>NW_024609880.1:44035185-44468727 GCF_016920785.2 Ixodes scapularis | reverse complement strand
TATGATGCCTGGATCGCGTCTCTGACTGGTGTGTTTAGTGACCTATCCCGCCCATACAACAAAAGTGGTCCCCAAGTGGCAACAAATGACGTCACAGAAACCGGAGTGTCATGCTGTTGCCTGTCGCGATCCAGGCGGTTGGGCCTAGAAATGCTGGCGAAAAGCACGTGCGAACGCGAGTGCCGCTGTTGTCACGGTATCCCAGGCGTCCCAGCTTCCGGCTGCCCTACCTTCCCTGGACGGTCACAGTGGAGAGCGACCTACAGCAGAACAGGCGTCTGCCATATACACCACAACTGTTGGGACGCCGCCAGGATCGCGACCGGCGACAGCATGACACTTGTATGACGTTATCAGCCGGAAATTGAGGGAACACTTTTTTGGGTGTGGTAAACGCATCAGACGGAGATGCGTTCCAGGCACCATAGCTTTACTGTTTCTGTTATACAGGATGTCTGAAGTCACAAGGCTCGATCTAAAATGGGCCGTAAAAGCCGATGCCTCCACAAAGGAATCTAAACCTTTCGTCAAAGGTGGATTTTAAAGGTCCGTTCCTTTTCGCAAAATTACAAAGCACAACTACCTTCTTGTAAAAAATAGAGCCAAACAACTTGCCAGGGTTAACTGCGGGCGGCGACGCAGACGACAGAGCCGAGCGACGGGGCGCGTTTGGCGCACGAATTGATGGATGTCGTCGGGAGCAGCGTAGGAAGGTGCAGCCGACCAGCGAAAGAAAGCAGACGACATGCAGACGAAATCCGCCGGCAGCAAGAACGCCGTAATTATGCAACCGCGTTTTTTTTTTTTTTATATAATTTTAAGTTTTGCTTTTTTTTTGTTTGTGTTTATTTTTAAACCAAAGGTACACTATAAAAATATTATTTTTATTTTAGTCAATCACGGTCATCACCAGAAGTCTCGATAAGGAGGATAGCGCCATCTATCAATACGTGCGCCAAACGCGCCCCGCCGCTCGACTCAGTCGTCTGCGTCGCGGCCCGCCGTTGACATTGGCAAGTGTTTTGACCCTATTGTTTTCAGAAAGGGTGTAACACTTATTGTAATTTTACGAGAAGAAACGGACCTATGAAATACAAATTTGGCGAAAAGTTTTGATTGCTTCGTGTAGGCGTCAATTTTTAAGGTAATTTTAGGTCGAGCCTGGTGACTTCAGACACCCTATATATTTCACACGGCATCAACGAGGAAGGGGTGAACGTCGTGACGCACCATTGAAACGCGACGTGAAAATATTCGCTTTGGTAGGCCCCAGGTGCACTGCAAGACTTCAAAACTACTAGCTTTTCGAAGCGAAATGACGGAAAAAAATAAACAAACTAACGCCCGATCGCCTCAGCCAAATGGCTCGCAAATTCTTACCTGTGTAGTTAGGTATCTTTTCTGTATTATACCATGGTTGCAACCACAAGAGTTTCACAATTCGCAAAGGAGCGGGGCCGCTTATATGGGAGCCAATATCTTTATTCAGCAGCAGCACGCTCAAAGGAACAAATCAAGCCAGATCAAGCAACAAGGTTGACTTGAGACGCTAGGCCTAGGACAGTCCCGCTACGAAGCCGAGCACCAACCAGCACAGCCCTTCCAAAGCTTCCGAAGGCGCGGGACGTTAGGTTTAGGCCAGTCCCGCTACGAACCCAAAAAAACCCGCGCAGCGTTCCGAAGGCGCGTACTTGTGAGAGTTGTTTTCTGCAAACTAGCTCGGTTGAGAAGATCTTCCTCTAAAAACCTCGGTAAACGCAGAACGACTCGCACTCATAAAAATAAAAGAGCTCAACGACCTACGCCCGTTGAGTACGCCGCGAACGCAGCCATGTTTGTTATCGTTTGAAGCCGAAGCAGAACGACACCCTTTGTACATTTTTTAAAACAATAATGACTCTATCTAGATTATTTGTTTCTAAAACATAAAAAAAAAAAGAAAACTTTCAGCCTTTTTACTCCGGTGAAGAAGGAAGAGCAGCGGAGCAGTATCTGTTGTTCTCTGGGGTGGCTTTCCAGGCGAGCGATATGCTCTCTTTTGCAAGGGAATCCGAAGCTCTCGACACAGTGGAACTTTTGGCGATAGCGGCTTCGCGGCTGTAGCGGAACCATTCGCGCTGCCGCGCGCATCGCCGCTCGTTCCGTTCCCGCTCCTCTTGCTCCGAAAAAATGTTAACGTCATCTGTGAGTGACGTACGGCAGCAACCAGTTGTCTGGTTGCCGAGGCTGGAAAGGTTGCCGCGATCAATGAGCGACGACGACCGCAAGCAGACGACCGGCAAACACAGCACTCTGGACAGCTACCGCCATCTATGAGCGACGGCAGCAACCAGAGTGTTGTGTCGACCACGGGTTTCGACATTGGTTTCGTACCGGACTAGGGTGCCTTGATGTGCGCTTTGCTTGGGGTGATGACATCTGGCCATTTTGTTTCGAACGCTTATTTTTATTTTTGGTTCGGAAGTGCGTGTCTTTGCACGCGCTCGTGGCGCTCACTGTGCTACGGCGACACTTTGTTTCCTGCGATTTCTTTGTATTTTCCCTCTGAGCGCGTGCTGTCGGCATCGGGTACTACAAACGATGGCATCACCCGGGTGATGACATCTGGCCATTTTGTTTCGAACGCTGATTTTTATTTTTTGTTCTGAAGCGCGTGTCGTCCCGTTGCACGCGCTCGTGGCGCTGACTGTGCTACGGCGACATTTTGTTTCCTGCGATTTCTTTGTATTTTCCCTCTGAGCGCGTGCTGTCGGCATCGGGTACTACAAACGATGGCATCACCCGGGTGATGACATCTGGCCATTTTGTTTCGAACGCTGATTTTTATTTTTTGTTCTGAAGCGCGTGTCGTCCCGTTGCACGCGCTCGTGGCGCTGACTGTGCTACGGCGACATTTTGTTTCCTGCGATTTCTTTGTATTTTCCCTCTGAGCGCGTGCTGTCGGCATCGGGTACTACAAACGATGGCATCACCCGGGTGATGACATCTGGCCATTTTGTTTCGAACGCTGATTTTTATTTTTTGTTCTGAAGCGCGTGTCGTCCCGTTGCACGCGCTCGTGGCGCTGACTGTGCTATGGCGACATTTTGTTTCCTGCGATTTCTTTGTATTTTCCCTCTGAGCGCGTGCTGTCGGCATCGGGTACTACAAACGATGGCATCACCCGGGTGATGACATCTGGCCATTTTGTTTCGAACGCTGATTTTTATTTTTTGTTCTGAAGCGCGTGTCGTCCCGTTGCACGCGCTCGTGGCGCTGACTGTGCTACGGCGACATTTTGTTTCCTGCGATTTCTTTGTATTTTCCCTCTGAGCGCGTGCTGTCGGCATCGGGTACTACAAACGATGGCATCACCCGGGTGATGACATCTGGCCATTTTGTTTCGAACGCTGATTTTTATTTTTTGTTCTGAAGCGCGTGTCGTCCCGTTGCACGCGCTCGTGGCGCTGACTGTGCTACGGCGACATTTTGTTTCCTGCGATTTCTTTGTATTTTCCCTCTGAGCGCGTGCTGTCGGCATCGGGTACTACAAACGATGGCATCACCCGGGTGATGACATCTGGCCATTTTGTTTCGAACGCTGATTTTTATTTTTTGTTCTGAAGCGCGTGTCGTCCCGTTGCACGCGCTCGTGGCGCTGACTGTGCTACGGCGACATTTTGTTTCCTGCGATTTCTTTGTATTTTCCCTCTGAGCGCGTGCTGTCGGCATCGGGTACTACAAACGATGGCATCACCCGGGTGATGACATCTGGCCATTTTGTTTCGAACGCTGATTTTTATTTTTTGTTCTGAAGCGCGTGTCGTCCCGTTGCACGCGCTCGTGGCGCTGACTGTGCTATGGCGACATTTTGTTTCCTGCGATTTCTTTGTATTTTCCCTCTGAGCGCGTGCTGTCGGCATCGGGTACTACAAACGATGGCATCACCCGGGTGATGACATCTGGCCATTTTGTTTCGAACGCTGATTTTTATTTTTTGTTCTGAAGCGCGTGTCGTCCCGTTGCACGCGCTCGTGGCGCTGACTGTGCTATGGCGACATTTTGTTTCCTGCGATTTCTTTGTATTTTCCCTCTGAGCGCGTGCTGTCGGCATCGGGTACTACAAACGATGGCATCACCCGGGTGATGACATCTGGCCATTTTGTTTCGAACGCTGATTTTTATTTTTTGTTCTGAAGCGCGTGTCGTCCCGTTGCACGCGCTCGTGGCGCTGACTGTGCTACGGCGACATTTTGTTTCCTGCGATTTCTTTGTATTTTCCCTCTGAGCGCGTGCTGTCGGCATCGGGTACTACAAACGATGGCATCACCCGGGTGATGACATCTGGCCATTTTGTTTCGAACGCTGATTTTTATTTTTTGTTCTGAAGCGCGTGTCGTCCCGTTGCACGCGCTCGTGGCGCTGACTGTGCTACGGCGACATTTTGTTTCCTGCGATTTCTTTGTATTTTCCCTCTGAGCGCGTGCTGTCGGCATCGGGTACTACAAACGATGGCATCACCCGGGTGATGACATCTGGCCATTTTGTTTCGAACGCTGATTTTTATTTTTTGTTCTGAAGCGCGTGTCGTCCCGTTGCACGCGCTCGTGGCGCTGACTGTGCTACGGCGACATTTTGTTTCCTGCGATTTCTTTGTATTTTCCCTCTGAGCGCGTGCTGTCGGCATCGGGTACTACAAACGATGGCATCACCCGGGTGATGACATCTGGCCATTTTGTTTCGAACGCTGATTTTTATTTTTTGTTCTGAAGCGCGTGTCGTCCCGTTGCACGCGCTCGTGGCGCTGACTGTGCTACGGCGACATTTTGTTTCCTGCGATTTCTTTGTATTTTCCCTCTGAGCGCGTGCTGTCGGCATCGGGTACTACAAACGATGGCATCACCCGGGTGATGACATCTGGCCATTTTGTTTCGAACGCTGATTTTTATTTTTTGTTCTGAAGCGCGTGTCGTCCCGTTGCACGCGCTCGTGGCGCTGACTGTGCTATGGCGACATTTTGTTTCCTGCGATTTCTTTGTATTTTCCCTCTGAGCGCGTGCTGTCGGCATCGGGTACTACAAACGATGGCATCACCCGGGTGATGACATCTGGCCATTTTGTTTCGAACGCTGATTTTTATTTTTTGTTCTGAAGCGCGTGTCGTCCCGTTGCACGCGCTCGTGGCGCTGACTGTGCTACGGCGACATTTTGTTTCCTGCGATTTCTTTGTATTTTCCCTCTGAGCGCGTGCTGTCGGCATCGGGTACTACAAACGATGGCATCACCCGGGTGATGACATCTGGCCATTTTGTTTCGAACGCTGATTTTTATTTTTTGTTCTGAAGCGCGTGTCGTCCCGTTGCACGCGCTCGTGGCGCTGACTGTGCTACGGCGACATTTTGTTTCCTGCGATTTCTTTGTATTTTCCCTCTGAGCGCGTGCTGTCGGCATCGGGTACTACAAACGATGGCATCACCCGGGTGATGACATCTGGCCATTTTGTTTCGAACGCTGATTTTTATTTTTTGTTCTGAAGCGCGTGTCGTCCCGTTGCACGCGCTCGTGGCGCTGACTGTGCTATGGCGACATTTTGTTTCCTGCGATTTCTTTGTATTTTCCCTCTGAGCGCGTGCTGTCGGCATCGGGTACTACAAACGATGGCATCACCCGGGTGATGACATCTGGCCATTTTGTTTCGAACGCTGATTTTTATTTTTTGTTCTGAAGCGCGTGTCGTCCCGTTGCACGCGCTCGTGGCGCTGACTGTGCTATGGCGACATTTTGTTTCCTGCGATTTCTTTGTATTTTCCCTCTGAGCGCGTGCTGTCGGCATCGGGTACTACAAACGATGGCATCACCCGGGTGATGACATCTGGCCATTTTGTTTCGAACGCTGATTTTTATTTTTTGTTCTGAAGCGCGTGTCGTCCCGTTGCACGCGCTCGTGGCGCTGACTGTGCTACGGCGACATTTTGTTTCCTGCGATTTCTTTGTATTTTCCCTCTGAGCGCGTGCTGTCGGCATCGGGTACTACAAACGATGGCATCACCCGGGTGATGACATCTGGCCATTTTGTTTCGAACGCTGATTTTTATTTTTTGTTCTGAAGCGCGTGTCGTCCCGTTGCACGCGCTCGTGGCGCTGACTGTGCTATGGCGACATTTTGTTTCCTGCGATTTCTTTGTATTTTCCCTCTGAGCGCGTGCTGTCGGCATCGGGTACTACAAACGATGGCATCACCCGGGTGATGACATCTGGCCATTTTGTTTCGAACGCTGATTTTTATTTTTTGTTCTGAAGCGCGTGTCGTCCCGTTGCACGCGCTCGTGGCGCTGACTGTGCTACGGCGACATTTTGTTTCCTGCGATTTCTTTGTATTTTCCCTCTGAGCGCGTGCTGTCGGCATCGGGTACTACAAACGATGGCATCACCCGGGTGATGACATCTGGCCATTTTGTTTCGAACGCTGATTTTTATTTTTTGTTCTGAAGCGCGTGTCGTCCCGTTGCACGCGCTCGTGGCGCTGACTGTGCTATGGCGACATTTTGTTTCCTGCGATTTCTTTGTATTTTCCCTCTGAGCGCGTGCTGTCGGCATCGGGTACTACAAACGATGGCATCACCCGGGTGATGACATCTGGCCATTTTGTTTCGAACGCTGATTTTTATTTTTTGTTCTGAAGCGCGTGTCGTCCCGTTGCACGCGCTCGTGGCGCTGACTGTGCTATGGCGACATTTTGTTTCCTGCGATTTCTTTGTATTTTCCCTCTGAGCGCGTGCTGTCGGCATCGGGTACTACAAACGATGGCATCACCCGGGTGATGACATCTGGCCATTTTGTTTCGAACGCTGATTTTTATTTTTTGTTCTGAAGCGCGTGTCGTCCCGTTGCACGCGCTCGTGGCGCTGACTGTGCTACGGCGACATTTTGTTTCCTGCGATTTCTTTGTATTTTCCCTCTGAGCGCGTGCTGTCGGCATCGGGTACTACAAACGATGGCATCACCCGGGTGATGACATCTGGCCATTTTGTTTCGAACGCTGATTTTTATTTTTTGTTCTGAAGCGCGTGTCGTCCCGTTGCACGCGCTCGTGGCGCTGACTGTGCTATGGCGACATTTTGTTTCCTGCGATTTCTTTGTATTTTCCCTCTGAGCGCGTGCTGTCGGCATCGGGTACTACAAACGATGGCATCACCCGGGTGATGACATCTGGCCATTTTGTTTCGAACGCTGATTTTTATTTTTTGTTCTGAAGCGCGTGTCGTCCCGTTGCACGCGCTCGTGGCGCTGACTGTGCTACGGCGACATTTTGTTTCCTGCGATTTCTTTGTATTTTCCCTCTGAGCGCGTGCTGTCGGCATCGGGTACTACAAACGATGGCATCACCCGGGTGATGACATCTGGCCATTTTGTTTCGAACGCTGATTTTTATTTTTTGTTCTGAAGCGCGTGTCGTCCCGTTGCACGCGCTCGTGGCGCTGACTGTGCTATGGCGACATTTTGTTTCCTGCGATTTCTTTGTATTTTCCCTCTGAGCGCGTGCTGTCGGCATCGGGTACTACAAACGATGGCATCACCCGGGTGATGACATCTGGCCATTTTGTTTCGAACGCTGATTTTTATTTTTTGTTCTGAAGCGCGTGTCGTCCCGTTGCACGCGCTCGTGGCGCTGACTGTGCTATGGCGACATTTTGTTTCCTGCGATTTCTTTGTATTTTCCCTCTGAGCGCGTGCTGTCGGCATCGGGTACTACAAACGATGGCATCACCCGGGTGATGACATCTGGCCATTTTGTTTCGAACGCTGATTTTTATTTTTTGTTCTGAAGCGCGTGTCGTCCCGTTGCACGCGCTCGTGGCGCTGACTGTGCTACGGCGACATTTTGTTTCCTGCGATTTCTTTGTATTTTCCCTCTGAGCGCGTGCTGTCGGCATCGGGTACTACAAACGATGGCATCACCCGGGTGATGACATCTGGCCATTTTGTTTCGAACGCTGATTTTTATTTTTTGTTCTGAAGCGCGTGTCGTCCCGTTGCACGCGCTCGTGGCGCTGACTGTGCTACGGCGACATTTTGTTTCCTGCGATTTCTTTGTATTTTCCCTCTGAGCGCGTGCTGTCGGCATCGGGTACTACAAACGATGGCATCACCCGGGTGATGACATCTGGCCATTTTGTTTCGAACGCTGATTTTTATTTTTTGTTCTGAAGCGCGTGTCGTCCCGTTGCACGCGCTCGTGGCGCTGACTGTGCTATGGCGACATTTTGTTTCCTGCGATTTCTTTGTATTTTCCCTCTGAGCGCGTGCTGTCGGCATCGGGTACTACAAACGATGGCATCACCCGGGTGATGACATCTGGCCATTTTGTTTCGAACGCTGATTTTTATTTTTTGTTCTGAAGCGCGTGTCGTCCCGTTGCACGCGCTCGTGGCGCTGACTGTGCTATGGCGACATTTTGTTTCCTGCGATTTCTTTGTATTTTCCCTCTGAGCGCGTGCTGTCGGCATCGGGTACTACAAACGATGGCATCACCCGGGTGATGACATCTGGCCATTTTGTTTCGAACGCTGATTTTTATTTTTTGTTCTGAAGCGCGTGTCGTCCCGTTGCACGCGCTCGTGGCGCTGACTGTGCTATGGCGACATTTTGTTTCCTGCGATTTCTTTGTATTTTCCCTCTGAGCGCGTGCTGTCGGCATCGGGTACTACAAACGATGGCATCACCCGGGTGATGACATCTGGCCATTTTGTTTCGAACGCTGATTTTTATTTTTTGTTCTGAAGCGCGTGTCGTCCCGTTGCACGCGCTCGTGGCGCTGACTGTGCTACGGCGACATTTTGTTTCCTGCGATTTCTTTGTATTTTCCCTCTGAGCGCGTGCTGTCGGCATCGGGTACTACAAACGATGGCATCACCCGGGTGATGACATCTGGCCATTTTGTTTCGAACGCTGATTTTTATTTTTTGTTCTGAAGCGCGTGTCGTCCCGTTGCACGCGCTCGTGGCGCTGACTGTGCTATGGCGACATTTTGTTTCCTGCGATTTCTTTGTATTTTCCCTCTGAGCGCGTGCTGTCGGCATCGGGTACTACAAACGATGGCATCACCCGGGTGATGACATCTGGCCATTTTGTTTCGAACGCTGATTTTTATTTTTTGTTCTGAAGCGCGTGTCGTCCCGTTGCACGCGCTCGTGGCGCTGACTGTGCTATGGCGACATTTTGTTTCCTGCGATTTCTTTGTATTTTCCCTCTGAGCGCGTGCTGTCGGCATCGGGTACTACAAACGATGGCATCACCCGGGTGATGACATCTGGCCATTTTGTTTCGAACGCTGATTTTTATTTTTTGTTCTGAAGCGCGTGTCGTCCCGTTGCACGCGCTCGTGGCGCTGACTGTGCTACGGCGACACTTTGTTTCCTGCGATTTCTTTGTATTTTCCCTCTGAGCGCGTGCTGTCGGCATCGGGTACTACAAACGATGGCATCACCCGGGTGATGACATCTGGCCATTTTGTTTCGAACGCTGATTTTTATTTTTTGTTCTGAAGCGC
Source organism: Ixodes scapularis (assembly GCF_016920785.2). Lineage (NCBI taxonomy): Eukaryota > Metazoa > Arthropoda > Arachnida > Ixodida > Ixodidae > Ixodes > Ixodes scapularis. Next base: position 44,459,198 of record NW_024609880.1, on the reverse strand, counting down.
GTGTCGTCCCGTTGCACGCGCTCGTGGCGCTGACTGTGCTACGGCGACATTTTGTTTCCTGCGATTTCTTTGTATTTTCCCTCTGAGCGCGTGCTGTCGGCATCGGGTACTACAAACGATGGCATCACCCGGGTGATGACATCTGGCCATTTTGTTTCGAACGCTGATTTTTATTTTTTGTTCTGAAGCGCGTGTCGTCCCGTTGCACGCGCTCGTGGCGCTGACTGTGCTACGGCGACATTTTGTTTCCTGCGATTTCTTTGTATTTTCCCTCTGAGCGCGTGCTGTCGGCATCGGGTACTACAAACGATGGCATCACCCGGGTGATGACATCTGGCCATTTTGTTTCGAACGCTGATTTTTATTTTTTGTTCTGAAGCGCGTGTCGTCCCGTTGCACGCGCTCGTGGCGCTGACTGTGCTATGGCGACATTTTGTTTCCTGCGATTTCTTTGTATTTTCCCTCTGAGCGCGTGCTGTCGGCATCGGGTACTACAAACGATGGCATCACCCGGGTGATGACATCTGGCCATTTTGTTTCGAACGCTGATTTTTATTTTTTGTTCTGAAGCGCGTGTCGTCCCGTTGCACGCGCTCGTGGCGCTGACTGTGCTACGGCGACATTTTGTTTCCTGCGATTTCTTTGTATTTTCCCTCTGAGCGCGTGCTGTCGGCATCGGGTACTACAAACGATGGCATCACCCGGGTGATGACATCTGGCCATTTTGTTTCGAACGCTGATTTTTATTTTTTGTTCTGAAGCGCGTGTCGTCCCGTTGCACGCGCTCGTGGCGCTGACTGTGCTATGGCGACATTTTGTTTCCTGCGATTTCTTTGTATTTTCCCTCTGAGCGCGTGCTGTCGGCATCGGGTACTACAAACGATGGCATCACCCGGGTGATGACATCTGGCCATTTTGTTTCGAACGCTGATTTTTATTTTTTGTTCTGAAGCGCGTGTCGTCCCGTTGCACGCGCTCGTGGCGCTGACTGTGCTACGGCGACATTTTGTTTCCTGCGATTTCTTTGTATTTTCCCTCTGAGCGCGTGCTGTCGGCATCGGGTACTACAAACGATGGCATCACCCGGGTGATGACATCTGGCCATTTTGTTTCGAACGCTGATTTTTATTTTTTGTTCTGAAGCGCGTGTCGTCCCGTTGCACGCGCTCGTGGCGCTGACTGTGCTATGGCGACATTTTGTTTCCTGCGATTTCTTTGTATTTTCCCTCTGAGCGCGTGCTGTCGGCATCGGGTACTACAAACGATGGCATCACCCGGGTGATGACATCTGGCCATTTTGTTTCGAACGCTGATTTTTATTTTTTGTTCTGAAGCGCGTGTCGTCCCGTTGCACGCGCTCGTGGCGCTGACTGTGCTATGGCGACATTTTGTTTCCTGCGATTTCTTTGTATTTTCCCTCTGAGCGCGTGCTGTCGGCATCGGGTACTACAAACGATGGCATCACCCGGGTGATGACATCTGGCCATTTTGTTTCGAACGCTGATTTTTATTTTTTGTTCTGAAGCGCGTGTCGTCCCGTTGCACGCGCTCGTGGCGCTGACTGTGCTACGGCGACATTTTGTTTCCTGCGATTTCTTTGTATTTTCCCTCTGAGCGCGTGCTGTCGGCATCGGGTACTACAAACGATGGCATCACCCGGGTGATGACATCTGGCCATTTTGTTTCGAACGCTGATTTTTATTTTTTGTTCTGAAGCGCGTGTCGTCCCGTTGCACGCGCTCGTGGCGCTGACTGTGCTACGGCGACATTTTGTTTCCTGCGATTTCTTTGTATTTTCCCTCTGAGCGCGTGCTGTCGGCATCGGGTACTACAAACGATGGCATCACCCGGGTGATGACATCTGGCCATTTTGTTTCGAACGCTGATTTTTATTTTTTGTTCTGAAGCGCGTGTCGTCCCGTTGCACGCGCTCGTGGCGCTGACTGTGCTACGGCGACATTTTGTTTCCTGCGATTTCTTTGTATTTTCCCTCTGAGCGCGTGCTGTCGGCATCGGGTACTACAAACGATGGCATCACCCGGGTGATGACATCTGGCCATTTTGTTTCGAACGCTGATTTTTATTTTTTGTTCTGAAGCGCGTGTCGTCCCGTTGCACGCGCTCGTGGCGCTGACTGTGCTACGGCGACATTTTGTTTCCTGCGATTTCTTTGTATTTTCCCTCTGAGCGCGTGCTGTCGGCATCGGGTACTACAAACGATGGCATCACCCGGGTGATGACATCTGGCCATTTTGTTTCGAACGCTGATTTTTATTTTTTGTTCTGAAGCGCGTGTCGTCCCGTTGCACGCGCTCGTGGCGCTGACTGTGCTATGGCGACATTTTGTTTCCTGCGATTTCTTTGTATTTTCCCTCTGAGCGCGTGCTGTCGGCATCGGGTACTACAAACGATGGCATCACCCGGGTGATGACATCTGGCCATTTTGTTTCGAACGCTGATTTTTATTTTTTGTTCTGAAGCGCGTGTCGTCCCGTTGCACGCGCTCGTGGCGCTGACTGTGCTATGGCGACATTTTGTTTCCTGCGATTTCTTTGTATTTTCCCTCTGAGCGCGTGCTGTCGGCATCGGGTACTACAAACGATGGCATCACCCGGGTGATGACATCTGGCCATTTTGTTTCGAACGCTGATTTTTATTTTTTGTTCTGAAGCGCGTGTCGTCCCGTTGCACGCGCTCGTGGCGCTGACTGTGCTACGGCGACACTTTGTTTCCTGCGATTTCTTTGTATTTTCCCTCTGAGCGCGTGCTGTCGGCATCGGGTACTACAAACGATGGCATCACCCGGGTGATGACATCTGGCCATTTTGTTTCGAACGCTGATTTTTATTTTTTGTTCTGAAGCGCGTGTCGTCCCGTTGCACGCGCTCGTGGCGCTGACTGTGCTACGGCGACATTTTGTTTCCTGCGATTTCTTTGTATTTTCCCTCTGAGCGCGTGCTGTCGGCATCGGGTACTACAAACGATGGCATCACCCGGGTGATGACATCTGGCCATTTTGTTTCGAACGCTGATTTTTATTTTTTGTTCTGAAGCGCGTGTCGTCCCGTTGCACGCGCTCGTGGCGCTGACTGTGCTACGGCGACATTTTGTTTCCTGCGATTTCTTTGTATTTTCCCTCTGAGCGCGTGCTGTCGGCATCGGGTACTACAAACGATGGCATCACCCGGGTGATGACATCTGGCCATTTTGTTTCGAACGCTGATTTTTATTTTTTGTTCTGAAGCGCGTGTCGTCCCGTTGCACGCGCTCGTGGCGCTGACTGTGCTACGGCGACATTTTGTTTCCTGCGATTTCTTTGTATTTTCCCTCTGAGCGCGTGCTGTCGGCATCGGGTACTACAAACGATGGCATCACCCGGGTGATGACATCTGGCCATTTTGTTTCGAACGCTGATTTTTATTTTTTGTTCTGAAGCGCGTGTCGTCCCGTTGCACGCGCTCGTGGCGCTGACTGTGCTATGGCGACATTTTGTTTCCTGCGATTTCTTTGTATTTTCCCTCTGAGCGCGTGCTGTCGGCATCGGGTACTACAAACGATGGCATCACCCGGGTGATGACATCTGGCCATTTTGTTTCGAACGCTGATTTTTATTTTTTGTTCTGAAGCGCGTGTCGTCCCGTTGCACGCGCTCGTGGCGCTGACTGTGCTATGGCGACATTTTGTTTCCTGCGATTTCTTTGTATTTTCCCTCTGAGCGCGTGCTGTCGGCATCGGGTACTACAAACGATGGCATCACCCGGGTGATGACATCTGGCCATTTTGTTTCGAACGCTGATTTTTATTTTTTGTTCTGAAGCGCGTGTCGTCCCGTTGCACGCGCTCGTGGCGCTGACTGTGCTATGGCGACATTTTGTTTCCTGCGATTTCTTTGTATTTTCCCTCTGAGCGCGTGCTGTCGGCATCGGGTACTACAAACGATGGCATCACCCGGGTGATGACATCTGGCCATTTTGTTTCGAACGCTGATTTTTATTTTTTGTTCTGAAGCGCGTGTCGTCCCGTTGCACGCGCTCGTGGCGCTGACTGTGCTATGGCGACATTTTGTTTCCTGCGATTTCTTTGTATTTTCCCTCTGAGCGCGTGCTGTCGGCATCGGGTACTACAAACGATGGCATCACCCGGGTGATGACATCTGGCCATTTTGTTTCGAACGCTGATTTTTATTATTTGTTCTGAAGCGCGTGTCGTCCCGTTGCACGCGCTCGTGGCGCTGACTGTGCTATGGCGACATTTTGTTTCCTGCGATTTCTTTGTATTTTCCCTCTGAGCGCGTGCTGTCGGCATCGGGTACTACAAACGATGGCATCACCCGGGTGATGACATCTGGCCATTTTGTTTCGAACGCTGATTTTTATTTTTTGTTCTGAAGCGCGTGTCGTCCCGTTGCACGCGCTCGTGGCGCTGACTGTGCTATGGCGACATTTTGTTTCCTGCGATTTCTTTGTATTTTCCCTCTGAGCGCGTGCTGTCGGCATCGGGTACTACAAACGATGGCATCACCCGGGTGATGACATCTGGCCATTTTGTTTCGAACGCTGATTTTTATTTTTTGTTCTGAAGCGCGTGTCGTCCCGTTGCACGCGCTCGTGGCGCTGACTGTGCTACGGCGACATTTTGTTTCCTGCGATTTCTTTGTATTTTCCCTCTGAGCGCGTGCTGTCGGCATCGGGTACTACAAACGATGGCATCACCCGGGTGATGACATCTGGCCATTTTGTTTCGAACGCTGATTTTTATTTTTTGTTCTGAAGCGCGTGTCGTCCCGTTGCACGCGCTCGTGGCGCTGACTGTGCTATGGCGACATTTTGTTTCCTGCGATTTCTTTGTATTTTCCCTCTGAGCGCGTGCTGTCGGCATCGGGTACTACAAACGATGGCATCACCCGGGTGATGACATCTGGCCATTTTGTTTCGAACGCTGATTTTTATTTTTTGTTCTGAAGCGCGTGTCGTCCCGTTGCACGCGCTCGTGGCGCTGACTGTGCTATGGCGACATTTTGTTTCCTGCGATTTCTTTGTATTTTCCCTCTGAGCGCGTGCTGTCGGCATCGGGTACTACAAACGATGGCATCACCCGGGTGATGACATCTGGCCATTTTGTTTCGAACGCTGATTTTTATTTTTTGTTCTGAAGCGCGTGTCGTCCCGTTGCACGCGCTCGTGGCGCTGACTGTGCTACGGCGACATTTTGTTTCCTGCGATTTCTTTGTATTTTCCCTCTGAGCGCGTGCTGTCGGCATCGGGTACTACAAACGATGGCATCACCCGGGTGATGACATCTGGCCATTTTGTTTCGAACGCTGATTTTTATTTTTTGTTCTGAAGCGCGTGTCGTCCCGTTGCACGCGCTCGTGGCGCTGACTGTGCTACGGCGACATTTTGTTTCCTGCGATTTCTTTGTATTTTCCCTCTGAGCGCGTGCTGTCGGCATCGGGTACTACAAACGATGGCATCACCCGGGTGATGACATCTGGCCATTTTGTTTCGAACGCTGATTTTTATTTTTTGTTCTGAAGCGCGTGTCGTCCCGTTGCACGCGCTCGTGGCGCTGACTGTGCTATGGCGACATTTTGTTTCCTGCGATTTCTTTGTATTTTCCCTCTGAGCGCGTGCTGTCGGCATCGGGTACTACAAACGATGGCATCACCCGGGTGATGACATCTGGCCATTTTGTTTCGAACGCTGATTTTTATTTTTTGTTCTGAAGCGCGTGTCGTCCCGTTGCACGCGCTCGTGGCGCTGACTGTGCTACGGCGACATTTTGTTTCCTGCGATTTCTTTGTATTTTCCCTCTGAGCGCGTGCTGTCGGCATCGGGTACTACAAACGATGGCATCACCCGGGTGATGACATCTGGCCATTTTGTTTCGAACGCTGATTTTTATTTTTTGTTCTGAAGCGCGTGTCGTCCCGTTGCACGCGCTCGTGGCGCTGACTGTGCTACGGCGACATTTTGTTTCCTGCGATTTCTTTGTATTTTCCCTCTGAGCGCGTGCTGTCGGCATCGGGTACTACAAACGATGGCATCACCCGGGTGATGACATCTGGCCATTTTGTTTCGAACGCTGATTTTTATTTTTTGTTCTGAAGCGCGTGTCGTCCCGTTGCACGCGCTCGTGGCGCTGACTGTGCTATGGCGACATTTTGTTTCCTGCGATTTCTTTGTATTTTCCCTCTGAGCGCGTGCTGTCGGCATCGGGTACTACAAACGATGGCATCACCCGGGTGATGACATCTGGCCATTTTGTTTCGAACGCTGATTTTTATTTTTTGTTCTGAAGCGCGTGTCGTCCCGTTGCACGCGCTCGTGGCGCTGACTGTGCTACGGCGACATTTTGTTTCCTGCGATTTCTTTGTATTTTCCCTCTGAGCGCGTGCTGTCGGCATCGGGTACTACAAACGATGGCATCACCCGGGTGATGACATCTGGCCATTTTGTTTCGAACGCTGATTTTTATTTTTTGTTCTGAAGCGCGTGTCGTCCCGTTGCACGCGCTCGTGGCGCTGACTGTGCTATGGCGACATTTTGTTTCCTGCGATTTCTTTGTATTTTCCCTCTGAGCGCGTGCTGTCGGCATCGGGTACTACAAACGATGGCATCACCCGGGTGATGACATCTGGCCATTTTGTTTCGAACGCTGATTTTTATTTTTTGTTCTGAAGCGCGTGTCGTCCCGTTGCACGCGCTCGTGGCGCTGACTGTGCTACGGCGACATTTTGTTTCCTGCGATTTCTTTGTATTTTCCCTCTGAGCGCGTGCTGTCGGCATCGGGTACTACAAACGATGGCATCACCCGGGTGATGACATCTGGCCATTTTGTTTCGAACGCTGATTTTTATTTTTTGTTCTGAAGCGCGTGTCGTCCCGTTGCACGCGCTCGTGGCGCTGACTGTGCTATGGCGACATTTTGTTTCCTGCGATTTCTTTGTATTTTCCCTCTGAGCGCGTGCTGTCGGCATCGGGTACTACAAACGATGGCATCACCCGGGTGATGACATCTGGCCATTTTGTTTCGAACGCTGATTTTTATTTTTTGTTCTGAAGCGCGTGTCGTCCCGTTGCACGCGCTCGTGGCGCTGACTGTGCTACGGCGACATTTTGTTTCCTGCGATTTCTTTGTATTTTCCCTCTGAGCGCGTGCTGTCGGCATCGGGTACTACAAACGATGGCATCACCCTAAACAGAAGGACATTGAGGCACACTATAGACGCTTCACACACGCGCCAAATTACAGCCGCCATTGCTGACCTTCTCTTGTCTTACCGAGATGCCGACCAACTGAAACGGTAGTTGACGATCCTCTACAAAGGCCGATGCTTTAGAAAAGGACACAGTTGAATCTAATATGGCAATAACCTGGCCTGCTATGGTAATGATGAAGTGAAATAAACGAAATAAGAGGAAACAAAAACTGAAGGTAAGTTATGGCGGCGTCCATGCACAGCTGCTGCAAAGCGTCTATACCGGACACGATCCTGGGGAAACTAGCCCTTTACAGCTCCGCTGTAAAACTATTGTCGATATAAAAACTAATACGGCACGGAGAAACAATTTTACAACGAACATTTCACACGTCTATCATCTCTCCCAACAATGAGAGCCGAAAAAAGGTGCATAGTTTTGTAAACACAGGGCGGGGACAAGAGCTGGCCTACCCCCTAAATTATGTCGAACAGCGTAAATATTTCTAAACATTAGTGATGTGTCGAACGTTTGCCGAATCGAAAATTTGGTGCCGAATCTTCGGATCAGGCATAGCCGAACTTTTCCTGAGCTTTTCTCCAGATTCGACAAAAATACATTGTTGACGTTGATATTTAGTTTTTTCTGAGCTTGTAATGTAATTTTACAAGATAATTGTATTGGTGTCGTTTTTGTGTGCTTACTGGCTCGATGTCGTTGTCACGCCACTTATGCAAGGAGTCACTGCAGTGACTCCTTGCACAAGTTGCGTGACAACGAGGTTGGGTAGTAGCAGCCGCAGTCACGAATCACGCAAGAGTTTCGGTTTTGGGGCCTCATCAGCGCAAGCCTGCAAGTGTGTGTACGTTGTTAAAATAAAGGCGATAACACTGCGTTCTTACTTTCTGTGGGAGTCACCGTTTCGTACGCGAAAACGAATGTAACGGTTGGCGAGCCTTCACCGGAAGAGATAACAGTCTTATTGTGAATATGCATGTTTTTCGATTTGAGTCACTTGACGTCAGCTTTGCATGAAGTGTGCGTCCCATATTCGAAACGTCTCGTTTTAACCTTTAAAACTCCGGTTTCTGGTGTTAGAACACACACAGACGTTTAGGAATATGGGAAGAGTTAGGAATGTCGGATGTGCAACGTCGAACATGCTAGTTCTGTGTTTAGTTTTATGCAGATACATGGGAAAACCGCGAAATAACGCTAATTAAAACGCAATATGATTTTCTTTTGTCCCAAACTACTTGTGAGCCAAAAAGAGGAGTGTTATAATTGCGAGGAGTACTTTAACGTAATTGTCAGTTAATGTTTCAACTACGTCGTTGCATCACTGGAAAAGTCAAATGAACATCACGTCATTCAGTATGTACAGCATCATTTGTCACTTCCGGAGTGAACTGCGTAAATTACTGGTCAATCTTGTTCTTGAGGCAGGAAATATTGAAGAGAACCACACTCGCAAAGGCTCACAAACGCACAGTTACCATGTTGCCTACTCCAGACCTCGCCGTAACCTCTGGTTGTACTAAACTGTACGATAGTAACCGCAGGACCGCAAGGCGTCCATCTGCAGTACATGGCCCCATCGCATTCTCGCGCGTGCGCAGACATTTTCCGAATTTTCGCCGAATCTTTGCCAAACTTCCTTTCAGAAGTTCGGCCTGTGCCAAGCTTTGCCAAATCTGAAATTCGGCACATTCGGTCTGTTACTCCTAATCAATGTTTTTAGATAAAAAAATTTGCAAACAAAATATTAGGCCTTAAAATTGACTTTTCTTTCGCTTCAGTGTTTTTTTCTTTTTTTAATGCCCGTTCACACACTTGCGTTTGACTACGAGCGACTTAGACAAGACCGGTTCTTACAGTGGAGAGAAGGGGACTGGGGGGGGGGGGGAGTGCTGTTGCTTTTGATGCACGCACCTCAGAATTTACGGCGCTCCGTGGTGGCCGCCATGTTAAAACTTGATACCAGTGTTGTTGCATCTGTATGTCATCTTTAAGTTAAAGAATCTGCCACGGCCTTTTTTCTCATTTTGCTAGTGTTGCAGAGACCGGCGGCAGCGTGCTACAGACGTTTTTTACTCGCTCGTCGTCATTCACCGAAGATGTTCTTTAAGACCCTGTGTGAGGCGTGATACTTGCCGTTGAGAACACTTGGAAATTTTTACAAAAGCGCAGTGTCGCAGGAAGAAGGCACAATTCTTTGAAAGCAAGTTTCGCCGGTTAGGCGGCGTGTTCAAAGCTTCCTTGGTATGCCGAAGTGCTGTGTCTCTGTGCCTTCGCACGCTTGGATACCGATCAAGAATAGACGCTGTGTGAATGTGTTTCGCGAGTGCACTGGGCTTGAAGCCGTATGTGCCTCTGGATCAGCGTCTTACTTTACTCTGACGACTGTATACTTGCCGCACTCGCGGTCCAGAAACGAACTCAATCCAGCGTCCAGTAGCGACGGAAAGGGGGCTGGGGGAAGGTACGTCTTTTCTTCGTCCTTAGACCATTTACAGAATACTGCGAAAAATCGCTCCTCATCACTGATCAGTGCTGGCTCATCATCAACCTGCTGAATTGCACGCGGCTCGCCTACCAGTGATTGGTCAACAAATTGCACTCGACTATATGGGCCGCTCTTCAAAGATTTTCATTCTCGCCGCCTTGTACTTTTGCCTTGAAAAACACTCCTTGCTCCACAGCGTTGCCCTATTCGTGCTCCCATCTGATCTATTAGAGTAGATTGGGAACATATCCATGGTTAATAGTACATAGGAAGACGTACAGATCCCCCCGCCCCCCTCCCCCCCTTCCCTACCGAAAAATCCGGTATAACTTTTCCCTATCCGGATTATGGAACCGGAAATTTGTTTCTGGAAACCCAAAATCCAGATTGTAGACAAAGGAATAATTTCTGAAAACCTAAACTCCAGATAGAATCCGGATAGAGTCCAGATAGCTTTCCGGTTCCATAATCCGGATAGCGAAAAGTTATACCGGATTTTTAGGTAGGGTTTACTGATAGGAACTCACCGGAACAGCTGGACGATCCGGAACTCCTTGGTCGATAAATATATTTATATATATATATATAGGGTGCTTGTTTTTAAACTTAATAGTTTGTTTAAAAAAAGCCGTGAAAGTTACACTTCTGCCACTTGTGGATGTGAGTTATACGCCCAGGGGGACATATTATAGGGGGCTAATCGTAACGATCAGTCGTCTAATTAGTGAAAATTCGTTATTTAACTTTTTAATAAATGAAAATAGACATATGGTTCCAATTAGAAACTTGCTCAGCGTCATCGAAAACCACTAAATCTGTCATTTTCAGAAAGACTTCCGGCGCGTGAGAAGCGGAGTATTATACTAAAGTTACCACTCATGGAGCAGGTACAAGGCTGGGTCTAGATAAGAGACGGAAAAATCGCGCGGGCGCCTTATCTGAACCGCTAGCTTTGTACCTGCTCCACGAGTAGTAACTTTAGTCCCCTACTACGCTTCTCACGCGTTCAAAGTCTTTCTGAAAATTACTGATTTAGCGGTTTTCGATTACGCTGAGCAAGTTTCTAATTGGAACTATATGTCTATTTTCATTATATAAAAAAGTTAATTAACGAATTTTAGTTAATTAGTCGACTGATTGTTAAAATTAGCCGCCTATAATATGTCCCCCTGGCCGTATAACTCACCTTTATAAGCGGCATAAGTGTAACTTTCACGGCTTTTTTTAAACAAATCTCTCAAGCTTAAAAAAGCAAAAAAAAAAAAAAAAAAAACCCTGTATATATATATATAAGGTTTAAAGACATCTACGCGCGACACACTTCCAGAACTTTGGTGCGGCGTCGATTCTTGATCGGTATCCAAGCGTGCGAAGGTACAAAGATGCAGCACTCGTCGTGCCAAGGAAGCTTTGATCACGCCGCGAGACCGGCGACACTTGCTTTCGACGAGTTGTAGCTTTACATACGGCTTCACTCACATTGCACTCGCAAAACAGATCCAAATTGCGTCAATTCTTGATGTGTATCCAAGCGTGCGAAGACACAGAGAAACGGCATTTCGGCGTGACAAGGAAGCTTTGAACACGCAGCCAGACCGGCGAAACTTGCTTTCGACGAGTTGTGCCTTTTTCCTGCGGCACTACGCTTTCGTAAAATTTCCACGTGTTGTCAACGGCAAGTATCCCGCCTCAGACAGGGTCTTAAAGAACGTCTTCGGCGAATTACGACGTACGAGTAGAAAACGTGTCTGTAGCACGCCGCCGCCGGCCTCTGCAACGCTAGCGAAACATGAAAAAACGGCATGCAAAATGACCGTCCGATGGCCGCACTCGCGCTGCAGCCAACAAGCGGGGATGCGCGATCCAGCAGTTGTCATTGAGATCAGTGGTTGCGAGCCGTGTTTCCTCTCCCTTTTTTCTGCCCCCCCCCCCCCTGGGTTTTTAAGCCTCTTGTGTCGGTTTACGGCAGGGGGGTAAAGGTGGGTGAGGAGGAGTGGCGAATCCCGTGCGCCGACACCCGTGGTCCCGAGTGAACGATCGCAAAAGAGAGCAACAGAACACGAGAGACAGAAAGCAACGTTGCGATGGTAAACGCGAAGAGTGAAAACTCTCAGCAATATGAACAGTGATAATTTAACGTTGGAAACTAAATTCTGAGCTATTTTAGCGCTTATAAAAAGCAATAAAGTCATTACGCTGCATTAACTTCCCTTCTGTCGAAATCTCGGAAATCTGGTGGTTGCGCAGTTTCGTATTCCTCAACCGCGCCCACCCGCGCCCCACCGGAGAAGCCGGGTATATGGTTTAGTTTAGCGTTAACGCGAGGCCGTACATCTGCGCACTATGCAAAAAGAAAGCTTCGAAAGGAACGCGAATATCTTTCCACCGGTAAGTTCGTGGATAGTTGAAGTTCACGAAACTGCTCTGATGATGTAACCGTGTTTGGGACCCCGAGGGTCTGCCTGGTCTGCCTGCATGATCCATACATTCATACATTCTGGCATGCATACATCCTCATACATTCCGGCATGCAGCCAGAATGTATGAGAAAATGGCGGACCTTTTCCTCTAGAGTTAGTATGTATGATCTCTATGGTTTACGGCCGGCTGCATTGGTGCGCAACTGGCCGCAAGCCGTCGCAAGACGCTTCAAAATTAGTCTTGTCAAACCCAGTGTGCAATCTGAGGTCTGAACTTTACTTGGGCTACTAAAGGGTGAATAAATGTTACTGCCGAAAACAAGTGAGGTTCTTTAAAATCGGACAAAAGAATGAATTTATCTCATAGCTCACAATGTCAAAAATTCATGCAGCACTAACGGCAGTAGATGAGCTCCTTATCAGTTTTGTATACGGATGGTCGCACATAATTAGTCACTTGAGATTTATACAAAAAGAAAAAAAAGCTGTTTGACTTTTGGACGACTTGGACTCGTCCCATCTGCTAGCGCGACACATTGGGAAAATTAACGAGTCTTCTTGCTACAACTATAGGATATAAAGCCATTTTATACGGTGTTTGTGCACATGACAGGAGGAAACTGACGAAGAGTCGAGAAAGACGCAAAGGGAGACAGACGATCGAACGCCCAGCGTTTTGTCTGCTTTCGATGGCGTTTAGTTGTGTTTTTACTCACTGGGTGGCGCCACCCACCCGTACATCAGGAGCCATGAGGGGCAGCAGCTTTGGGCGTGTCAGAGCGAACTGTAGAGGCGACATGCATTTAGGAAGCGCTAGTCATACCCTCATTATTATCCTCTCATATTCAACTTGCAGGTTGAAAATAAAAGGCAGTCGATTGTGTAATTAATATTCTTGGAGCAGTCTATTAAAATAGGAATGAAAATATTCCCGGGTTCGTGGAAAGGCCGCTTCTATTTTAAACACAATTTATCTGACAAATAAAATATATTGCAATTACCGCCCATACTCATTCCTCCACACACACAAAAGGCAAAGCACAGGCAAAGAAAAACAAAAGAAAAAAAAAAGAACGATTATACATATTCACGTTTATGCCAGCTCTGGGCTGTGGAGCTCGCATACTTGAATGCAAACATTGCCAATGGCGCCCATGTAAACAAATCCATAGCCTAGCGTTTCACCTCCATAGCCCAGTACCGTGTTTGGTCGCCTTGCCAAGGAAATAGGCCATGCGCCATACGCATGTACGCTGAAAATGGTAGCATAAAGAAACTTATTGGAACGGTACACGTAATGCGTGTATCGTAGTCTATGAACCCCGAGGATTTGTTTAAAATAAAACTCGGCGGCAAAAAAAAAAAGAGAAAAAAAAAAAAGGCAAAAGCAACGCTTTTATGGCTTCGTAAAAGAAAAATATAATTCAACGCAAGAAAATTATTTTATTGTGTCGGTAAAAACGCGCATGAAAAGAAAACAGAAAGCGCCTGAAATTTTGAGTTCAAGATTTAAAGGGGTACGGAAACGAAATTTTAGCGCCGATCTTTCTGCATAAATATGGGCTAGGGACAGGCACCACCTCGGAAATATCAATATTGCGCTGTAAAACACAGGATAACTAATTTTTAACATAATTAAACGATTTTAAATTCACATCTGGTGGATGGTGGGAAGTTCTCGTGACATCACTTGTGGCATAGGAGCAGCGCCGTTCTGCGGCAATACGGCGTGCCGGCAGAATTAGCCTAGGCCTGAACGCGTTTGCAAAGCCTTGGTAGAGAAAGCCAAAGCGCAGTTTGCCACAGTGAGCTCGTTTTCGTTGCGGCTCTTTGCACGACACCGACCCGAGCGTGCTTCTGGCACGGCCGGGATTAGTTGCTGCGAGTCGCGAGCTGCGAGCCGACGTTAAAGAAGATATGTTTGAACTACGAGAGTGTCAGCAAGAGCCACGCAAATACCTGTTCACACTCGGAGCGGACACGCGCGTTTGACCGAAGTGCTGGATTCGCTCTGTTAAACCGCGTTGCGGTAAGCGCTTCTGGACCGATCTTTTACGATTGCAACTCGATACTGACATGACACTCGGCAAAGAAAGGTTGGACCGACATCGCATAGCTCCCACGAACTGCTATAGCTCGACAGTGACCTAGCGTTGTGTCAGAATAAAAATGGCATACTAATAACAGAGTGTACATACCGTGTTGCGGAGGTAATCCGTATGGCGTTTATTTGAGCTCTATATCACACAAAACAAGGAGAGAGAATCTATGAGAGTCCCTTTTCGACGACAGCGTTCGTCACCGCTGTCTCGGAAAACAAGGAGATCGAGATGACAAGATTGACCTCTGAAATTTAGTTCAGGGATCAAACTAATCATCCGCGAAGGGTCCACAAGGGTCGCGCGGGCATATTCCATTCAGCAGGCCAGCCGGTCATGGGCAGACGGTCTTGGCCAAGGACCGCCGGAGCAACGGTGCGCCGAGTCGGTGTTGCTTCTGGGCCTACTATATTCTGCCGAGCTCGCTTGGTCGGTAGAATCGTGACCGTTGTAGCTCCTCTCGGGTGTTTGTGGATCCTGCGTTCTTGATCGTCGTGGTCTGTTTCAAGTACTCCTTCCTTTTTTCTTGCTGGTTGAAGTCGGAACGCTCGAGAAGAGCACGTAGCAAAATAAATGTCCGTTGGTCGTCGCTGCCAAGTAACTGAGCGACGCTGGCGGCCATGTTGATTTGATCGTAAAAAGTGCGTAAGCTTCGGAGCTGTCATAGGATTCTGTCGCAACCTGCGCTAAAGTTACGACAATTTCGTTTCGAGACTACGGGTTTTCTCTCAAATTTGTCGTACGCACTTTTTTCGTCGTGAGTTCGCTTTGAGAATCCGGCCTCAGAGCTGGTTTTGTCAGTGGCGCCGTAGTTGCCGACTTGCCGTGGTGCAGCGTGCGTGCAGCCCTCGCGCATCTCAAACGGCCACGTTGTCCCAGGTCGTAAATCGTCGAGGCGCCACCAAGTGGCAACGCTCGTAACCACAACGTCCACGCCGTAGCCTTTCCCGTCTGGCACAAGTGACGTCACGAACGCGCCCAATATTTCAAGACGCATCGCGCTCTCCGATGGCTGATTTTTGAGCGCGCGCCCAATCGGGCCCCTCAGGGTGAAAAATATAGCCATCCGTTCAAAATACAAACGCGCGATTATGATTTACGGATATCATTGATCATATTGAACCTATTTCTGACCATAATAGGTGTATTTCAAGATTCGCTTCAGTATCCCTTTGAGCCGTGAAAGTAAACTGAAGTTTGGTTCTCCACCATCGGAAAGAACAACCCCCAAGAATTGTGCTCAAAACACTTTACAAAAATTGTGAAAAAAAAACAACAACAACAAAAACAACAACAACAAAAACATCGACCAACTGAAGCCGTGTTTGTTAAACACTTCAAATAGACAGAGTGGGCTCCTTTTTTGCATACTGTAAAATACCTCCACCGCCCCATAAAAAAATACCCTTTTAAGAAATGGGATATTAACTTGGCATATAGTAAACTGTCGAAAACTTGGACTTTGAAAAAAAACTTTATTTTTTGTTATCGGTAACAGTTCAATTACTGGGTGGCCAAAAGACCCTACACAGAAGAACCAATCAGGAAGCATGAAGCGTGAACATCGTACGCAACACCCTGTCTTCCCTACGATTTCAGTGACTCTAAGTGCCGAGAAAAGTGAGGGAGAAGAGAATACGAGAGCGCGCGGGGACGTCAAAATGCCGAGCTCCGGTTGGAACGATTAGTGGGTCTACTCCTAAAGCCAGCAGCCTTCGTTTCCACTGTACTCATCGAAGGCGTTAAAACGCGGAACGGAGGCGTGTGTAGTTTGGCTGTCGCATTCGTACGCGTTCAACGATTGCAGTGGAGACAAAGGAAGCTAATTTGAGGTCCACTCCCACCAATCATTCGAATCAGAGCTCGGCGTTCTCACGTCGCCGCGTGCTTTCCTCCCCTCGTCTCTTTCTCTCATTTTCTCGGCGCATACATTTCGGTTCAACGTTTTGCGAGACCAGAACACAAAGATGGCACGACAATAGCAAAATAGGATAGTCCGTAGTGACTTTGTTTTGTGTGTTTCGCAAATTTTTGTTTAGTTGTTTTGTTTTGTCTTGAACTTACCACGATGGGAGAGCATCGTTCGTGCCCTTTCTTGAATTAGGAAGATTAAACGACTCGAGCATACATGAGAACAGCACCACAATGTTCTTGCGCCGCGGGGTGCAATCTGGAATTACAGACAGGTCTTCTGGCACTTCCCGGGAACGTTTTTGTAGGTAGTTGCATACTAGGTAATAATTCCTAATTCGTAAAACCGAGCAGAAAAATACTCACTTTCGCAAGCGTCTCAAAATTTCAAATATTTTTTTTTTTTTTTAATTGAACGGTAAGCTTGTGATCCCGACGGTGGTTCCCCTTGGAAAAATAACTAAGAGCCTTTTGAGGTATAATCGGCGCACCAGTCCATGACGAGGGACACTTGTAGAATTCTGGCGCAATACAAAAAAAACAAAAAAACAAAAGAAAAAGCTGTACATATATTTGTTTGATGTATCCTTCCATTAAGAGAGAGAGAGAGAGTGCGTGCTTAATATTTGTCCATTGATCCGACGCCCATGAGAGCCTGTATAAAAACGATAAACCGAAAAGGTCAGCAAAAAATTCCTTCAGCGTTCTTAAAATGGTTAGAGTACCAACGTGCCAACGCTTAAGATGGTAAAGCGCGTACGACTTTCGGTTACATGGTAGGCCAGTGGGCGAAGAACGAAAGTGTGTCGACGCAACGTCGTGTATAAGCATAGGGGAGAAGGAATGCGTCAATACGCTTCCGGTTGTCGTAAACCTAGTGTTCGAAAACGAATACTCTTCCGTTTCTCGGTCAGTCACATTTCCTTTCTAGCTCATCAATTATGTCTCACATTTCTTTCCGCCTAAATCTTTAAGCGCAATTTCCCAACACAACCATTTCTACTTCTGCCTCAAGGTTTTCTTCTTGTATTGTACGAATGCAGATAATTTTTTTTTTATTGTGCGGACTCACGTAATAACTGGCGAGACTGCGCGTGCTCTCAGAGAAAAAACAACAGAAAGGTGCATGCTTAATTCCCGCTATTCTGGGAGAAGAAACCGGAGAAGCACCACTGCCGCGGAGTCTCCTCAGACATGTCTTCAATAACAGCCATAGTTCTGGTACCACGATAGAGCATCGAATTACTTTTTTTGTTTTCGATGACATACAAACTGTAGCTTGTTATGTGTTAAAAATTCGGTTAAAATAAATAAATAAAGTTTCTAAGGGTAGCTGAAGAAGTAACTGCAAGGTTTTTGTTATTCTTGGGAAAGGGCTGGGGATGGAACGTTTGAAATAACTGCTTGTAAAAAATCCACTGGAAACAGAAAGCATAAAACAAACTCGGGACAAGGGACGACAAACGTCATCCTTTGTCCAGAGTTTGTTTTATTCTTTTTGTTGCCAGTCAGTGTTACCAACACGCTCTTCAGATGCAAAAATTCAAGTTGATACGTAATCAGCAACGGCGGCCGCATTAAGATGGAAGACAAATAGAAAATAAATGCAGATTTCTATAATTTGGCAGAGCTCCAAAACCTCCAAGGCAGCAGAAAAAAAAAATTGCTACGTTTGCTTGGAATGGCGGGTATCTATATATTGCTATATTATTATTTTTTTTATAGAGCAGAGCTTCTTTTACCCCCGCTTTTCTCTTTTCTACCTGTTGTTATTCTTGCTTCTGTTTTATGCTTATCGTGGGCTCTGACTTATCAACTGAACGGTGTTTACTGGGCTGAGGCACGCCACGCAACACCGCCATCTCCGCATGTTTTTAGGGTCAACATCCAAAGACCTCTAGAACTTCCCTACCATCCCGAATTCCAGGGACACAGAACGACCAAACTTTCCCTTTACGCGTCGGACGAGACAGAATCCCCTAGACATTACTGCGAATCTTCCATGTCCACTGTACTCGAGGCTCCCTAATGGGGGAACCTCTCTTCTCGTGCATATCGACTCTGCTTTGAAGTGCACTGCTAAAATGAACAAAAGAATGGTCCCCTTGGTGGCCAGGCTCTAAGAATCTTCGCGAAAGCAATCAACTGTACCGCGCAGGCAACGTCCCGCCTCCCGCCAGTCTGTGGTTGAACGCGTTGGAACGCAGGCCGGAAAAGCAAATCGTTAGGTTTTTTGTTTTGTTTCAATTTCTTTTATTGCTTTGCTTCTGCTTGCTACTTAGCCATCATGAACGTCATACCTTATTTCCCTTGGAGACCCAAAAGGGTATTATAGAAGGGATAACCATATTTATATACAACATAACTATCAACACAACTTGAACAAACGATAAAACACTAAAATCTAGGTAAGAATGTTAGAGGCAGGGGCGGATCCAGACCTCCATTTTAGAGGGGGCGGTTCCTCGGTGTAAAACGGCAGGGGGGAGGGGGGGAGGGGAGTGTTTATATTTTTTGTGGAGTTATCGTTTTTACTAAACTCTGATAACATAATATAGATCTTGAGAGCTTTTGTATCGGTTTACCTGTCGGGGATGAACTCTTTGAATTAAAACCTTTCGGGTGACCACGCTAGAGGTATCTGGAAAATTGTGGTGGCACTATCCTTTCTGAACACCATAACGCAAGGAATTTTGTAATAGGAAACGGGATTACTCCATTCGCGTGGCAGCGCGCTAGAAATAGAAGAAGGAGTTTAACTACTGGGGATGATTGTTTGGTGCTATAGCGGCTGTGACAATTGCAGACAGTGTAACTTGATGGCTCAGATATCCCCGGCGGGGCTACAAGTTTTGGGCTCGTTCTGCTTGAATATTTATATATTCTCGTTACACCCGCGGAGCATGTACGGAGAGCCAACCTTTGCCAACTATACGGAGGAAGCTCATGCAGCTAATGACAATGCGAAAAACGTTTTAATCTAAAACTCGGCTGTTCTTTGAGATTAAGCTTAGCATAGTAGCTAGAACTTTATATTCAGTGCCAAAACGCAGAACGTGGTTTTAAAACATACTTTTCATTGTCGCGGGTTGCTCCAATGGAGCGAGTACGTTGCAAACGAGCGACGAAAATGGCGCGGCGGCTTCGACGCTGCTCGCGGCGTCAAAACACTGTTGACGCAGCGAGCGAAACGAACGTCGGTTGTTCACCGTATATTTGGAATGTCCAGAGCGCAGCACATCTGGCATTGCCAACCCAAACTCGTGTTTTCACGTGTTGTGGGTGCAACTCGAGAGAACGAAAGCGAATAATTGTTAAATATTTTTGAAAGCATGTTGCAGTTCGGCAACTATGCTTGTAAACTTATTCAAGACCTTAAACCAGCAGTGGATCCTTCCAAATTATATTCAATTGCACTTCGTCTGGATATTTTTTGTATGAAAGGAACACTTACTTGTTTCTGGGTAGCTAGCTCATTCGTCAGGGTCGAGAGGACAGGTGCAGAGATATGATGGGGCAGAGCGGTTGTCCGGTCGGCGAATCTCAACTGGGCTAAAGACCGATCACGACTGCAGCTGGAACTCGGTGTTCACTCGAATGGGCACAGGCACTGTCTATTTAATTCATGTATGGTCGCATCTTTAAAAGGGCTCGTTTTCCCCAAGTCCCTAGATATGGAATTCAAAGCCGCAGTTGCTAACCAGCAAGCCGCGCTTCTGTTCCGTTCGACAGACACATACTCGCTCCTGCAAAGCCGCGCAAAACCTCTGCCGTCAATCCACAGAAGCCGCGTTTAACTCGAAAAGTGAAGACGGCGCCAAGGGGAGACAAGGGGTAGCGGTCGCCTTTCCTAAAATATGTCCCGCCACCCTAAGTTGAAACGGCATTGTATACAAATAAATGCCTACGGCGTCGGCTTGAGGACCCCGTGTAAGCAGCCTCCTGCCTTTAGAGTGCTCGTACCGTTTATCTTTCTTTTATTAGCTTCCCGCCACGAGAAGTCGTACCGCAGGCAGTATGAAGCCCATTAGAGGAAACATCTCCCCCCTCTGGCGCTCGTCGGCTTCTTTCTGTATTCCGCGCTGCGGTGCTGATCCTCAGTGAGGGATGGAGGCGAGGACGAAAGCGGGCTTATGTTAAGCCAAGGTCGTGGGGAATTTCGGAACGTCTTCAGAAGCTCAGACCCAGACTACACTGTACCCAGAGCATTTGCTTCCTCTCTCAGTTGAGTAGAAAAGCAATTGGTCACCTGGTTGTACATAGGGTGCCTACATGTTTCCGCTCCGCTTTAGGGTGGCGCCAACTTCTTGTTACCCTTTCCCAGATCCTCTCCCAGCGCCATTTTGACCCACTTCTTATTTGGCTAAACGTAAACAACGTTGAGTTTTCGTAGTTTCGACACACCGGCAACACTGTGAGGCCACTTCCGTTTCCGTTCATAAGAGGAGTCGGACGAGTCGGAGGCTCAGCGGGATGGCGGTCGTCGTGGCTGTCGCTCTTTTTATTCGGGTGTTTTATACTTTGAAGTTGCGAGCAGAATGTATGCGTTGCGTTTATCGAAACGTGAGTCCCCTCGACAAAATGGAACGCAACAGACCGGCATCGCACGCCGAAACTTCGCCGTCGGAACGAGTGCGGTGGGCGCTCCCTAGCCCTAAGGAGGATTAGCGGAGTAGCGCGAGCGCACGACTGGCGAGTGTGACAAAATGGTCGACGAAACAGCGGAGGCTGCCATGGTAACGAGGTAGGCAACGCTGGTTTGTCGGCAACAGGTATCACAAACGTTGTCGCCACCCTAAACAGCGGAGCGGCGGAAACATGTAGGCACCCTAGGTTGTACTAGCTGCATCAAAGCAAGCCAAAAAAGACATGCCAAAAGACAAGCCCAGAACCACGAAGAAACCATCAAACGAAAAGTGATGAAAAGGCGGCCGCTAGAGAGGAAGGATAATCCGTACCCTCGAAAGAAGGCTGCTTGGCGTCTGCGTTTGGGAGCTTTCAGGACACAAATTTTTCGCAGACAACCTCCAAAGAGAGAGAGGGAGACAGAGAGAGAGAGAGAGAGAAAGGGGACTAGATATGTTGAAGACATTCCCCCCCCCCCCCCCCCCCCCCCCCCCCTCTTCGCGCTCGACGTGCTGGCCTTGTTTGGAAGTGTGCCTGCAGTCGAGGACCCTGATATTTGGAGCGCCTCCCCACTGTCTCTCCACTTCGAAACTCCTGGCGCCGTCCCTGTCGGGAAGACGTGTCGTGACCTTGACGGAGATAAACCCTACTTCGGAAGCGTCCACCCACGTCCACCCACCGCTGTTTTCATCTTTTGTCCCTCGCGTAGATTGCTTACGTTTTTTCTTCGAGCTGACGCAGAACCCCGGGGGAGGGGGGGGGGGGGGATTGCCTGGCGAGGCGTTTGGGGGGGGGGCGATCGCCCCCACCGCCCCCCCCTCCCCCTTGGATCCGCCACTGGTTGGAGGGCAAGAGGGTAGTGGCAGCTGCAAAGATGTTAGTGTTATTTATGAAAACAATGAGGTCGGGTATTGTGTTCCAGTCTTTTTTGGACACCTGTGATGTGGACGTTTGACAAGAGACTGTGGACGAGTAAATTTCACGTAATTTGCAAAAATTGTCGAGACGAGGGAAGATTCGATGAGCAGGTGGTAGAAAAAATTCTTTAAGATACTTGTAGTTGTAAAAGATTCGATGGAGAAGGGAGAAGCGGGACACACTCCAGTGGATAGACTGTGTGTCCAGGTTAGCTGACCGGCGTAATCCAGATATCCCGGTATATGGAGAGCAGTCGGAATAAATGAAAGGAAGTGTTCTAATTTCAACGGCGTCTAGGCTGTTACCTAAGTGTGATTGCCATGGAAACCATATTTGGGAAGCGTATTCTTGTTTGGACCTTACCGAAATTGTGTGGGCTAGTTGTTTTGCTGAGGCTGTCGCTAGAGTACGGTTAGCATTAGCAACGACAGGGGTTATGGGAATAGTCCATGATAGCCCAGAGGTAAGGTGAATTCGCAGGTACTGGTGTGATAAACGTCACCTGGGTGATATCAAATATATACGAAAATGATACAACAAGTGAACGGCGTGAACACGAGACCGATTTGCTTTCATTGAAATCTAGTGTTATTTGTCATTTTTGCACCAATGAGTTAATAATGTGAGATCGATCTGTAAAGTTAGTTTTCTTATTATGTAAATGACCAGGTTTGTGAATTGCACAATCCACGTCGAATAAGCGCACTGAAGAAGATAGGTTATTATACAGGTCAATAATGTAGATCAAAAATAAAAGAGGGCCACGCACAGTCCCCTGAGGGCCGTCAGACGTTATCTTACATGTCGGAGAGTTCACGTTGCTAATAGAAGAGTATTGAGTGTGATGAATGAAGAATTTAGAGAAGCAGTTGGCAATAGCGGGGTGAATATTAAGATTTCACAGTTTCAGTAAAGAACGGTGATGAAGAACCTTGTCTAGTGCCCTCGAAATGTGGATGAAAATAGCGTCAGTTTTTACATTGGAATTGAAGCATGAGTAAATGAGGGTGAAGAATGCTTTTAGTTGGATTTCACACGAGTACGACTTACAAAATCGATTCTGATGTTAACAAAAAGGTTGAGCGAGTCCAGGGAATTTGTTATTTATGAATAATATGTATGCTCCGGAAGTTTAGACGAACCAGATACAAAAGTTTCAGAATTAACCGTTATTTTACTCAAAAAGTTATCAGTGATTATCTCAACATTTTCATGGTAAAATGGCAGCCGACAGAGGTATCTAATACATAGAGCACTTTGCCGCCAGTTACGGGAAACGCCGGCGAAAATGGACAATTGCAATTTCAGAAAATCACTCATAACTTTCGGATAAGATAACGGTTCGTGTTGAAACTTTGTCATCTGCTTCGGACCGCCGGCGCTACATTGGGGCGAAGAATAAGCGTTTGACAATGTTTAATTTATGGTGTCGGTGAAACAATAACAACAACGACAACAACAACAACAAACAGTGTGAGTTGTTTTTGGGACACGCTGCGAATGGTGAGCCCTGGGGGAACAGTTTATATTTTAACACCTGATTTCATGAAAACGCTCGAAAACGCTGTAAAAAATAAAGAGGAACCGTTTTCTCTTGTATTCATGATGGATTGTTATTCGGGACCAAAATTAAACGCTACCAATTTCAATAAATTCAATTGTAATATTCCGTGTTCACTGATGATTCGAAGATGATAAATACAGTTACCGTTTTTATGCTCTAAAACTGGGCTGAAAAGTACCTTTCGGTGTTAACGTTGTGGAGTTTATCGGACATCCAGTTAAATGGGACAAACAAATATAAGTAACATTTTTGATTGCCTAAGATGCCCTGCAAATGTAAAAGGGGTTGCTTTGGAGATGAGAGGCCCGTTTTGGTAAATGTTGCCGTGGGGTTCGCTTCAGTTGTGAATTGAGATGTAGTATCACGCGCGCGCGCGCCTATAGTATGCTGAAAACAAGCAAAGCTACATACCTGAACATCTATTTA
Organism: Ixodes scapularis; assembly: GCF_016920785.2. NCBI lineage: Eukaryota > Metazoa > Arthropoda > Arachnida > Ixodida > Ixodidae > Ixodes > Ixodes scapularis. The sequence goes on along the minus strand of NW_024609880.1, from coordinate 44,435,526 downwards.
AACCAGGGGTCTCTAAAGTTTTCGGCTAAGGGCCGGATTAGGGACCAGTCACAAACTCAAGGGTTGGATAATAAATATTTCCATATGAATTAGGAACACTAAACAAATAAACCTAAATACGTATTTATATGCAAATTATTGAGCTACCTAGCAAAAATTAAAATTGGTAAAATGGAGGAATATATATAGATATATTTTATTTTTAAACTCAAAATGTCGCTAATTAGGACATCAAAAACTATAGTGACCTAGAAAATTCACCAGGCCCAAATCAAAGCGCATAGGAACTTTTTCATATTCACAAATGGAAGTAGATTACTGAGAGTGGTAGTTCTGATAATGACAATATACAATAGTTATGTTGGAACCAGGAATATACCTCCCAACATACTTTTTATGTACAATATTTACAAAAGAAATGAAACTGTCCTGGGCATCGCTCGATGTAGCCGCCGGGCCGCTCGGTCGCCGAATCTCCCAGCTCGTGGTGTCTCGTTCTCTGTGTTCGCGCCGAGGTGCTTCTTTTTCATCGTCGCGGAAGCACCACTAGCTCGGCTGCTACAGATGCCCCCCCCCCCCTGGACAAGTGGCCTGGGCCACTTGCGCACCAAGTGGGGAGTGCGTTGGAGCATTGTTCTGCAACACAGGGGTAGTAGTTGTGTCGAGGGCTGTGGTGAAAGCAGGTTTTAGTCGGTCCAGGGAAACTGTTTCTCGACGTCCCTGTATAAGTACCGTATAAAACTTCGGTGTTCTGCCTACGACCTGGTATGGGCCATCGTATAGAGGTCTGAGAGGTTTCTTTTACCGCATCCCGACGTATGAATACGTGTGATGATTGGGCGAGGGCAGGATGAACGAAGACTTGTCGTGCGCTAGGTTGCCGTGTCTGTACTGGGCGCAAAGAGTTCATGGCTTCCCGGAGTCGTTGTACGTAGGAGGTGGGGTCCATTATTCTTTGTGCCGTTGATGGTTCAACCATGTCAGCAGGGAGACGAAGGGGAGAACCGTACACGAGTTCTGCCACTGTACAACCCAAGTCGAGCTTCAAAGTTGATCGCATGCCTAGTAACACCACTGGTAGGTTGTCAACCCATGCATCGGGAAAGGTTTGTGCTCTGAGCGCAGACTTCAGCTGACGGTGGAGTCGCTCGACGAGACCATTCGCAGCAGGATGATATGCTGTCGTGCGCGTCCGTATTGAGCCCAGAAGAGATGTTAATTCTTTAAATATCGCGGACTCAAACTGGCGCCCGCGATCGGTGGTGATTGTGGCAGGCGCACCGAAGCGGCTGATCCAGCTGGATATGAAAGCGCGCGTTACTGTTTCAGCGGTGATATTTTCTAGTGGTACCACCTCTGGCCAGCGAGAAAATCTGTCGACGCATGTCAATAGGTATGAAAAATTCCGTGAAGTTGGAAGTGGACCAACAATGTCTAGATGGACGTTCTCAAAGCGTGTGGATGGAAGAGGAAACTTGCCAAGTGGTGTATGGGTGTGACGCTGCACCTTCGACCTCTGGCAGGCAAGACAAGAGCGTACGAATTCCCGTATGTCCGCGTTGATTTTGGGCCATACGAAACGGTTCGTTACCAGCTCTTGTGTTGCGCGTATGCCTGGGTGGCAGAGGGAGTGAAGTGACGAGCACACCGCATGACGCAGTTGGCGTGGCACATACGGGCGGGGTTTTCCTGTCGAAGTATCACATATCAAAGTGATACCATGATCAGGGAGGGTTACCTCTTCGAGGACGAGGGACGTGCCGGTCTTCATGATCGATCGAAGTTCTTCGTCCTGTGCTTGAGCCGCAGCTAGTTCAGAGTAGGTGAACTGATCTTTCTCTGCGTTGAGGGCATTCAGCTCCAGACGTGATAATGTGTCTGCGACGGTGTTTTCTTTTCCTTTCACGTGTCGGATATCGGAAGTGAATTCCGCGATGAAGGAAAGATGTCGCAGCTCTCGTGGTGAATGATTTTGGTTCGATGACTGAATGGCATAAACCAGCGGTTTGTGATCCGTGGCTATGAAGAAGGCACGCCCTTCCAGGAAGTGTCGGAAATGTTTGATGGCTAAGTAAGCCGCAAGTAACTCTCTTCCGAACGTACTATACTTCCTCTCTGCGTCTTGCAGTTTACGTGAAAAAAATGATATGGGGGACCATATATTTGCGATCTTCTGCTGCAACACACCTCCGACCGCGACGTCCGAGGCATCGACCATCAGGCACGTTGGTGCATCTGAAGACGGGTGTACGAGGAGTGTGGCATTGGCTAGTTCTTTCTTCACGCTCTCAAATGCTATCGACGCCTCTGGGGGCCATGGCAACGTTGATTTCTCGCCCTTGGAGGTGCAAAGCAGTGTCTCCAATGGCTGTAGAAGCTTGGCACAGTGGGGGAGAAAACGCCTGTAAAAGTTTACAAGCGTTTTGCTTCCTGGCGTAAACCAGGAAGCAAAGTAAAATTACTTTGCTTCCTGGTTTACGCCAGGAAGCAAAGTAATTTTAACCTAGTTACACAGACACGAAATAAGGGACTACGGTTACTAAAGCTGGTGATAAGGACGCACAATAAATAATGTGGCGAAAGAACGTTTTGATGCAGTATTCTCCACCTATTTCTAATATTTTCGTTCGCTTTTTTATGTGCCCATTGCGAGGCCGTGTATTTCTCTTCTTTTAGAACACTATTTTTGCGTTTGTAGCAGGGGGTTGCAGACTGGGCGTCACACCATGGAAAAACCGCGGCCATCTTTGGGCCGGCGGGTACGCCTCCGCGGGCCGGAAGTGACCCTCGCGCCGTAATTTTGGAGACAGCTGAATTAAACGAAGTTTGAAAACTAGAGTACGTTGTAGAGATAGGCGAGTCAGTGCTTGATCAAATAAATAAAAACAGCAAAATGAACGGAAGTACAAGTGGAAGACTGATATTGATGGAAATTTGCTAGTAGAAACAACAGGTTGTTGGAAGTTGAAAGCTAAGGGCAAACATTGGGGCATTTTGGGGGGGGGGGGGGGGGGGGGGGGAGGGTTCATTATATTAATTTGCCGGGCGCATTCAGAGAATGATTCAAAATGAGTAGATTTGAACCACGGTGGCCTTCAGGAATCATGTCATCATTGTACAAAAAAAAAAGCTGCCACTGGGACCTACGCATATGAAGGACGCGTTTTCTTGTTATCGTGGTTTCATTACGAGTAAAGAAAAACTACTTAATTGGACGTACTTCCGTAGATGTTCGAAAAACATTAGTCCATGACTTTTCGAAGCTTTTGTACATCGTCAACCAAGGGATTTTACTTCGGTACCATTATTTTTTTAGCCGCAAAAACAAAACAAACAAAGTACAAATCTTGTTGCGTTATCGTCGTCTCATCACAGGTTATTTATTATAAATTATACTTATCTTTAAATAAGTAATGTTAGTTTATGGGTTCAAATTCCACACGCTAGAGGAGAAATTATTAATATTGTCGTTATAAGAAAGAGAAAAGAAACAAGACGAAGTATACAACTTAATGTACGCATACCCGTGCATTATGAAATGCATGTGCAATGTTATCAGAAAAACGGACACACACTCGGTGTTCTTTCATAATAGCTCAAGCTCATTTATTGTCGACGCTCAACTCGAAACATGTTTCGGAAAGACAGAGATGTCTATTTGTATCGAGACATCGCGATTTCAAAGATTACCCAACCGCGCCTAGTGTATCAACTTATACTCCTCAATAAGAGTTTCTTTCCTGTAGCTCCATACGCCTGCACACGACGCTATAGTCTTCTTACAGTTCCGGTACACTAACGGTGTCGTGATGGACGTTCGTTTCCGATTCAAATTTTCGGAACACTAACGTTTAAGGTCCGTCTAATGCTATCGAATACCAAACGAGGTAGTGTGGCGGAATGGGAACAGTGTTTCGTTGGCCGAGCCCTGTCGCAAAAATGATGGAGTAGCTCACCAGTTTTCATTTTTTATACTGTTTGCTTTTTCATGGTCTTAAAGATTAATCGTGGACGTGTTCCGTAACACATTGCTGCAAAACGTACACTCCGATGTTTCTCCGCTCCCTCTCCTCGGCTTTACACTCTAGAAACAAATAGAAACACACTTGACGCCTCTTTTTGATGGATCTAAAATTAATCCTAGCCGACTGCGCACGAAGTATAGGAAAATGGACGTCTTTATTTTACTACGATCGGCTCCGTGTAATTCGGCGTCTCAGAAAATAGATGTACATCCTCTTTTTCGGTTGGGACGAGGAAAGGTTAGAGGGTCGTGTGGCTTATAATATGGGACTCCGCCATTGGGTAAAAACAATTTAATAAATAAAGGGATTGTTTGTTCTAATTTTGTGACATTTAGTGTAATGTCGAAACAAAAAGACTTTAGATCACATCAGGTAAAAATGAAATCGAAATTGTGTATAGTTCCGTATAGTCTTTTGATAAAATTAATAAGTTAATTACACAATGTTTCTTAGTAGTTCACAAGACGACGTAATGGTGTCTATGGCGGGCTATTTACACACGGAACGGAAATAATCTATGGAAATTTTTAACAGGCTTTGATATCACAAGAAACGTTATATATTGAGGCAACTTCACAACGCCAAAATAATAATTTTTTTTTTATAAAGCATTTATATTTTTGAACTTAATATCAGCGAAAACAAACTGCGACTGGTAAAAGCGAGCGGGTTGAACATGAATGCATAAAATTGAAAGAATAAAACAAGGATAAAACGTGGTTGTCCTGTGCTGGTCCTCCGTATTTTATTCTTTCAATTTTATGTACAAACTGCGACGCAGGTGTAATTTTCACGTTTATTCGTAAGTCGCGAATTACTTGCTTTTGGCTCTTTCTTCGAACATAGAGGATTTTCGCTGCATGTAAAAAATCGCAATATGGTCGGAATTGATTCCCTGTTCCTCGAGGGGACATGTTAACACACTTAGTTAAATTGGCACATTAATTTCCGAATTTGGTCTAACTCCGCACGGACATTATTTATTGCCAGTTTAACTCTTCAGTAATTATTTGTTGCTTGTTTAAAACAATAAAACATTTATATAAAATTCGCATGTTCGCCAGGAAACCGCTATCTTAAGTATCAATTACAGTATTCTGTACATCAGAGATAGCAAAATTACTTTAAGAATCTAATTAAATTACATGGCTAACCACGTTTCTGAAAACTGCAAACATGTAATTAGAATACATTACAAATTACTGCAGACTAAAAGTCATAATATTCCATTACAAATTACCGCAGACTAAAAGTAATTATATTACTGTACCATTACTTTTCGAAAGTAATAAAATTAACGGAACATTACTTTTCAACACATTGAGGAAGTGATTCGTGTGATTACATTCGAAGTGATCACATCTTCCTGTTTACACGGCAATAGCCGTATGCGCCTCAAAGCAAACCACACTGAAGAGCAGTTTTGCTGGCGCACATGGCATATGCATTAAACATGATGAATAGCTTCTCCTTTAGGTGTGACTCAAAGACAATCAGCTCACCGGTTTCACTGTTTATTCAACGGTGAAGGTCCTTAGTTAAACCGTGATATCTTTCCGTCTTTCTGAGTTAAAAGAGGTTATAGTCCGTTTCAGTGTGATAAAAATACACTGAACCGAAATTTCGAGCAAAACATCACTCATACAGCGATATCTCTTACGGGTCGCAGTATTTTTGTGAAATAAATGTGCGATTGAACACGGCCGACGAGACAAGGCACGTCACGATTCTCATTCCCTCTCCTCGTCGCTACGTCCCGTCGAGCTGGTGAACGTAACTGAGGAAGAGAGATGCGATGCCGCTTATCCTCATTCTCAAATGTTCCAGGAGGACTATGACGTCATAACCCTCGCTTGATCGCGCCTTTCATTTCCAAAAGTATGGCCATTCGTTTGAGATATCGATGTATGAGTGATGTTTTGGAGTTCGTAGCGTCCCGTTCAACGCTTCTGCGGCCTTATTTTGCAAAATTCAGTTTTAGGTTGAGTATCCCTTTAAGTCGGGCCATGAAAGCTCGTTTCTAGAAGGAGTCGTCACTCCAACCGTTTCCTTTCCGCCTCGGACGCAATCTAATCCTAATTTCCCAAGAGCACTAGTTCAGGCATTTCCGGTTATTCCTTCATGAAGTTTGGTTCCCAAACACCCGAAGAGCCAAAGTTATTGCGCGTAGTCAGGCAAGGGGGCTGGACATTTGCGAGGCATAAGCGTCCCCAGTTCAGGAATGGGATGGTGCCAGCTTCCTAAAATGTGTACTTTCGCAACAAACGGGTAGCGACATCTGCTCGTAAGCTTATTCCAGAATAAACTTTCCAAGAAAATTCAGCGAGGCATACTGCGGGCGGCAGCTGCTTTGCTCGATTCTTGTCTATTCCGACTTCAAAAAACATCTTTACTTAGCAAGGCCAAAGATACGCGCGAAACGTTCTGGAAAGTTGACAAGGCATTTGGGATTAAATATTCTTTTCCGGTCGTTTGTTGTTCACGGTGGTGGAAGGTTACGGTTTGACCTTGCTTAACGAAAGAGCAAGAAAGCTGGGGATCAGTTTGTCCCGTCCTCTCAGGTTTAAAAATGTGCTGACCTCACTGGTATAGACCGACACGCGAGCTTCACGTCACGAAGCTGCGGCGGCGCTGCGATCGCGCCGCAGCCGGATGGTGTGGGCAAAAGGGCACACGTTTCGCATGGGCATTATAGCATTTCAGCATGCCGCAAAGCTGTGCAGCCGTAAATTGCACCGAAAAGTACAACAAAAGTAGCGGAGTGAGTTTCCAGTACTTCCCGGAGGACTCACAAAGGCGCAAAAGTTGGATAATATCCGGAGATCGAAAAGAATGGTAGCCTCGCTATGACGACCGTTTGTGCGGTAAGCACTTTCTTGAAAGGAAGTGTGCCTTCCTTTCAGTCCCCTTCTCGAGGCTTGCTTATGTGCAGGGAAATTGTCGTCTGATTGAGACTACCCTGCAGAGTTTATTCACACAGTGTTCGCACACTAAGCACCGACCAAGCGCTCGACGGTGGCTCGCTACGCCCGTGCTACCAAGCCGAAGGAGATCGGCAGCAAAACTGAAAAAAGCCTTTCCGCTTGTCGTGCCTTGTGGTAATGAGGGTAAGAAAAATAATATACATCGACTTGAAGGACGTTGAGTATATTTAATTAATTAATAAATACACTTTCGCTGACCTACAGTCTGCTGATCCCGCCGGCAGCGCGGAAAGCGGCTCGAAGTAATCATAAGCCTCGAGAGACTTGCACGCCTGCACCTTGTCGGCCGTGAACTGGCTTGGCGTAAAAACTAAATAAACGACGACCTAAGCCATCAACGTCGGTGGCAGAGACTACTCGTCGAAACTCCATCAGTCCTTATTTACTGCGTGCAGATCGTTGAAGGCAACGCCGTCCACGCACAGTTTGTCCCGATACCGCTGCAGCTCAGGCTCGGGTAGCGAGCTCAAATAGTCGGGCATAGCGTACGACATGCATTGGCGAAAAAAAAAAACGCACAAATAAAGCTATAAGCTCATCTACAACGTCAACAACGAGCGCACACCACAAAACGAAATGGCGAGAACACGGAGAGCCTGACCGCTTCTGTACACATAGCTTCTGCGCATGCGCGGCTTTCTGGCGGTGTTGGTAAACAGAGCCGCGCTGCGTGTCGGTCTGTAAGCCATTAATCCGTAAGCTGACAGTGCGGTGGAAGCTACGTGCTCGTTGGAACAGTCACACGTCTATCTTTCGCCACTTAACCACGCTCTTCTTCATACCCACGCCCAGAGAAAAGGCCGGGTCAGGTGATCAAAGGGAGGTGGTTGATTGGTTCTGTTTTACTTGTAGCTCCCACTGCAATGTGAGCTTAGGGGTGAGTGAAGCATAGTACCGCCGTGATGCGGGACGCTATGAATCTGCCTTGATTGGAGTTCGTTAGCCGTGGCCTTCTAGTGATGCCTTTTTGCACGTAAGCTTTCCTCTTTCGACTTTCCAGCCCGTCTTTGTGCGTCTGTCGAGCTCCTCGTACGATGCTTTGCGCTCAGATGGCTGTCCTTTATTTGCTCTGATGTCTCGCGACATTTCACGATGCAAAATAATTTTTTTTTAAGTTCACAAATAAACTTTTTAATTTGGGAAAAAAGCAGTTTCAAAAGTAATGAGTAATTGTTTTTTAAATGACTGCCTGAAAGTAATTCATTACATTACTAAATGTCCAGCTTAGAAAAGTAATTTATTGCATTACTCATTGCCACAAAAAGTAATAAAACTACTCTAATTAACTCGAGAAGGACGCTCTACTCGCTACATCTCTGAAGGCTGACAAAACATCATCGAGAATAAATAGGCAGGTAAGATGACTACGAAAATCAAGAATCATGCCTGAGACCAATGAAGTTCCAAGCGGTGACGAGCTCTCCACAGAAGCTGCGAGGATGCTCCGGAAAACGTCGAATAAACGGCATCGAGAAATCAGGTCACGAGGTGGGGTCTTTGAGTCGACCGTACGATCGTTGCTGTCAGAATGGTGACAGAACAGCTATGTATCATCGTTGAGCATGTGCTACAGTCCCAAACGGATTTGAGTTTCACACTGGAGTGCTCGAAGGTAGCTGTGCATCATCAACCATTTTTGTTTTTATGTGCCCCTCCGCAGGCACAGGTTACTTGTCCACTTTATATATGCCCCAGTACGCCAATAACCTAATAACGGAAGCCACGGTGAGCTGTTTGAACATCCTTGGGATCTCCAAACCGATAACTCGAACCCAAGTAGTTTGGTTAGTGTATAATGGAAAGAATACACAAAAATTAGTTTTTCCTAAAGCCTCTTTATGATCTTAACTGCAGTTATCGCAAATGATCTTCATGAACTAAAATAACCTTGCTCCACCTGTCCGTTTTATCCTAATAACTATAACAACTAGGGTGAGAGGTGGAAGCTTGGCTCTTGGGTTTCCTGAAGTAAGCTAAAACATTTACATTGTGGGAATATTTTGAGCTTTCCTAGTTTTAAGGAGCATTTGAACTCACTGAATTCTGTTGTCTCGGTCAGTGAAGCTCTTGGAGTATAAACTTACATAATTCTACAATAGTTCATGGCAAAAAGTGGTTTGAACTAGTCGGAATAAAGTACTTGTTACTATGCTCCCTTATGCCTTTATATCTCAAGTATATTTCTTTAGCAAAATACCCGGTTGTTTTCTATCTTCATATCTGTCTTTTTCACTGTTTTCCTTTTTGTCGAAATTTACAACTCACTCAACTTACCATTTCATAAAAACACATTTGTGGGACTAGAACACCTGTCAAGTGCATATGGAAATAATTAAGAAGTATAGTTTTTGCACCTCTTTGTTCTTAAAAGTGACAAATGCGTATATCAACAATTATGATTCAAAGCTTCCTGTGGTGGTCTGTTTTTTGCACAACCTCGGAGTGAGTTTTATGAACTTCACAATTCAAATTCTACTTATCAGGCTATCTTGATAATAATAAAGGTCTTCCTTACAACACATTGCTTGGTCAAAGTCATAGTCACCAGAGACATTGAAACATAAAATAACAAAAACCGCCCAACACTTTCTTCAACACGGTCTTTTGTGTTTCAGATATTGTTGAATAGCTTCACTATTTATTTTTCGAGGACCCTGGTTAGCTGAGTTTCCTAGCTTTGTTCGCTTGATTTCTATCCTGAGCTACCATCCCTGCACAAAATGCAGCTTATCTAAATTCTGTACAGTCCCATTATGGAAAAAGGCATTTCCAGCTAAGCCACTGAAATTAAGCCAAGCGCATTTTCATAAAAATAATTGCATACGTCTGTTTGCAGCTGTACCAAATATGAGGAGCACCTACGCACAGTGCGATATGACTTAGTGGAACTTGAATGTGCCTATTGTCAGTGACGCGTCTGGAATAAGAATGGCAGTGCCCTTATGTGTGTCTTTTCAGTAACTTTTATATTATCTAGGTTCTTAGGCATGTCTTTTTGCGACATGTCAAGATTACAACCTTTTCATGTGTAAATAATTTCTTTTTTTAAATTTTAACGATCACGGTTTTTATTTCAACGATCAATCTACAATCTGAAAACGACGACCATCCAGTGGTAGTTCTTAGCACTTCAGAGCCCTCTGGAGGTAAGTTAGGTCACCAGAAAGAAAACAGTTTTGTCATAGCACCGTCTAAGAACAATTATTGACTGCAATCGGAGGACGACGACCATCCCGCGGTAGTTCTCAGCACCTCAGAGCCATCTGGAGGCAAGTTGGGTCACAAAATAGAAAACTTTGTTGTAATAGCAGCGTCTAAGACCAATGACCGACTACAATCTGAGGACGACGACCATCCTGTGTCTTTTCCAAGGCTGAACTCTTAGTGGAGCCTTCATACGTATCATCAGGCAATGATCACATACATAAAGTTGAAATTCCGCAGTGCCAAACTAATACCTACTACAGATCATTCATACCTCGTACGTCTGCTGACTGGAATCACCTTTCCACATCCACCACAACAATTATTAATCCTGTTGATTTTAAAAATTCTGTATCTGTACTTCTAGAACTTGATTCGTGATTTGAGTGTTTTATTAACTTGTGCGTTCTAATCCCACCCACTCTGTGATGTTTCCGGGCTCTAAAATTACAAAAAAAAAAAAAAAAATATCGTGGTAGTTTTTAGCACTTCATTAGTGCTGTGCAAAAACAAGTTGGGTCACAAAAAAAAATGTTGTAATAGAACCGTCAAAAGAACAATGATCGACTGCAATCTGCGAACGATGACGATATCATGATTGTCCTCAGCATTTCAGTGCCCCCTGGAGGTCCCCGATGTTCTGCGGAAGTGCCTCAGCACCTTCCAGAACAAGTCTAAAATAACGGTGCAAGCATGTGCAGCCTCCAAAGGCACTGAACAGGCTCACACTGCGGTTTTCCCTCAATGTGGCAGTTGCAGCTGTTTATAGAGAGATTACAGACTCCAAAAAGCACTGGCCTAAAACAAGAACCTGGTTCACAGAAAGATGACGCACTTCAGAAATGGCAAAGCACAACCTAGCAACCGTGCTCTCTGATGGGAGCAAGAAATATGTCAACTGTACGCTGAAGAGAAAAAAAAATAATATAAAACAATTGAAATACAAGGGTGAGTACAAATTATTCACTCTGGTTGTACTTTTATTTTGATCAGAACTTTTCCAAACCCAAGACTGTCATGGGTTTGGACTAATTTGCAAATGATTTGTCACATCATCCACTGTCACCCGTCTATCCGACAAAATCATTTCACAAGCACGCTCAACGCTATCATCAGTTGTTGACACGGATGGGCATTATCTTCTTTATGAAAACTTAGAAACAACGCAAAATATAAACGAAGGACAAGAACGAGAAGTGAACGAACACAACACTGACGGGAACTGAAGCTTATTCCTGCGAGGACCAGAAAGGAAATAAAAAAAATAAGCAAGATAGATAAAAGATAATCAACCAAATTTGCCGAATTTCTCGATAAAAGACACATCGTGATTTACTAAAGCCACGCTTATATTTTGCGCTGTTTCCAAGTTTTCATATTACACTAACTAGCGCAACTGCATGCCTCGTTGCAGCTTCTTTGTGGTTGACACTTGTGCATCCTTCATAAAACTTCGGCATCAATTAAAACAATTTTTTTTTGCGACAGAACATTTTCATGATACCGTGCACAAAGTGTTCTTATATATATTGGCACCAGACTCACCTTCATATAAAAAAAAACAATGTCTCCTCCGCTTGCACAAATTACATATGGGGGAGCTAGTCTTCCTTGTACCTCAATGACAACCGAACTCATTTAACACATTCAAGCATGCAAAGCAGTGATTGGCGAGACAGGAACCTGGTACGAAAAGTGCCGATGAGACAATGCAGCCAGCAGAAGGTGTAAGATAACCGAAGTTTGTATACATTTTAATCAACCTCTTATGACATGAATCCTTCGTAGCGTCTGCATTCTGGCTCCAATCCCACTGGGTTTCTTTACTTCATGAGCCATTTTTAGCAACATAATACGTAAGGCTTTACATCAAGACACTCTTCGTGTGGTCACACTGTCTAGTATATGCCTAATATTTATCTTTGCATAGGTTAAAACGTACCTACTTTGACTTTATTATGATCATAGAAGTCAAAATCAAATGAGTTTCGACCACTTTGATTTTGACTTCAGAGAGCCTTGAGTCAGTCAGCTATGAAACTAGACGGGTTGTGTCTCCACTGTAGAGGAAAAATTGTACATATGCAGTGGGACTGCTAACTTGGGGTCTTTACATGCAACCTTCTAACTTGATAATTTGTTCTTGTGTGTACAAGATTAGTCAATATGGTTATGTTAGCTTATAAAATGGAGTGTAGGTAAATTTAGATTAGTTATTTCAAGAAGTCAGCTGAGTTAGACTCTGGTTTTTATCTAGATGCCGCACATTGGGAAAGTTCCACCTTTTTTGTGCCAGTCGTGCATTTTATTCCTCTGGTTCTACTGTGTTATTCTAATTTCTATGCCTTGGTGTTGAGGGTTTGACTTTCTAAGCATCTGTTATTTCTATCTTTTAGCGAATAGATACAAACTGTGCCTTAGACCTAGAGAGTGCACATAATTTATATTCTATTATTTCACACTTTCTGTCTTAGATCTCATTCATGAAGACCAACACTAGGATCATCACATTAAGGTTGGGTTATTTATGTCCTACATTGTTTTCCAAAATAAATCATTATGATTCCCAAATCAGCCTTCCGAAACATTTAATGTTTTTGTTTGTACCTCAATTATTCTTTTATGAAATCCCATGAAGAAATGTTAGAATAATCAAGGCATGACTCTAGGGCTGGGGCCCAGCTGTTTGCCAAGAATAATTTCAACATAAATATTTGTAATAAAATGTGAAGTTCAGCCAAAACGCTAAAGTACAAGCTGTTCTCATGAAGCCTACTTCACCACACAATAGATGTGTCTTACAACAAAGACCACCCCAAAAATGGAAGCAAACATTTTATTCAATTCTAATAATGATATTGAAATATATCGAAGTACAGGTAATTACCTAACGATTATGAGCTTCTACGATACTGCACCACATGTCGTAAAAGGTGTACCTATAGAGGGGCATGACATATATGCTGTTGCACAGTACACTGCGTGTCTACCTATTTGAACAAATAGGCAGCGGCGGATTTCGAAGTACGAAAACTCTCACTAGTTCATCACATCGTGTCGACAAGAACGGCAGTCTCTTCGCACTGCCCGCCGCAGCCTGCCCCAGAATAGTTACGATTGTAGGACGACACAGTTTTTAGAAGCTAAGATTCTTCTCGCGAGACAAGGCGACTTTACTGAAGCTTGTCCCAAAGCCCGAAAGACGAAATAAATGGGATTTTTGTTCTTCTATTATTTAAATAAGTCGTTCGTCACAATCTGATGAGAAGTGAAGTAGTGTCGACAATCTGCTGATTGCCGAGAACATGCACTATCGCCGACACTATGAGCTGAAACAGTGCTCCGGCCAGCGCACGCTACGACCTGCGCCGCCTGTCGCACCGCTCCGCACACACAGCGCCCACAGCGCACCCTGAGGGTAAAATAAATGCTCACATGCGCTCGCTGCACCACGGCGCTCTCCCGACCGTCTGCTTGCAACGTGATGGTGTCTGGAACGCGTCTCCGACTGGTGTGTTTAGCGTCTTATCCTGCCCATACATCAAAAGGTTTCCCGAAGTGGCAACAAACGACGTCATAAAACCGGAGTGTCATGCTGTCGCATGTTGCGATCCTGGAGGTTGGTCGTAGAAATGCTGGCAAAAAGCACGAGAGAACGCGAGTGCCGCTGTCTTCGTGGCGTCCCAACACCTGGCTGCTGAAGCTTCCATGGACTGTCAGATTGGAGAGTGACGCGCAGCAGAAAACGCGTCTGCTACATTCACCGCCGCTGCTGGAGCACCGCCAGGATCGCGACCGACGACAGCATGACACCGATATGACGTCACAAGGCGAAAATCGAGGGACCCCTTCTTTGGACGCGATAAACATTCCAGTTGAAGACGCGTTCCAGGCACCACAGTGAGACGGCGGGTGTGACAGCCGGCGTGTGTGTGCTGTGGGAGAGCGGCGGGGGGGGGGGACAGAAGATTACATTTGTCGTCCCTTTTTTTTTCAATTGATTTATTTCATTATATCCCGTAGAATCGCGTAGAAAAAAAGCTGACTGGTCAAGAAAAATGTAGAAGTATTCTAAAGTGCAACTCTGTGATTACCGTTTTTGAAAGTCATATCAAAATACGTTGTAGGTTGTTTTTGTTTAATTAAGTGCATGTGCAGAGTAAGACATCGCAAAATATTGGCCAACATATGTATATGAGATTTAGGCCGGCTCCGCCCTCTGGCTTACGGCACAATACAGTTACCATCAAATAAAGACAAAAAAAAACTTTTATCCTTTTACATTTTGGTGAAGAAGGAAGAGTAGCGAAGCTGTACTATGGTGGGAATGAAGTAATGGCCGGCCGCAAGTCAGCAGGCCAGAGTGGAAAGCAAAGAGGTTAGAAATACTAGGGGGGGGGGGGGGCACGCTGCGATATTGGTGAAGCCTAATCATAAAAACGATGTTGTGGCGAACGTGACCGTAGATCTCTCTGGCAATTGGTGCGCGTGACATGTCACGTGTGAGATGGATGGTTGATTGTAGGAGGACTCCTTTCAGGCTTGCGCGCGCTCCGTCCGGTAGGTTTTATCAGATCGAAGTCTAGACTGTGGTGTGTTCTAGTACCCCATAGCTAGACGAAGGCTAGCTACGGTCAGGTGGTGTGGTCACGTTGGCATGGTAAGTGAGGAGAGTAAGGAGGAAAATGAGAAAGAGGCGAGGCGTCAAGGGAGCATGGCTTGTGGAGGCTACGTGGCTGGCGTCATGCCCTCTCCTACCCTCCTATCCTCCTTGGTGGAAATACTCGAAAAGTTACGCCATCTATGAGCGACGGTGGCAAGCGGACAACCGGCAAACACAACACTCTGGACAGCTACCTCCATCTATGAGCGACTGTGGCAACCAGAGTTTTGTGCCGACATTTCTATGCGGGGGACACGATCCTGAGGAAACTAGCCCTTAACTGCTCCGTTGTAAAATTTACAATCGTTCAATCTAGAAGCGAACAAATTTGCGTTTAATAAAACACTCGTCCTGAAACTACCTACCAGAGTAGGAGAGCGAAGATACGAGCGGGACAACGCATTCTCCACTTAGGCTCTTTCTTGAAATGCACTGCAATGCATGTTAGCTAAAAATGTGAATATTGGGCTGCACGGAACACGTGTCGTGATGGCGGTTCTACCAACCAATAGTTTCCCTAGAAGACGGTCAGAAGAGCGCAGCGGCGCAGCGAGCGCAAGTGATGATTTATCTCAGTCTCAGGGTGCGCCGTGCTCTCGGAGCGATGCGATAGGCGGCGCAGTTGTAGTACAGTGCACAGGCCGGAGAGATGTTTCAGCTCATTCTGTCCGGAATATTACCGTACTGGCGCTGTGCAACACGCCAATAGGAATAAAGGATATGCGTTAAAAGTAAAAATAGACGAAGTTCTATATAGCAATACGGTACAGTTACGCACAAATAAGTACATAAGAATCAGAAAGTTGACAGAAAAACCAACGGGAACACCGACGTTATCCCCACACCTGCGTACCCTCCCCGGTTAGAGCTAACACGCACTCAGAGTGGAGAGCCAACTTAAAAACAGGGGTCGATAAACATTCCACACGGCAATATTTTGCACCCTTGTCACTATCGAAGGCCATTCTGTTGAGACTCTTACGCTGTTGTACCTTAAAACTCTTTTTACAACCACTTTCGTCCACCACGTCGACCGGCACAAACCAGTCGCCATGATTTAAATCAGGAATAAAAAAACAAAAACAAAAGTAAAGTGGTCGATGTAGAGCGCTCACAATAGGCGAGGTTTTAGTGCTAGGTTTAGCGATAAGTGATTTTGGTGAAAGAGAACCATACCGAAAATCAGCTTAGGTTTCCGGCTGAGCTAGAATTTGCGCTAAACTTCGTTGGTGCAGCCGGCCCTTAGTCATTTCGAGTTTTATAAACATGCTCAAAGAAGTTTGGCGGGCGTGCCTATCCCTTGCCTTCAAAAACAAGGTTTCAAAAGGAAATACAGCAGAATCATTCTGCCGGCAGTATTCTGAATAAAAGACAGGAGCGAAAATCATAGCTTCTCCGCTATCTGGTACCGTCCTGATAATACGAGTATTGAGGAGGGAACTTTAACGAAGAGAAATTATACCAAATGCCCTATGCTCCCACCCTTGCTTCATTATTGTAGTTAGTAAAATTATACGGGTTAGCGAACGCACCTAAATGATTCTGAGTAAAAGTAAAGCATATACATGTATAGGATTCGTTGGGTTCCCTTAAAGTTGCCTCTGATTTCTCTTGCAATTTTGCAAGTACGCATGACCGCTAACCGCTCACCTTTACGTACCTCACGAAATGAAAGCAGAACCTGACAGGTGCATGCATGTTTTTTGCGCTCACAAAGAGGTGAATCTAGAAAAAGAGAAGTATAATGACACGTCAATTAGCCTATTTAAAATGCGCTTCGACATTTCGAGTTGCCTCTGAAAGGACCGACGCAGTGCGACAGTTCGACCGTCATTCAGGAAATCTGCGTTGTTCTCCAGATTATGTCAGATATAAGAACAAAACAAACAAATTTATGAAACTGCCGCATGTGTGCAAGATCAAAAGCTTTTCTGCTAACGCGTAGAATTACCATTCCAAGGAACATGGTTAAAATCAGCTAAAAAAAGGCAGGAAACTGAAGAGTACAGGAGACAGGGTAGTAGAATAATACAAGCGACAGGAGACAGGAGACTGTAGAAGAATACAAGAGACCATTCCAACCTCGAATGTCAGAGCTCGTCATTGTATACAGAACGATAAAAAGAGGACATGAACAGAGATGCACACATCGCAAATCACGTGTGCTTTAAAGGAAAAATCGAGATCAAGTGTATAGTACACACGCCGAAACGAAATGGCGCAATGAATGTCTCATGCGGACCGAACTAAATTAGTAGTTACCGAAAGTTCCGTGTACATTTGTCCGGTGGGAACTGTCCGGGTGGATGGGGCGTCAGGCAGGCAATTAGTGACACAGTAATTACGTTGTCGGCCAGCCTTTATCAGCTTAGTATCGGATAAATTGTACAAGTCCTCTCGCAAATCTCGACGATTTATTGCTTTTCCATCTCTGCCCATTTTCTTGCTTTACGATCCAAGAAATTGATTCTTAAAGACGAAGCGTGCAGACGTAGTTGAGAATCAGTCGAGTATTTTTGTGAAAAAGGCATTCGCTTCAAATACAATCAAATTTATACATTTTTTAGTGCTAAATGTACATGTCACTCTCTTCGTTTACTTCAAGTTCGAGCACGGTAAGCGCCTTGAGCATAAACGAGCGCATACAGACAAACAAAAGCATAAATTCGCGGGGTACTCTCTGCGCTTAACTGCAGGAGCCAGCGGCTGAGCGTACAAAGAAGAACGGCAAACGCCATGATGTTGCGTTTTCGGAACTTTCGTATTGGCTCTTGGGCCCATACAGTCCACTTCCCTCGGCTTGAAGGTAAAACAAAATATAATGGAAAAAAAAGAAAAAAAAAGTATGTCGATTTGCCCCCTTGGCTGGCGATTTGCCCCCATGGCGTGGCTTGTAAAAGTGGTTTCCAATTTTTTAGAAGTTTTGAATTGAAGGGGAAGGGTGGGCGTCATTTTTTTTCAAGTTTAAAAAGGCGTTCGATAAGGTAACCCTTAGGAAGTTTTGAATGAAACAGCAGATGCTTAACAACCCTAAGCTCATAACATGGATTGAGTCGTTTTGAAGTGGGAGAACGCAATTTGTAGGCCTCAAAGGTAGAAGGTCGAATAAGTGCGAAGTTATATCGGGGGTCCCTCAGAGGTCCTTGCTTGAACCCTTGTTGTTCTCGATGTCTATCAATGACTTGGTTTCGAACTAAACCGTACACGTCAGGTTGTTCGCTGACGATTGCATCCTTTTTACTGAAGTAAAAGCTGATTCGGACCAACTTAATCTCAAGCGATCTCTAGCTCAGATTGGTGACTAGTGCAAGGAGTGGAAAATGTGTCTAAATATTGGATAAACTGTGTTTAGGACAATCACTCACAAAATGAAGACCTTAAAGTTCCAGTACAGTATAGACAATAAACCAATGACCCCTGTTTTGGAATAGCCAATGACCCGTGTTTTGCAATAACCAATGACCCGTGTTTTTGGAATTGGAACACCTCGTAGGTGTTACAATACCGTATGACCTTCGTTGGGGGCTCACATGATTTCTGCGACGGACCTTGAAAGAAATCTCGAGTGACACCAAATTAACAGAGTATAAGCCGATAGTGCGACCACTATTAGAGTACGCGGGTGAAATTTGGGATCCTCACACAAAGTATGACGTGCTAAAATTGGGGAGGATGCAGGGGCTGACTCTGCGTTTTATTTTTTTTTTTCAGCTTTCGCAGGCTGGGATCCTTCCCCCCCCGAACTGTATTCCAAAGCAAATCTCCCTTTACTTAAATATCAACGAAAAAATAAAAGACTGAAATTCTTGTTTGTGATATGGAATAATCTACTTTTGGTTGACAAATATAGTTATTTAACACCGCATAAGTCGAGGATCTCTAGGTGTAGGCAGAGTCATACTCTACAGCAGCACTGTTGTCTGGAGGACTGCTTGAAGTATTAATTTTTTCCATTGACCCTCAGCGATTGGACTCTACTCCCCGAGGCGATGATTTTCTGTCAGTCCTTATCCTCGTTTTGCGCTCAAATCGATACGTACAATGGTGATTCACTGTATTTCTAGGATTCTTTTACTAGTGTCACTGTCGCTAAATGTTTTTACTTGTTGTAATAGCTGAGTGGTGATGTGGTATATGGTTGTTCTTCTGTATTGTTTTTAGAGCGCAGCTCTTAGGCGCCCGTTACCAGCTTAACCAGCGTCGGCGTCGGCGTCGGCGTAACCGCGTGTTGCATTATGGGTAAATTTCCCCGCTAAATTTAGCAGAAACATTTCGCCGCTAAGTCTAGCGAAAAAATTTACCCGTTAAATCTAGCGGAAAAATTCCCCCGCTAAATCTAGCGAAAAAATTTCCCCGCTAAATTTAGCGCAAAAACTTTTAGCGGAAAAATTTCCCCGCTAAATCTAGCGGAAAAATTTCCCCGCTAAATCTAGCGAAAAAGATTCCCCCGCTAAATCTAGCGGAAAAACTTCCCCACTAGATGTAGCAGAAAACTTTCCCGCTAAATCTAGCGGGAAAATTTCTCCTCCAGCGGAAAAATTTCTCTGGGGGGTAACGTGACCTGGGGGGTCACCTGACCTGACGGGTCACGTGATCCCTTGAGGTCACGTGACACCCCCCGAGGTTACGTGACACCCCCCGAGGTTACGTGACACCCCCAGGTCACGTAACACCCCCAGGTCACGTAAACCCCCTCCCCCCGAGGTCACGTGACCCCCCCCTAAGTACCCTTCCCTCCTCCTCAAGAGCTGCGCTCTAATTCGGCGTTACAGGGAGTTGTAAACGGCTTTCACTTTTTGACCCACACCTATTATAGTCCTACACAACACTGATAGCATGTGAAATAAATAAATAAAAAATAAATAAATAAAAATTGGACTGTAATTATTGACCGTGATTGTTTCTAGATTGTTTTAAATATTCATCTTTGCGCAAAAAAATAAGTCTTCTTCTCGAGATTAATTCACGAAAATGCTTAGGTAATATGTAAAAGATATGTAAAAGCGCCTAGAAAGAAATTGACAAAGAAGAGTAGATACAACACAAGGCGTACTGGCAACTGAAGTTTATTTAAGGAAAACGTAGTATATAAGCTGTTGTAGAACGCTTATTAGTCACAACTACTGATTAAACCTTATGATAAAATCACTATTTCCCTGAGGGGGCAAGGAAGGGCTCGCTGACGCACTCCATTTCCTTTTGCCCAAATCTAAAACGCCTCCTGGACTTCTCGGCATATTTATCTTTATATTTCGCTAGAACCTTAACGTCATGCAGAACTGGTAAGCATGGGCAGCGACTACAATAGATGGTGTGATTACCAGAAGGGCTTGCTTTCATGGCTACCGCTTGTTCGCGTGCACGGCCCTTGTCGCACCTACCCGTCTGACCAATGTACTCACAACCGCAAGACAGCGGTATTTCGCACACCACTTCCATGGTACACTCAGCATATTCGGTCCGGTGTTTTATATCACACTTCTCTTTATAGTGGGCTGGGGACTGTTGATTTCACGGCCCGCACGTACCAATTTATCGGGGACGGAGAGTATCACACCTTGTGTTGTATCCGCTCTTCTTTGTCCCTGTAGTATTTGGCTCTTTGATAAATTTGACAGCCTCAACACGTGTCAAAACAGAAAAAAAAACTGTGCATGTGAACACAGGAGACATTGGCCCTAGTAAAAATGCTAACTCGTGCAGACGGATCGATTCACAACTGTATGTGCATTTGTTTTTCACTCGAACCTCAGCTTTCTTTTAATTTTTTTTCACGTACTTCATGCTTGACGTGAACCCGCTTGCTAATAATTCGTCCTCTGAAGTAGAAAAAAAAAAGAAGGAAAGAGTGGCTCTAGAATATCTAACGAGAATTCGGCCCTCCATGATCCCCAGACTCGTCGAATACGAAGTTGGAGCCGAAGTTTGCCGACCGTGTCGATTGGACTCTCGGGACGGCAACGCCGAGGTTTGGTGGCCGAGATCCAATCGTCTCGCTGCGCAAACTTTGGGCTCCAGTTATGCGAGTTTCAAGCAGTTTCAAGCACTCACCAGTGCTTGAACCTCAGTACGTACATACGCAGGCTTTTCTAGTGCAGAGGCCTATTATGCAGAAGACGAGCCTTTTGTGGTTTCGTCCGGCGATTGTACTTAAAATGGTTCGGTTGCATAGAATCTTAAGTTTCTAAAGAATCATGAATTTTCCGTTCGTTTTTTGTATACTGTTAAACTCCCGAATTTCTTCAGTGCCTGGTCGGATCTAAGCATCGGGCATAAGCATGGGGCATATTATTATCATATTTTCGGTTTAATTTCTCGATCCTTTTTATCCTCCATTTTGCATTGGAATCCAACTGCAGCTAATGATACGGTCCATTGGAGCCAATCAAAGAGAGTCCAAAAGTGTCTATACATTATTAATTTATTTATTTATTAAACCTCGAATGCCCCAAATAAGGGGTATTACATGAGGGTAGTACCAAGCATCAAAAAAATTTCTTCGATGAATGCCTTGAAATGGGCGGGGTTGGAATGGAGCACGGCGTCAGTGGGCAGATCATTCCAATCCTTTGCTGTCTGGCAGAAAAATAAAAGAAGATGCGCAGTGGAGCGGGCATGGGGGGATAGACAGCTTCCTGATGACTGATGCGGCATGGAACGCGGTGAGCTCGTGCGATAACAGAGCTGCCAAGTGGTGAGTGATAAAAATTGTGAAAAAGGCAGAGCCTGGAAATTTTGCGCCGTGATTCGTGGTTAAGAAGATTAGCTTGAGATTTAAGGCGCTGTGACACTGCTATGATAAAAGTAGTCTGAGAGATGAATCTTTCTGCGCGATTTTGCACGGCTTCGAGCGTTTTAGTAAGATTAGATTGATGTGGGTCCCAAACAGCAGATGCATATTCTAGTTTGGGTCGGACTAGTGAGTGGAAAGATAGTAGCTTTACCGATGGAGGGGCTAAGCGTAGGTTGCGACGTAGAAAGCCAAGGACGCGATTCGCGTCATTAGCTATGTTCGTTATGTGAGACGACCAAGTTAAATCGTTTGAAAAGGTAATGCCTAGGTATTTATATGATGGTACAGGAGATATGAGTGAACCACCAATGACGTAGTTAGGAGATGGGTAAAATTTCCTACGATGAAAAGAAACAAGGGATGTTTTGTTAGCATTCAAAGACATTAGCCACCTAGCACACCAGGCCTCAATATGGTGAAGATCAGACTGCAGGGCGTGAACGTCAGTGCGGTTATTTATACGGCGATAAACAACGCAATCGTCTGCGAATAAGCGTATGTTAGATGAAATATTAGCAGGTTCGTCATTTATGTAAATTAAGAAATGTAGGGGACCGAGAACAGTGCCCTGGGGCACTCCAGAAGCAACCGGAGATCGGGGCGAAGGGTGGTTATTAGCATGAACGAATTGTTGTCGGTTTGACAAGAAGTTACGAATCCAGTTACAGACTTGAGGATCGAGGTTTAAACGCGAAAGTTTTAATAAGAGACGTTGGTGTGGAACTTTATCGAAAGCTTTTTCGAAATCTAGAAAGAGGGCATCCACAGGTATGTTATTATCAGCACTTGAACATAGATCGTTAGTAAAAAGAGCAAGCTGGGTTTCACAAGAAGATCCTTTTAGGAAACCATGTTGGCTCGGATGAAAAAAACTAACAGATATACTAAGAAATTTATAACATGCGAGTAAATTATATGCTCCATTAATTTTGATGAAACACTGGTGATGAAAATAGGACGATAACTGCTGCTTGAGGTTGGTGGACCTTTTTTTGGTATGGGAACGATCTTGCCCACCTTCCAGTCCAGTGGTACTACTCCAGATGAGAGAGATTGCTGAAAAATGTGTGACAAAAGGACGCTTATGGCACTTTTTGTGTTTTTGAGTATGTTTGAATTGATACCGTCAGCACCTGCGGATGATGTTAATTTCCAAGCTTCGATTGCTTTTAGGACTTCATTAGAATTAAAGACTATGTCGGCCATAGCCGGGTGATCAGAATAAGGAAATTCAGGGAGATCGCCGGCTGGTTCTTGCGTAAAAACAGAACAGAAGGAGGAGTTCAATGTTTGGCGAATGTCATGTTTGGGAATGGGCGAGTTGTTCTGATCACATAATGATATGGGCTTCGATTGACCGGGGTTGATCTTTTTCCAAAATTGCTTGGGATTGCTATGCAACATCGCGGGCAAAGTAGAAGAAAAAAAAACGTGCGTTTGGCTTGAGCAACAACTTAGTTAAACATTTTTTTGGTAGCATTGTATTTATCCCATGCCCGCGAGCTGTTCGACAGTTTAGCTGATCTAAACTGTCGCTTTTTTTTGTTGCTGATACGTTTCAGCACGTTATTGAACCACAGAGTTGAAGTTCGTTCAATAACAGTGATAGTGGGAATATACGTTGTGATTAGATGTTCCATTTTGTTTTTAAAAAATAACCAGCTTTTTCAACAGAACGTTTTGCAAAGTCAGTGAGAAACCAGCTGCAGAAAGTGTCTAGTTCTTCGTTCATGCTTTTGTAGTCACCTTTATCATACAGTGTTAAAGTTTTCTTCACTTTTTTGGGGTGCGGAAGTTCACACTGAAATGTGGCGTGTATCGTTACGTGATCACTGAAACGGGGTAAATATGTAATTGACGACATGTTTTCTGGGTGCGAAGCAAGCACAAGGTCAAGGATGTTAGAAGAATGATCAGTTTGCCTGGTTGGGGAAGAAACAAGTTGCGATAAACCAAATGTCAGGCACGTGTTAACGAAGTCGCTTTCTGTGTTGTGTTTGGATGTAGTATGTGCCAGTTCCGCCCAGGTTATCGCAGGAAAGTTATAGTCACCGAGCAGAAGAATGGGAGCGTGCTGATATGACGTAGTTATCCATCGAAGGGCTACATGAAATTCATCAATGAAAAAAGAATCGGCACCTGGTGGGCGGTAACAAGCACCAATAATTATGGGTGGGTAGGAAGCATTACAGGATATAAACATGATTTCTGAAGGGGAGAGGGTGCTAATAGCAACGCATTGCAGGTTGCGATGAGCAGCCAAAAAAACGCCTCCGCCGCGTTTGTTCGCACGATCGAGACGAAAGATATCAAAGTTAGGAAAAGAAGATGACAATTCTGTATCACAAATAGATGAATTTAACCACGTTTCGGTGAGAACGACAATATTACACTCAGTGGTATCAATGAGACTGCGAAGTGGTTCTCGTTTGGGCAGAATACTTCTAATGTTTGCATAAATAAGAGATAATCAGCTGTTGTTTGAACTCGCAGAAAAGTTTGTTGATAGCTATGAGGGACGTGGAATAACCTTTCGTGTAGTGTGATCGAATACGTAAGTCGTGTTGTTAATTATAAGTTTATCATGACGGAGCTTCAAGAGACTTCGTTGGTTTTTACCAAATTCAAGCAAATGCTTTCGAACAGTGCGTGTATTTGGCGAATAGTCTTCGGAGATACTGTAGCTGGTACCCTTAAGCTTCTTAGCAAATGAAAGAACTTGCTCTCTGATTTTGAAATGTGCAAATTTTATAATAATAGGCCTATTTTTGTTAGGCTGGAAGGTTCCAATCCTGTGGGCTCGCTCGATATCCGTTGGTTAAATGGGCACGTTGAGCACCGCACTGCAATGCTCAATTATTAGGCTTTCTGACTGGGCCCATGTTTCGCGTTGATTATCTGCGTGTCCGAAAAAAAAAATAAGATTGGTTCGACGAGCCCTGTCTTCGGAGTCGTCGAATCTGGCTGTTAAGTGAGCGATTTGTGCAGCGCTGTCCTTGGCGAGAGTCTGAACGCTTTCGACCTGTGACTTGATTGCAACTATAGACGAGCAGTCCTCTTCTATATTCGTAAGCCTTTTTTTAATGTCGTTAAACGTTCTATCATGTACTGATAGTTGTGAACGGATCGATTTCATTTCCTCTAAAAGTGACGTTTGTCCAGCCTCGATCTCCTTTAGGGCCGACATTATGTCACTAAAGTTTTCAGTGGTATTCATATTTGCAGAGCGAGTGTTGGGACCAGGGTTCACTTCAACATCCCCAGATAAAAGCAGTAGTTTCAGTCATGAAACTACTGCTTTTATGCAATAGTTTCGCACAGTATTTTCGCACGCACGCCCAGTCATGAACAATAATAATACAATTAATCGGCACCCATCGTCCTTGTTCGTCTGCCGTCAAAGGTGAAACCGATCGTGCACAGTGAGCGCGACATGATCCTGCACATTTTTTGTACTTGGGCTTCGTTTAACCGGTGATATCAAACGTGCATGGACGACGAGTGTTTTGTGGTGCTCCTTGATTGATCATATGAAGTATTAGCTCTGACTGTGGTCGCACTTTATGTGATACGGATTATAGAAATAAAAGTATTCTTATCATTTTGTTTATTCTTAGTTTACTATATTTCAAAAACGAGATTTCGCCAACAGAAGTTCGGCTTTAATGCGTAGTCTGCTAGTGTCGATATGCAGTGATAATGGAGCATAGTGACTTTTGATGCCTTGATCAAATCAGACGAGCCTCCGTCAAAAATATTTTATTCTAGCAAACGGAAACAAACGGCGTTGCAGCATTACGTTACGCATTACTTACATGCAACGTTCATCACGGGTGACACCAATAAAATTTATTGTTCGTTAAGCCTCGCGTAGTAAGCAGTAGGAGTTTTTTTTTTAATGAATTGACAACGTTTAAAACAAACGCAATGTTCGAATGTTAAAAAAAATTTTAACAATAATTCTCTCCTCTTTTTTTGGCTCTCTTCCCCCTTTCTTTCTCTTTTTTCTTTCTTTCTCTCTCTCTGTCTCTCTCGCTCTATATATATATCCAATTTTTTTTTTAACTTCGAGTCGCATGTTGTATGAATGCGAATGCAGCAACTTCATAGTTTAAGCCGCACCTGAATATTTCATGAAAAAATTGCTATAGCAATGTAAAAAAAAGCGCAATCCGTACCTAGTTTGACAGTGAATGACTCAATCAGAATTTAATTAACAAGCTAGCATCGCGTCGTTCTCAACCATTTTTTTTTAGAATTTAGGAGTGTCTTTTTTATCTCCCAGATTTAAGGAAGGATAAAAATTATTATTATCCTATTGCACTGGCATTAATGTGTTTACTTAGTTGTACGTGTTTATTCGTAGATAAATCAAATATGTCGAAAAGAGTAGAATTTTGAGTTTCACGAAAATTAAATAAAGCTGATTTTATCATAATAAACCAAAGGATATGGTGGACTAACAAGTAGAACCCCGGACTAGAACATTTCGGGTACATATCCACCGTCTTAACAAAGCATGTAAAAGTTTATTAAGTGTTTTCGGACTATTTTTCATTCAATTATATTCAACGAAAATAAAATTCGTGCATGAATCTCCGTTCTTTTCATAATTATTCCGCTT
Organism: Ixodes scapularis; assembly: GCF_016920785.2. NCBI lineage: Eukaryota > Metazoa > Arthropoda > Arachnida > Ixodida > Ixodidae > Ixodes > Ixodes scapularis. Next base: position 44,409,233 of record NW_024609880.1, on the reverse strand, counting down.
TATTTTCTTTTGCTTTAATCGTTTTCGATTATCAATACAGAAATGTTTGTAAACATTCAAACGTCTTGTAGAAATATAAAACGGAGAATCGTTTTACAGGTGTTTCCTTTTTTTTCTGAATACGACAAATGTGTCGTTAACTTCCTCGATTACACACTTGCTGGTTTATTGCTGCTTCGCTTTCAGAATGAGTAAACCATACGTAATAAAAAAAACTACTAGCCTCAAGAGAAATTCATTGGGGCATAAAGCGAAGTGATAATTTTTGTATTAATAAATAATCTCTCCAGACAAAACGCAACAAAAGCCAATGTCGTGATTCGTGCTGTCGCGCAAAATTTACACCTGACTAAGTAGCAATGATTGATCACATGTTTTATTTATTTGCATCGGATAATTAGAGAGAAATATTCCTTAGATGAGGCAGCCCCTGTGGGGAGCTTACCGAAGGCATCAACGTTTAAATGGTTAAAATGAAACACTTCTGCACGCATACAACACTTTAAAAAAAAGAAGCTTTGTAGTAACGAAAGAAGAAAGAAGTTGCTCGCAACTTAAACATTCGAAAAAAAAAAAAAAAAGCTTCGGGTTGCTCTTTCTTTTTTTAGAAATAGGTGATAGGAGACTGAGGAGAACAGAAATAATTAGACACCACCCAAAGAATTCGAGATTTTGTGTTTCATGGTGCCTCCTTTTTTTCTGTTTTTCTCAGTTTCCAAAATATTCAAAGATGAATTGTCACCAGCTCACGTGTTGTTTGAGGATTTTATTAGCTTTTGCTTTGTAGGCAAAATAGGTGATCCCGGACGCATACATTTTACGTTTCTCTAGACGGAATTCGATTGACAAGCCCATCACAAGTTTAGTTTTTTTACTTTTTTGTACCATATTAACCCCCTCTTCTTTCAGTCGCGAGTCCCTAACCACGCGCAAAAACATACTTTTTCAGGCTCTGCTCCGGTAATTACGGTAATTTTCTCAGCCGACGGCATTCTGGGTCCATTACGAGCCCCGGAAGATAGCTCCCCATTAGTGCCCCTGCATGGCAGGAATGGGAGATACATGCAATAATTTTGTCTCACCTGTCTCACATGCTTATCGGATTCAAATACCAGGCGCTTTGCTGAGCAAAAGAGAAGTTCTCGTTAGTATTTCGCTGATAAAATTTACCGGGATAAACAACTTGCCTCATTTGTGGAAGCAATAGAGAATAACAACCTAATATAAAAGAACACAACAAGAAAGAGGAATATCGATGTTTTAACAGTATAGCACGGTGTACATTAAGCTGGAGTTAAAACAAACAAACTCACAGTAAAAAAAAAAAAAAGAAAGCCCACGCTGCAGATTCCTCAGCACGCGTGTTTAGGACGGCGTCATCATTAGGTATAACCCCAAGGATGTCGATATCCTTGGGCATGTGTACGGTCGCACAAGGTTAAAAAATGGCATTTTAACAACAAAGTACACATCGAAGCTAAAAAAAATAGTATTCAGGGAACTGTTACCGGGCGTTACGTCAACGCTGCGCTACGCTATGGCGCTATCGAGCCAATCAAACAGCCTTAAAGGTACATCGGACCGGCGCTTATCGCCTTTCTGCGTTGTCGATCCTCGATTAAGTCAATCACGCATGGTGAACGCGTTCCACGCTGCGCTTTCTTTTATGCGTGATTGGTTTTGAATCCGGAAGAGAGCGAGCGCCGTGACGGTGCAATTTGGACGCGGCTTGGTCGGCGCCACGAAATTGTGGCCACGACTGCCTCCGTACTTGAAATGAAACGAAGTATAAAAAACATGCAGTCCCCCCCAAAAAAAAGTAGTTAGTACAAGTGGGACGACGAAGCTCTCGACTTTTAACTCAAGCTGCGTTGTCTAGGTTGTCCTTCTGTGCATTTATTAATGCAAGAGCATTGAAGGGGCACTGACACCCCAAAAATCGTACACTCTAAAGAAAAAAAAGGGTATCACCTTACACCCTTTTGTTCCATATAATACACCCCACAACTTCATTTCGACGTACAGCGCCTGTAAGGGTTCTGGAAAAGACGGCTGGTTTCTCGATCGGCCGGGCGACGGTCGTCTTGTCCGGCGGCGTGTATGATGCCCCCTCCCCGGTCGTTTTGTGTAGTTTTGCTTTTCTAACGGCGGACCGCGCGGGCCTTTCTGCCGACGCGGCCCCCTGGAGAGCGTCTTCCTGTGTCTCCCCCATCGGGATGACCCCTCTGGAAGAGATGTTGTTCTTTTATTTTGAATCTGGAAGGCTTGCGCATTCTACGGGGCTTCTTGGGTTTCAACCTGGGGGTTCCGGAGAGGCGCCGCTATGTCTGCAACGGGATGCACGGACGAAGTTACGGAGCTGTCGGCTGTAGTCCGTTGGCAAGTTAACGAATGTGTATCGACGCCCTTGCCAACTATTGGACGGTGGATATCACGGGGCTTCAGCAAAGCTTTGAAATGATTGGTTGATCCTCGCCCGAGAGTGAGGGGGTCAGCGTCTTCAAAAGCCCGTGACGGGGGAGAAAGAAGCCCCTTTTTCTGGCTTGGACTTGGACTAATTTGGAGGACGGCGAATTCCCTTTGCTTTGTATATACTGTGTACAATAGCTCGTCACGTCTAAATAAACAGTTTAGACGAAGTCCTCCCGCATCTGTCACACTCTTCTGATCACCCACCGAACAAGGCTCATCAAACGACTGGCCCCGCAAGACACCGCCGAGCTGTCGTCATCTATTCAACCAAGGGACGAACCCTTACTGGCGCAGCTCGACATCGATGAGCGAGCCTCGGTGACGATCAGAGGATCAAGAAGGCGACAGAGGTGGTCCAGCTGAAGCTTCCTGGCTGGCCAGGTGCTTGAACGGAGCGACCGACGGAATCCGCCGACAAGCAACGCTGAGCGTCAGGGAGCGGTACTGCCGAAGCGGACTGGCCGGTGGAAAGCGGCGCATGCGGCACATCGACGGAGAGAAAACCACCTGGGTCATCGGACAGCAACGCTGAACGACCGGTGGCTGAAACCAGGGACCTCGAGGGTCAGGAGTTCCGACGCCGAGGCCAAGGACGACTACTGAGGACGCAATATCCGGGCTCTGGGCGTCAAACTGCAGCAACGTTTGCGCCGGGTGAGTGGGATTTCTTGCGTCGGGTCGAGGTTGGCATGGCTGGTAGTTGGCGGGACTTATGGTTTTGACGCGTCAGATGCTGGCCGACATGGAGAACGGGTTAAATGGAGAGAACTCGCAGGGGACAGGAACCTCTGGTCAGGGGCAGGAGGCTCCACAGGGTGCGACAGAAAAGGAATCGGAGGCGGTCAGAATTCGAAGGCTCGAACTAGAATTTGAGTTGCGGAAAGCGCAACTTCAGATTGAGTCCGAAGAGCGGATCGCGTGTCGCATGGCACAGCTAGGAAAGGAAAGTGGTCGACCTTCGTCCTCTGGGTCGGAAACAGACGACCAACGGCACGCAGGCTTAGACTCGGTTGCGCAATGCGCAAACGTTTTGAAAGGGTACAGCCTGCCATGTGACGCGGACGTTCCTCTATGGTTTGATGAGGTGGAAAAATTGTTTACCACGTACCAGGTGCCGGATAGTGGTCGAGTACATTTGATTATGCCACTGCTAACGGAGCCTGTCCGCTACCTGCTGCGCAGTCTAGGGCAAGACGATTGTTTAGATTACGAGTCGGTAAAACGGGCGGTGCTGAGCGAACTGAAACTCACGCCAGCTGAGTACCTAGACAGGTTCGACAGTGCAGCCAAAAGAAAAGATGAAACATGGGCTCAGTTCGCCTCCCGTGTCCGAACCTACTTCACGTATTACCTTCAGGTGAGAGGTGCGGACACGCAGGAGGCAGTAACGGAGCTCATGGTTGCTGATCGGATTAAGGCGAGCCTGAGTACCGATGGTTTGGAGTATGTTCGCCTTCGCGAGGGAGAAACTTGGTTAAAACCGGTCGAGGTGGCGAGGGTGTTACAGACTTATGAGCAGGCAAAAGGGAAAGGGAGCGCCACAAAACAGGTGTACGTTCCAACAGAACAGTCAGGGACGGGGCGCTCGCCAGGGTTCAAAGGTCCCGTGAACTCGGGTCGAGCAGCTGTAAGGTGTTATGTATGCCATGAGCAGGGACACATTGCCAAGCACTGCCCTCGCGCTTCGGGTAGTGAGGTGCCTCAGGGGCTGGCAAATGTTCCTGAACCGAAAGGGCAGACAGACAGAGTGTTAACCGCTCGGGTTGAGGTGAGGCGGTCGATTTCGGAGACGGCCGCTCGAAGCTACAATTGGTTCAACTGGAGTGCGGCGACGTACACACCGAAGCAGTGCTCGACACGGGTACCGAAATGACGGTACGGGAGAGCCTGCTACCTCAAGCTTTGAGGGAACTGTCGGGCCCAGTGAAGCTAGTGTCCGCTTTTGGCCACGCCATTGATGCCAATCTTGCGACACTTCCAATAAGGTTGAGCTGTCCAGGGGCGGTAGAAAATCCAACTAAAGCCGACTTAGTGTGCGCGCTCACCAATCAGCTGGCGGAAGGGGTGAACTGTTTGCTTGCCTGGGAAGATTGGGAACTGTTGAAAGCTAGGAGTGGTAAGGTCCAGGTGCAACAGGGAGGTACAGCGGCCTATCCTTGTGAAGTTGAAGAACAGAACGTCAGAAGAGATGAAGACAGCGAAGCACTGACTTGTGGGGTTGGCTAGGTAGGCCTCGGCCCTTCAGCGTTACAATGTAACAGCCCAGCATGGGAGGGGAACCAGTAACGGAAATACTGACGCGTAGTGTGGGCTCAACAATTTATGTTGGGAGTCGACTGAGTGATCATGCCATGCCGCCTCGGTTAGACGTGAATGTTCCCCTCACCCGTGCCGCAGGGCGCTGTGGGGCTGTGAAGTGAATGGGCGAGTTGAACTTGGGGACCCAAAAGGACGTTTTTCTCGTTGCTGTTGTGAATACGTTCAATGCGAATGTAACGCTGTTTTTCTCTTTGTGTGTGTTATTTTATAGCCTTTGGAATGTCACGCACGCGTTTTGGCCCCTTTTTATGTTTGCACTGGGATTCCGGTTTGTTAAAGTAGAATCTGTTGTTTTTATGTGTTTTGTTTTATTGTCCGCTTACGATTATGTTTGCACGCTTTGAGTCGGTTCTGAAGAACTTCACGTTAGTGTTATCTAGTTTTATTTCTTTTGCGTGTGTTTAGATTAACTGTTTAGCAGGTCCAAGAAGGACCAGAAACAGTTTTAGGGGAAAGGTGTAAGGGTTCTGGAAAAGACGGCTGGTTTCTCGATCGGCCGGGCGACGGTCGTCTTGTCCGGCGGCGTGTATGATGCCCCCTCCCCGGTCGTTTTGTGTAGTTTTGCTTTTCTAACGGGGGACCGCGCGGGCCTTTCTGCCGACGCGGCCCCCTGGAGAGCGTCTTCCTGTGTCTCCCCCATCGGGATGACCCCTCGGGAAGAGATGTTGTTCTTTTATTTTGAATCTGGAAGGCTTGCGCATTCTACGGGGCTTCTTGGGTTTCAACATGGGGGTTCCGGAGAGGCGCCGCTATGTCTGCAACGGGATGCACGGACGAAGTTACGGAGCTGTCGGCTGTAGTCCGTTGGCAAGTTAACGAATGTGTATCGACGCCCTTGCCAACTATTGGACGGTGGATATCACGTGGCTTCAGCAAAGCTTTGAAATGATTGGTTGATCCTCGCCCGAGAGTGAGGGGTTCAGCGTCTTCAAAAGCCCGTGACGGGGGAGAGAGAAGCCCCTTTTTCTGGCTTGGACTTGGACTAATTTGGAGGACGGCGAATTCCCTTTGCTTTGTATATACTGTGTACAATAGCTCGTCACGTCTAAATAAACAGTTTAGACGAAGTCCTCCCGCATCTGTCACACTCTTCTGATCACCCACCGAGCAAGGCTCATCAAACGACTGGCCCCGCAAGACACCGCCGGGCAGTCGTCATCTATTCAACTAAGGGACGAACCTTTACTGCGCCCTATAGTCGAACAGACGGTCCCAAATATAAAGAGGGGCTTGATAACGGTGCGATAGAACTTTTTAAATAGTTAAAGGACGCATCAAAGATCACATAAAGAAAACACTGAGGTTCTGCAGTAGGGCCAAGAATACCCCAATTATACTTTTTTGTAGTCACCAACACGTAGTACATCAGCTATTTTAAAAGGTTGTACCACACGGCTATCAAGCCACTCGTAAAATTTGGGGCAATCTGTTCGACTTAAGGGCGCTGTACGTCGAGTTGAAGTTTTGGGGTGTATTATATGGGACAGAGAGTGTAAAAATACACCCGTTTACAACCCTTTTTTCTTTAGAGTGTATTTTTTTGGTTGTCTATAACAATGCAAGTTGTAATCATAACCACAAAAAAAAAAATAAGACAAACAAAAAACTTTTTTAAACGCAGGTGCGTGCCTTTTTATTTTGGGCGTTTATCTGTCCCGCTCTTCACTCCCTCGCTTCTTTTGATTTGTGGAGTCAAATATGAAGTTTAGAAACTTTGTCAGTGACACTTCAATAACGTTTAATAGCGGCATTCGTAAAGCATGTTTTATTTTTAACGCAATTTCGAACGCACTACTGCCCTTCTCTTTGAAATACCGAAACTCGGAGTCCGGTGTGGTGCCGCCTCCTTTTTATCCTCCCTCGTAAAAATGGCGGCGCTCGACGTATGTAGCAGAGGATGATCCATGAGTCAGCGAATCAGACGAAGTGGTATTTTTTAGGTGCCCGACGACTTCTCAGACTACGAAAAGGAAATCGTCAAACTGTCAAAACTAGGTTTGGTATCTCTGCATCGTAGTTTCGGTTGTGACTCCACCGTGCCAGCCTTTCATGGAGAATCGGCGGGACGTGGCCCCTCACGTCCCTCGCAAAAGTCCACGGCGCGTTCTCTTCGACCTCACACCGTTTCAAAGAATTCGAGATCGCCTGAAGGGGCCATAAAAGAACTGTGAAATCGAAAGTGAAGCATCGTCTGCTCGCAGCGATAGGCGGCACGCACGGAGGAAACCGATTGTTCGCGGGACGCCGGCAAACAGAACACTTCGGTTGGTTGTGGTTTGGAGGCTTCTGAGGAACTCAACTCACAGGATGGCTCAATATTTGACGTCACTGCACTGGCGCGGATCTCGCGGGAATTTCAAAATCGGCCTTTGGAAAATGTTATTTTTTTTTTTTTTTTTTACTTCGCAAACATTGGATTTTTAAGTTTCGAATTTTGAGAGTAATGTTTAGGCATCGTTTTCTATCGTTTCGGATAACAAAAAGCAACAACAAAAAAAAACACACACACATGATTTTGACGCGTCAGTCCCATGTCCCATGAAGCGAAGCCTGCGTTGTCTGTAACCGTCTGTAGCAGCGAAACGGCAGTTAAATTCCCATTGGCCGAAAGCACAGCAACGCAAGTGTTTCGTCACGGGAGCCGGGGGCCGTTGATGGTCAAAGCGGACGCGCCTCAGAAATAAAACGCAAAGAAAAGCACAGCATCGCAGATTCTTCGTCACGGAAGCCGTGAAGCCGACCTGCGCTGTGGGGAAGTTGATGTCACCGCCGGAGCGCCGTTTGCGATAGGAAGGCGTGACGCGCTGCTTGTAGGAATGCGCTACGTGTGGAAATTCTGTAGCATTCCTACACGTAAGCAGTCTCAAGCTTCCCCCTGTAATGTTTTGCTTATGGATAGAGCTTCTCTACGCTGGCGCCGCCGTCTGAAATCGCGGAACTTTCGGTATGAGGAAAAGGAACATCGTTTTGCTCTCGCCACACCAGTGGAAGAACCTCACATTTTAATCGCTACTGACTATGCATTCTTGTTTTTTGACTTTTCGATATTCTTTTCTTTGTTATAAGTCGTAATGCCTTGCTTTTGTTCTTCATGTCGCATACCGAATTTATCAAATACGTGGGCTGGAGACGAGGGTAAACGAAAACCAATCTATAAACTGTTTACAAACACGCTTTAATATCATGTGGTTGAGGTGCACCTGGAGAATGGAAATAAATTATATGCATTTTTTATCTGTGAGATCTTCTCATTGAAAGGTTAATCTCGTTATTTTTGAGTGTTGGTTTATTTTTCGAACTTAAGGGTGACATAACTAAAATGTTTCTTTTGTGCCTCTGTTCTTGAGATCTTTCTGCTGATGCCATATGTTCCCAGTCAGCATGTTTGTAAGTTTCTTATTTGTTGGAGCCAATTGATGTGTGAATTTAGAATTGTCTTTACTTGTCTTCCAGCGATATATTAGAAAATGAATGACGCAAACAATTATTTTTTTGTTCTTAAGTATGAGAGGAATGTTTTTTGATGGCTACATTCTGAAGCTAATTCAAGGAAAACGTGGAAATGCATTAATTACCCGATACGCAATTCCATTATCTTGAGTAGGGAACAAAAGGCGGAAGGGGTTCAGTACATGAAAACGTTCCCTATATTGACGTAAATAAAATAAACAAAATAGTTGTGCCTCGGACAGTTTTCTTTAAATATAAAAAGAACAGGTACTAGGGAAACGCTTACATAGCCAACCCAAACCCAGTAAAACATTTGTTTTCTTTATCGGCCCTGGTTCTGTACTCATTAGCAGAATTTCAGGATGTTGGCCGCATACAAAAAAAGAAATTTTATTTACGGATATTTGCTTACAATGTAATCAATATGTAAAATACGTGACAGGCCCATCAAGCGAAGTTTAACATGCGTCTTGCACGAAATTTACTGAATGCAAGTAAAAGGACGCCAATAAACATGACATCCGGAAAGTTTGTTTGAAATCAACTGATGATTACCACTTCGTGTACCTATGTAGGCAGATGCTTACTGCTTTCAACGTATGCGCTTTGTAAATTTTGACATCGCCACCCCCTGAGAGTAAACCCCATCCGCAATCCACAATGTAGCGGTCGGCTGGTTTTCATGTAGACGGTTACTTTTAGCGTGGCATATTGAGGGCCCCATGCACCTTCGTCTCTGTGACAGACATTGCATCTGGGTTTCAAAGCAAAACCCAGGTTTTGCTTTGAAAAAAAAAAAAAAAGATGAATTACATACATTAACAAAGTTATTAACTTGAGTGACTACATCCGATGCGGAGAGAATATCGATATTTTAAATTCATAAAAAAAGACATCCAGCAAATGTTTACTTTGCAAAACGATTAAGGACGTCTAATACATTCAAAACCAATCTTATAAAGAGACAAACTTCTGATATGGATGTTACCTTTATTCTCAACCATCAGATACGTAAAATGCAAGTTAAACATTCTAACCTATATCCGATGCTAGTGCTCCCCATATAATAAAAAAAAAAACTGTTTCCTATGTGCTAGGAATGTCAACGACGATACATTCCGGGGGCACAGATAGTGGCTTTCTACGCTGATTATTTTTTTCTCACTTCTTTTCGTATACAAGGTATTCATAAGATACTAAATGCGCAATCAGATATAAGCATTGCAATGAAATCGAATGTATGCACTTCAAAATGGTTATCGGCATTATAGTTGTCAGCATCATCATCTCTTTGAAACAACAACAATTATGGGCTCTTTGTGGTATCGCATGTGCTAGTTCCTAAAAAAAGGTCCAGTGTGAACTGTTAATTCTTACTCAGATACATCGAGTTTGTCCGTCTAGTAGAGTTAATTTCCCTAAATAATATGGTGGGTTTAATCGAAACCTACATGAGACCACCAATAAGACTCAGTCCTAGTCTGACGATCACTTACGAAAAGCGCGAACGAAGCTAGCGCTACGGTTGCTAAGGAGTTAAAGACAATATACATGTATTTGTTCGTACGTTCAGTTTGAACTCCAAAATCTAAAAGCGTGCTTATATAACTCACTGTAAAAAATAAAAGGTACTAACAATCGTCAACAAAAGGTACAGCATAAATACTGGTGCGCTAGTCAGTTTATGTTCATTTCTACGTGCAAGTTAACTCTAGTCACTCTAGGGGCTACACATTTGGCTATCAGCTTTTCTGCACAACGAAACGACAGGGTGAGCAACGGAGAACGTACTAAAGCCAAGCACATCGATGTTGAAATTATTGGGCTGGGACATAATCCCAAACAGCTCACATCCCGACTAAAATCGAGTGCTTAATCCAGAAGGAAGCACCTTATCTGTCGCGGGTATAGAACATAACTACGCCTCCAATCCTTCTGGCTCTAAGCTGCGTTAGTGTGTGAGAATGTTAAGCGTGAAGCGACGTACCCAAAACACTTACCCCCGTGCCTTGATGGCCATTCCTAAAATGTGTGCCAACGACAAAAAAAAAAAATAAATAAAAAAGACCAGACTCAGGTTTGGTTTTTCGGATTAGTAATTTTATTAGGTTTGATTTTATTTGAAAACCGAGAGTACATTTTGTTGAAGTACCCTTCGGCTCCCGAACCCGTATGCAATTAGCGTATCAAAATTTTGTTTCCCATGTGAATTGTTTCAGGTCCCTACGACGGCTTTGACGTTACTACAGTCCCTGAAAGCTTGACGAAGACAGCGTGTGGTGGAACCTGTGGTTGCTCTTTGTGGTGCGCGTCCGCTAAATAATAATCGCTTACATCCGATCGGTATGCGCTTCACTATTCACCCAAGAAGTGGCACACTGCATGCAACGAGAAGAGAGCGAATGGGTTTACTGTACTTCCCGGTTGCCCGTCCTCGAGAGCAGAAACTCCGGGCTCAGCAATCGACGTTCCTGGCCTGTGGCGACACTGATGTGTTTTTATTAAAGTTATTTCCTTCGCTCCGACTGGCGTGACTTTCTCCTCGCTGTCACTCCTCACTCTCTTTCACTCTCTCTCGCCTCGAAACACATAAGAAGTCGAGTGTTAGGCTTAGCGTCTCAGGCGCAAGGTTTGAAACCCAGCACCGGCTCAACCGGAGCGAGCAAACGAGCCAGCATTCTTCTTTGGCGAACCAGACTAGCGGCCACTTGACATAAAAAAATCCCGAGAGAATCTACGCACCTTCCGTTCGGTCCTAACTCGATCATCGATTCCCAGAGCTGCCCCCCCCCCCCCCCCCCCCCCGCCCCCCCGTGCGTACCCGCCGTAGCCATGGTAACGGGGAAACGTTTTACACACGTTTTTTCGTTGTTTTGGGCTTGTTTCTAAAGTGGCGAACCGATAACTTCAGTCACGCGTTCAACCAGCCATCCAGAACTGAGGCCAAATTAATAAAAAACCTCGTACGTGCGACAACCTAGCTGCGAAGTTCGTAAAGTTAGGATCATCGTAAGATGAGGCCAAAACGGTATTCACGAACGCGTTCTTAAGTGAGAGGAGGAAAGTTACGACCTCTTCGGAGAAACGACGCCTTCCGGTGCTGTTGCTATGGCGATGGCGTCTTCGGCTACACGAACAACCAATCAGAGAGCTGGGCATAGTTCGGAGCACGTGGATTTTTAAAACCAAACACAGGATAACTGCTCGTTGATAGTCAGCTCTGTATTTCTTTTCCTGTCTGTGTGTAAATGGATAGTGTTCAAGCAGCTTCTCATAAACACAGACGGCCTTGCAGTGATATAATGACGCTAACAGGATTCAAACGCTTCGTTGACTGCTACGAACTCGATCGCTACGAAGTCAACACAACTGTCATCGTTGGTAAAACACCCCGTGCCAGTCGTTTGCAAAGCGACGTAGTTAGAAACAAACCGCCGCGGCGTTTTTCGCGGCCTCAGAAATGCAGGAGCGAGCCGACGTCAAAAAGATACATTGGAACTACGAGAATGTCAGCAAGAGCCAGGAAAATACCTGTTCACACTGGGAGCGGACGCGTGCGTTTGATCGAAGTGCTGTATTCGCTCTGTTAGACGACGTCTTGGTAAGCGCCCCGGGACCTATATTTTAAGACAGCAACTCGACACTGACGTTACACTCGGCAAAGAAAGCTTGGACCGGCATTGCGTAGCTCCCATGAACTGCAGTTCATGGGAGCTACGCAATGCCGGCTATAACATGTTATAGCTCGAATATGACTTAGCGTCGTGTCACGATAAAGATGGCATACTAATAACAATTTGTACATACCGTGTTGCGAATGTAATCCATACGGCGTTTATATGAGCTTTATGTCACACAAAACAAGGAGATAGAATCAACGAGAGACTCTTTTCGACGACCGCGTTCGTCACCGCTGCCTCGGAAAACAAGGAGGTCGAGATCGTAATCGTAATCGTAATCGCAATCGTAATCTTTATTGGCTCAGGAGAGCCGTGGCACCGCAGAAAGGCGACAGCCCGTACCATGGAGGCCCGCGGTGTCACGTCTAGTGATGATGATTATGAGATGCTATATACAATGGGGGGTCGACGCGGTCCTCTCAACATCGCAAGTACCGTTGCTTGAAGGTTCGGGGTTTGCCAAGACACTTCTACGAGCTGTAAGAAGTGTCTGGGCAAAGGGTGGTGTCCGGAGGCTTCACCGTGCGTTGCGACTGGGAAAGCCATGGCGCTTTGATGGTGTTGAGGACGACGTGCTCTTCTGATCCGCCGCACGAGTCTTGGAGGTTCGGCAGCGGTTCAGGCCAGTAGGCAAGCGAGCCAAGTAGACCTTCGGTAGGCTGTTCAATGGACGTTCTGGATGGTAAAGCCCTGACGCTTGATGGTGCGCTCGCTCGCTTCGTTGAAGGCAGCGGCTCCAGGTGGTGGCCCAGTCAAAGTAGACGGCTGCCACCCCCGATGCATTGACGTCCAGGGCCAGAACGTAGCGCCCCGGTCACCCGGTGTAGCTTCCTGGTATCGTCGCCGTCGTCGTCCACACAAGGGGAAGAGATTGACCTCTAAAATTTAGTTTAGCGGTCAAACTATTCATACGGGAAGGGTTCACAAGGGTCGCGCGGGCATATACCATTCGCAAGGCAGCCGGTCGTGGGCAGACGGTCTTGGCCAAGGACCGTCTGAGCAATGCTGCGCCGGAACAGGACGGAGTGCCTACTAGGCCTAAATTCTGCCGAGCTCGCTAGATCGCTGGGATCGTTGCCTTTGTTGCTTTTCCCGGATGTTTGTGGATCCAGTGTTCATGTTCGTCGTGGTCGATATAAGTAGTTCTTTCTTTTTTGTTTTTGCTGCTTGAAGTCGGGACGCGCGAGAAGAGCCCGTGTAAAAATAAATGTCCGTTGGCCGTCGCGACCAAGTAACTGAGCGACGCGGCGACGCTGTCGGCCATGTTGATTTGATCGTAAAAAGTGCGAAAGACAACTTCGGAGCTGTGGTAGGATTCTGTTTTAACTTGCGCAAAATTTACGACAATTTCGTTTGGAGAAAACGGATTTTTTCTCAAATTCTTCGTACCCACTTTTTTCGTCGTAAGTTCGCTTTGAGAGTCCGCCCTCTGTATTCTGCAGGGATTGACTTCCGGTAAGGGGATTGAAAGACATTTGGTACTCTGGGAACATTCAGTGACTCTAGTTTCTTGCTTTCGTGACATCCAGTGCGTCTAGTTTAGCGTCTGACACCGCCTGCCAGTCGTGCGAGCAGTCGTGCGGCAGCCTTCGGAATCGTCTGCTATTGCGCCACCGTCTATGGTCGCCTGCAATGCCCATGAGATCTGGACACGAAAGCTGCGAGTCGGCTTTTGTATTCGCCATAGTCCGTCTGCTATCACGCCCCCGTCTAAAAACCGTAGAGTTTTTACGATAAACGCTTACGGCTCAGCTGGCGCTAGTGTGCTGTTGCATTTTGAAACAGACAGAAAGCAGTCAGAAACTGACTTCCGGTAATGCATTTCTATGGGAAAAAGCGAGTGCATTTTCTCTCTGCGCTCGATTATAAGAGCCAATATCAAGAATAATTTGTACGTACTAGGCACATTGCTACATTTCTCAGTCACGCAGACGAAATAATTGGTCAGTTACAGCATTTTTATTTGAAATTCGTGGCATGAAAAACGGTGTTAAAACCGCTTCGTACGTGGATTTATGTGCACTGTCGGACACTGTCAGCGCGAACACGGCGTCGACGCTTTGCAGCATGGGGATATACGTGCCAAACGATCGAAGAACATGTGGAAAACCAAGAGAGACGGCAAGGACTACGCAGTAACACTGGATAAGTAGCTCCCTGTGCACGCAGACGATCAAAATAAATTGAAAGCCACGTAATATTGTCAGATTTGCAATAAGTAAGTATTGCTTTATTCTTTCTGTTCATGCATATGTGCGAAGATGCTTGTTCTGGGTTCAAATCATCACCCGCACGCTCCAAATCCTTGCAAATAGGGGGTGCCAGAAAGCGGGTGACCGATAAAAACTGCCCGACTTAGAAAATAATAAAAAGACACACCTTTTGTAGCTCACGTGCTTTATTTTTTTGCGTTCGAATGCTTCTTTAACCGATCGTAAAGGTGCGCGACGGAGTCATTTTCATCCAATGACAGGACGGGCATATTAGCAACATATAAGCACCACCGAAATGCTAGAAAACCTTGAACACACTCTACATTCCTTTCGATCGTTAGTTTGCTTAGAATCGTCGCTCGTTTTCACATACCTTCCTTGAAACAGAGGTTTGGACCTGAAATAGAGCAAAGTTTAACATGGTTCAGTGATAAAGAAAAATGCTGTAACTAAAGCAATTGCACTTTCACAATACCAATAGAGGTGCATACTATCCGGTACAACCGAAATGACATAAGTTATTTATGTTATGTTCCGATGAAGAGACTTAATTCACGCGCGTTTTCCCATAGGAATACACAGGGAGGCTGGAAATGTAGACTGCATGCTGTCTGCTTCAATTTGCAACCGGAAGTCCAGTAGACACTAGCGCCAGCTGAGCTTCTAGCGTTTATTGTAATAACTCTATGCTAAAAACTTCTGCAACGCTCAGTAGACCCGACATCGAAAGCGGCGTTCTAGCGTTCCATCATGCAGAAGCTACGGTTCAATACAAGCGCCTGTCAGCGTCTCTCGATGTGTGGTAGTAAGCGAGCGAGTACTAAACAAAGCAACGAAATAAATAGGCTGTCCTTCTAGCTTCACTGTTCTTATTTTATTTGCACATTGCATGCGCGAACAAGGTGGGGGCGTTTTATGATTCACAATTAAAACCCGACTTAAAAATATTTGCTTTGGTAGGACAGGTGCACTGCAAAACTTGGCCGCTAGCCTTTCGAACCAAAATGAGGGGAACATACCTAAACAAGCTTGATGCGAGCCGAACGCCCGATTGCCTCCAGCCAAATGGCTCGAAAATGTTTGCCTCTGTAGGAATCTTCTCGGTATTAAATCACGATTGAAATGCCAATGGTCGCACAATTCAAAGACCTGAGGGGCTGCTTTTATGGGAACCATAATCTTTTATCAGCAGCAACACGCGCAAAGGAACAAATCAAAATAGATGAAGCAAAAACAGTTGACCATGGACTCTAGGCTTAAGCCACTCCGGCTATTAACCCAAGCACCCGCACAGCGCTTCCGAAGGCCTCCAAAACTGAGTTCAATAGACAGTTGTTTGCTGCCGACTAGGTGGCTCCAGGAGATCTCAACACCTTGGTGAACGCAGATCGACTCGCACTCATAACAATAAACGAGGACAACGAGC
The DNA here is from genome assembly GCF_016920785.2 of Ixodes scapularis. Lineage (NCBI taxonomy): Eukaryota > Metazoa > Arthropoda > Arachnida > Ixodida > Ixodidae > Ixodes > Ixodes scapularis. The sequence goes on along the minus strand of NW_024609880.1, from coordinate 44,393,673 downwards.
GTAGCAAACGACGGCAGCCATGTTGGTTATCGGTTGAAGCCGAGGCGGAAAGGCAATCACGGGATATTTTCCAAAAAAATGATGACTCTATTTAGAATATTTGTTTCTAAAACATAGAAATATTGTCGATTGAAACGGTATTAAGGTACGGAGATACAATTGGAAAAAAAATTCACACGTAAATTATCTTCACAAACGATGAGAGCCAAGAAAAGGTGCTTAGTTTTGTAAGCACCGGGCTTGGTCTAGCGCATGGCGATCCCCACTCGTATTGCGCCTAACAAAGTAAATATTACTCGACATTTTTTTTCTGTGCAACAATTTACACAAAAAAAACAACAAAAAAAAACATATATTTGTTTTATTTAGACCGGTGGTGGCCAGAATGGCATGTTGTTAGAGCCGCAGACAAAACGACAAAAGTTCAGAAAGCAGCAGGGAAGACCAAAAAAAGAAAAGGGGATGGTTGTGAAACTTTGAACAAGAAACGATTCGGAGGGAAGAGTCCTTTCCAAAGGGGACAAATATAATTGTCGGCTGCCGTAAAAAAGACCAGACCGCAGAACGTTTATTCACGCTAAGCAAAAAAGAATGCATGGCTCGCTAGCTAGCTATCCCCGACGCCCGTAATGCGTATACGGCTGGAAATTATTGGTAGAAAAGTAAAGAAAACAGGGAAACTTGACACATCTGTGTCAAAAAGCAGCCCAGATTTATGTATGTAGTGTAGTACAAGACTCTATCAACTGTCAGTTTTCTTTTTTTTAATTCACGAACTCATTTGTTTTGGGGACGCAGGAGGGGAATGGGGGCACGCTTACCAGGGAACCGCGAGCCGCACTTCAGCCCGCGAAGAGCCGCATGCAGCTCGCGAGCCGCAGTTTTGCTACCCCAGGTCTAATCTAATAATTTGAGCAAAAATACTTAAAAGTAAAAAAAAACAAAACAAAAAAAAAAAAAAACAAGGACGAGGAACAGGTACGTAGAACGCGGACTGGCGCTAACGTTTAACTGATTTAATAAAGGCAGTCAAACCAGCACACATGCAGAAACACTCTTGCCTATCTTACCAAGCTCGTCTGATAAAAGCTATCATACAAAAACAACCACGTAACAATAGTTCAAATGTTCGTATCAATTCAACAACGTGTCTACGGAAAACAAACTAGAAAGGGAACTGTAAAATGGACGGCTAGATATATGCTGAATTGAAATTTTTGTTCGGCTAGTTGGTTCCTTCTGGAGCTATGAGATGGAGGACTTAAAAGCGCCAAAATTACGGACGAGGACTATGCACATACTACATGGACTGGTGCTAACTTCAACTGATTTAATCGAGGCAGTTAAATCAGCACACATCCGTGAACATTCTTGCCTATCCTGCCAACTCATTCTGATAAAAGCTATAATATAAAGACAAACAACAGGGAACAACGCTTCAAACATTTGCATCAATTCAATAACGTGTCTACACAAAAGCACAAAAAAAATCAGAAGAAAAAGACAGGGAAGTTTATTTTCTAGTTGATTTTGTGTAGACATGTTGTTTAACTGATACGAATCTTTCAAGCGTCGTAACGTGTTGTTTGTGTTTATAAGATAGGTTTTATCACAAGGGGTTGGTAAGATAGGCAAGAGTGTTCGCGAATATTTGCTGGTTTGACTGCCAGTTAAAAGTTTGCGCCCTCCGTGTTTTATGTGTCTCTTTGTCGTCCGTATTTGTGTGCTTTTAAGCCCCCCAGTTTATATTGAAAAAACTAACCTAATCCAAAGTTTTAAATTAAATCATTCGCCTTGAGTCAGCCAGTAATCGTAATAATTAAAAACGAATGGAAGTACGTTCAGTGCGGGCTTCAAATTGAGGTACACCTACTCTATTTGACTATAGACGCTTTCAGCGAGTCAGTTACTCGAGCTGCCACCAGTCGGCGCGCCCTTCGCGCGCTTTCCGCGCCGCCATAGCCGACCTTCATTTTTGCGCCGTTGCTCCGCGTTGTGTGCTGCACAGGCAACTACCGGAGCTTCGTTTTCGTGTTCTTTTGCGTTTCGCGTTGAAATCTTGCATTTTCTTTAGGTCTTTTCGATATTTAGGACTTTCATTTAATCATTCGATATTTATATTTCGACATAGCTCTTGTATTTTCTTATGTATGGAATGGAATCGGACAGCAAATGGGTCGACGATACAAGATTATGAGGCTTCAATGACCATGTAAGTTCCTCCCATTCTTACGTTTTTGTCGCTAATAAAGGGCGGTAACACTATTGCGACATATGTAAATTGCAACTGACGCAGTAAGGCTATCACGGTCGTGCTTCTCGCTGCATGTGCGCGCTCGTTTCCGTAAAGCCGACCCGCACGTAAGCGATTCAGCGTGCGATGAGACGAGCAACGCAGATTTCTCACTGTCGCCCGTCGCATCGCTCGGTTTTTGGATTTCTAGAAAACGTCGCTCACCGTCTTGGTCGCTTGCTCCGCCGCTTCCATGCGGTTTGCCTCGTCGTGCGACTGACTGAGCGACAGCGAAGCGGGTTGCCGTCGCTTATCTGGTCGCTCGCCAAATCGCTTACATGCGGTTTATACTCAATTAATTTCGATGCACACAGTATGTAACCATTGGCGCCTCAATATTAAGAATAAACCGCAAGCAAGCGATTCGGCGAGAAACGAGACAAGCGACGGTGACCCGCTTCACTGTTGCTCGGGCAGTCGCGCGACGAGGCAAACCGCATGAAAGCGGCGGGAGCAAGCGACCAAGACGGTGAGCTACGAAACCCAAAAAACCAAGCGATGTAACAGGCGACAGTGAGAAATCTTCGTCGCTGACTCTCGTCGTTGTCGCCGTCGCTCGTCTCGTCGCAGGCTAAATCGCTTACATGCGGGTCGGCTTTACGGAAACGAGCGCGCACATGCAGCAAGCAGCACGACTGGATAGCCTTTCTGCGTCAGTTGAAATTTGCATATGTCGCGATGGTGTTGACTGCCCTTTATTAGCGAGAAAAACGTTAGAATGCGATGAACTTACATGGTTTCTGAAGCCATAATCTTGTATCGTCGATCCATTCGCTGTCCGATTCCATTTCATAAATAGGAAAATTCAAGAGCTATGTTGAAATATAGACATCAAATGAATAATTGAAAGCCCGAAATATCGAAAAGACCTAAAGAAAACACACGATTTCAACGGGGAACGTAAAAGAACGCGAAAACAAAGCTCCGGTAGTGGCCGGTGCAGCACACAACGCGGAGGAACGGCGAGAAACTGAAGGGCGGCTATGGCGGCAGGGTCACGTGACGTCAAGATGGCGGCGCCCATAAAATGTTGCCTGAAAGGGTCTATACTCGGGCTGTCCTCACACCGCTACCGTCTATCTAAACAATAGTGCACCGCTAACGCCGCAACCGCAAATGCTCGAATTAGGGAGTCTTCGTAGACCGCGTTCTCCCTTCCGCTAAGCCCTCCGCAACAAAGAAGCCGCTACCGCGCCTGCGCGCCGATAGCCTTGACTGTAGAAACCCGCATCTCGTAGCGGGTTGCCGAGAGCGTTGCGGGACAGCGGAAACCATCTACGAAAACTTCCTATTAACGTTGTATAGCCACCGAAAAAAAAAAAAACAACAAAAACAAACAAACAAGAGCGGTGCAGAAGGCCTTGAACGCAGCTCTCGTCTGATCTTGTTCCAGTGAACCGGTAACCCCCACAGGAAATTAGGGTGCTTCCGGTTTGGGTTCAGAATAAAACTACCGTCTTCTTCATTTGTTCTGTAACGATAAAAAAAAATGTAATCGGTCTTGCCTGTCTGCCCTGGATTTAGTATATTTCAATAAAGCGTTTAAAACCAAGGTCTTATTTGAAAAAAAATCAATAAAAAAGGGATTTGTGGAAAAATATTAAAAACCTATACTTAGTTCTATCATAAGTCACAGCGCAGTCCAAGGGAAACAATCCACAATCCCACGCACAAAAAAAAAAAAGAAAAGAAAAAGAAAGAGGTTTTGGCAGATTGTATGTGTTTGATTGGTTAAACTTGTGATCACATCCGCCAAGACAGACGAGGTACGCCAATAACACTCCACATCTGACGCGGCTAGACTGGTCCTGTCCACTCGTAGGTCGACTACGCTCTGACTTACCTTTGTAGGAAGCCTAGCCGCGTCATTTTGATTTTCTCTCATGTGTTCAGGTGTTTCCTTCATCTCGGCACTCCACCGCCACCTTGAAATTTCAACGAGCCGCGCGTCGATTGATCTTCTCCACCGACTCATCACCGTTAAAGGCTCGGACGAACGACAATTTCGGCAAAAAACGGCGCTAAGTGTGGCTCACCGAATGCTCGGACGAGGGCCTTCATAGAATGCGACAGCTGCGATCCATCTTTTCCGAGCGCAATCACAAAGTTTTACGGTTGATTCGTACGGCTAACTGTGCAAGCGCCTTCAGGGGACTGTTAGTTAAATTAAATGCCTATCGAGGTAATAGCGAGAGGTCGTGGACGCGGATTTTATGAAAACATTTTTTCTGCATTGGCAAAAAATGTTTTAAACGAAGCTGTTCGTAAATTATAAGAGTTTGTAAGGGAAATTAACTCTGGCTCCTGCAAGCTTTCCTGGGCTCCTGGAGTTCATCAAAATTCCCGCGAAACCATTCCTATGCCCGGAAATGATTAGCCAGTAATGGCCGCACTGTATAGCACGGGTGAAGTTAACCTCTGACCTCTCTGTCCTAGGAATATTTCTGCCACCTGAACTTTAAAGCCCGCAACGTTTGGCAAGCTCTCCCTTCGCAAAATGCGATACTACGAAGAATGCTATATTTGTACATCTGTGATAGAAACGATATTAAAATTTTCTGGTTTGCTGAGCATTTAAAAGACTTGCAAAGAGAAAGTCTTTAGAAAAATGACGTTTCAGCTCGTGCTCCAGTGTCTTCGCGTGGCCCTCGTCGTGTGCTGGTTCGTCTTTTTTTTTCTTTTCCTTTTTTTTTTCTTTTTTTTTCCTTTTTTTTTTTTTTTTTTTTTTTTTTTTACGGCGATATTTGTTAGTGGGACATTTCGCGGCTTCGCGCCGTCGACCGCGTTTCATATCTACGAGGGACATTTTCGCCACCCCTCCAGAACATTCCACGGGCGCTCCGTGCGGGAACTATAGGGGGCGCTTTGAAAAACGCGCAGCGCCGCTAGCGGAGGAGCTGGCGTTCGACAGTGAGGCGCGTTCAGCAGCCTGCGGCGCCTTTTCGCATGCCAAGCTGTGGCGGCGGAAGCGCGCACGGACGAAACCTGTGCTTTTTGAGCCGATTCGTTGAGGGTGACGTTGCATGAATGCAGGGGCAAATATAAGAAGGGCATCTAACTGTTATCCGCTACCTATGCATTGAGTCGTTAATAAGGGTAATTTTTTTAGTTGCGTTTGAAAAGGAGTTGCAGCAATTTCCCGATAAGCAAGATGATCGCCACCATAATTTCTACCAGTGGGAAATTTGTTTCGCTCGTCGCTGCAAACGTAGGTCTGCTGGGAAGATGATTTTGGACGCGAGTGAGATGTTCACTAAGTTTATGCACTAAGTGTGCCAAGTTTCATTAGTGAAAGTCATGTCTCGAACGAATAAAGGAATAAAGCTGTACGGAACATCCAAGTATTGGACCCAAAATGATATGTTATACCGGGCTGTGCGAAGTGCAGTTTTCAACACAGGTTCTTGGACATGACCGTAACTTGACATAACATTTCGTTTCGGCGGCGTAATCGAATGCAAACCAGTTTTGACCGTGAGAGGGCTGTTAAGAAAATACCCCTCGTGGTGGAAGTTGTAGACTTTACAGGTAGGGACGAACTAATGGACTGCAATTCCAATTGAAAGAATTTTACGAAAGGTGGTTCCAAAGCCTAGAAAAGAAAATTGGCCAACACACGGTTTGGCCGTCAAAGGCCTTTGCCGTCAGCTGTTCTATAATAACCTAGTTGTGCGAGGTGCCGATTTTTGGCACACAGGTAATTGGACATGACCGTAACTTGACACAACACTTATTATACCAAGAAAAAAAGGTGGCACAGCGAAACCAGATGGAAATTTTGTTTGGGCAGCGTAACTGAAAGGGAACCGGTCTTAACCGTCAAAAGGCTGTCAAGAGAATACCACTCGTCCTGGGAGGTGCACGCTTTACAGGTAAGAAGGGACCAGTGAACGGTACTTCAGGTTCGAACAACTTCGCAATAGATGGCTCCAAAGCTCACAAAAAAAAAAAAAAGTTTAGGACTCGGGGGATCGGCGTTTCCATATCCAAAAGAAGGCTGATCAAAAAGGGAAGCACAACACGTAAACTTTCATACTCCAACATGAATTGTCCACTGATTCCAAGTTTCATTGTATTTTTTCTCAGATTCATATTTGTCGTTTTTTCGACCGGCCGCATCTTTCTTCATGAAGTACAGACTGCGTGCCATAATGGTCCGGAAATATCATCGACACGTACGATAGGGACGAAATGTCTCTGGAGGGCATTCCTTTAATAAAATTGGCAGTGCATACCTCCGAGTGTAGAATGGTATTTCAGTTCATTCCATCGGCGTAACATATGTAGGCGTTATTGGTACAAAGAGAAACGTAGGGCACAAAGCGGCGGTGTAGAATGTCAGCTGCGCCGGGACAGTGGCAGACATTACCGGGAGACCGAATTCCTCACGTCGTACGGCAGGGGTCCATCGTTGTTGCCATCTCACAAAACATTTGCGAGTTGAAAAACTGTGAAACTTTGTCCCCACGAGAAACGACGCATAAATATTGCAGCACTTAACGACGCAGAAGTTCATGCTGTCAACCCAGTGCAACCGCATCTCTCTGACTTCGATGTGAACCAATGTACGTGCGTGGTTTCATTTCGATGGGGTTCTCACTGCCTACTTTCGGTAACGGCCGCGCGGCGGCGCGCCGGTCGCGCTGCAGGGAGTGGATAACAACATAACAATCACGCATAATAACATGCATGTCATGCATGGCAGCAAGATAATATGCATGGTCAGTAAAACAGTACCCGCTGGGCAATCTGGCAGTGCACTGGGATAGATGTTCAAGTGACCTACAATTATCACGAAAGAATTTTCGCGAGATACGCAGACAAAACTGCTTGGTAACTTTACGATGTATTCCGCATCAGAAAGCAATCGCAAAGCAAGTGCGTTAGTGCCCCGTCAATGCACCTGCGAGGTACAGAGTTTTATTTTTTAGAGGAATAGCCAGACAAATGGTATTAATAGTGTGTTTTTGTTTCGAGAAACCTTCATTCGAGAGTGCACTTTCTCTTGTCCACTTCCCCGTCCCTGTTTATTCGGCGCTTTCCTTTAAGCACGCGAGCCTATTTGTACTGAAGTGACCTTCAAAAACACGTTCCCTCTTACGCAGACGCTCATTGGTTCTAAAACGCTATAGAATTTTCGTCCGGTGTGTTACTCAGTTTAATACGAAACGCCTATGCGGAGTCTATGGTGCGTGCTCACACCTTTACCGCTCATTCAGTCCATCTGCTCCTAAATGACACCTTAGCGGCTACAACGCCATACCCCAGCCGTCGCTGTGTTCCACCTTATGGGTTGCGTAAGTGTTTCTTTAAAGACCTTGATTGTGAAAGCTTTAAACATTTCCCTGAAGTAGTAGAGCATACGTACAGTACACTATACAATGCAATTGCACTCTCTGCTCTACAGTATACATAAAATATATATGAACTGCGATATTAAAGGTGGTAGCCTTTCTTTCGGCAGGACAACCCCCCCCCCCCCCCCCCCTTTTTTTTTCCGGACAAATTCTCCTCTGTAACACGAAACGTTGAAACGTGCGCGGAAGAGTGGTAAGTGGATGATAACTTCACAAGACAACAAAATGCATAATGTGACCAAGGAGAATTGAACCCAGAACTCTAAGACCCGACTTTCAACCGGTGCGCCAACGCTGAGGCTTGGAAAGCGGGTTTTAAATGGGATCAGATTTCATTCGTCCTCCGACGCTGTGGAACGCACATCTGACGTTGGCGTGTAGCTCCGAGTTCGGCTTCCCCTGCACGAGCGCAGTGCAGCCGATGCGCAACCGAACGCAAGGAGCTCGCGTATATGTCCGCCACTCAGCAGGGATTACTGAACTTCCGAAAGAGGGTGCACTTTCGAAAGAGGCTATAGTAAGTAGTACTCTTGACTGATATAATAAATGCATGGCGGGAACTAACTGGGGTATGTGGGTAAGATCTTGGGCCGAAGTTTTAATAGTAACAATTCTACCGTTACGGTGTTCAAGGGCGAAAAGAGGTCCTGTAAATACATGACCTTGATATATGAGATGTAAAGAAATAGAAATATCAGGAGATATCACTCACTAATTAAAGAGCATATATAGTGGAACATAAACGAAATATAATTTGAAAATAGAAAATATATTCAGCGATCATGACACTCCAGGAAGTGGAATTATAATAGACATGAAGCGGTCAGGTGTATATGAAAATGAGCGCTGGTGCCTGTACTGTGTTTTGGCAAAGTACTGTGTATGATGTAGGATTCTCATTAAGGATTCGAAATTTGACAAAGGCGCGTAGGGATATTGGCACTGGTAGTACATAGAAAGGCACCATATCAGGGAGTACGGGGGGGGGGGGGGGGGGGGGGGGGCGGGGTGTTGTCGTATTTTGAAAGCAGAGGGGCAATTAATAAACTAAAATTTTTATGCAGGTCAAAATAAATGGAGGAGATGCACTGCGACTAGAAAGTATGCAAGCCATTATGCATGAAAATTGTAAACATAAAATGAAGGAACTGATTCTAGATGCAGATATTTAAATATAAGCTTGGTGGGGCTCGGGAGAATAGTTCAGAAGAAAATAGCGTAAACGAATCAAAAGGGAAAAAAATGAAAGGGAAGGATTCAAGAAAAATTAGATTTATCAACGTACAGGTAACAGAAAGAGGAATAAGAAAAAAACCTGTGTTTGATAATACATGGGGAAGCTCTTAGTGTGTTTAAAACGAGAACGGGAGTGTTTTCGAGAAAGAAATGAATGGTTTAGAGATTCACAAATGTGACGTATGTCATATTGATCGCGAGACGCTAGAATATGTGATTTTGAAGTTCACGGGGCTTCCTTCTGGCCTTCCAGAAGGAATACCGGATTTGGCGAGAGTGCTGGGTTTTGCTGGCGACGAACGAGAAACGGAAGAAATAAAGATTACAATCACAGAAACAATGCTAGAAAATTGCCGGAGAAATTCTAGAGAAGTTTGATAATGCACACCATTGGTGGGGTAGACAACTTAACGAGGTACATAATTTATACCGAGGCCTAAATGAAAGTGGTGTGAATGTTTCTAGGCTAGGTGGTGTATGACTACGCCCAATACAAAGGATACATCCATTACCATCCATCCATTCATTCATCCACCTCATTACATAATTCATACGCTTGCTGGGAGTTTTCAGGCTGCCTTCACATTGCCTCACAAGAAAAAAAAAGAGATGTTTTCACAACGCTACGCAAGATGAGAGCGTTTGACTAGGAAGAGAGAAGCTGGTAGGGTTCGTTCAGCTACAAATGGCTAAAATTTGTAACACATATATCCAAAATCGAGTCATGTCGCGCCGCCGAGCGGCTTAACCATGGCAACCACCACTGCCGCTATGGCTTGGCCAATGGACGCTCTGCCACGCCAGTGTAGACTACTGTTGCTATGGTTACGCAGCCCGGCGGCGCGATGCGACGCTCAATTAAATGAGCTGAATATAACCTCCCTATTGAAAATTTCATCAAGATACGTAATTTGGGACAGTGACTGCCAGTCAGCAGCCTTGGTGGAACGTGATGGACCATCAGACGTTATCTGATGGTCCATCAGGTGACGTCTGACTGCCACTGCCAAGGGAATTTCATCAACAAGGGCAGCATTTATATAAGAGTAAAGCTATACGCACTCATAAATATCGCCAAATGCCTCGATAAAACGAAATGTTCAAGAAAGAAAAAAAGCAAAAAAAACAAAAAAGCAGGACCACTGCGAATCGAACCCGCAACCACTTGCGTACAAATCGGACACCTAAACCCCATGCTATGCCATGCTTTGGAAATTCGATTGGACCATTCGTTTTATACGAGATGCTTCGGCTGCAAATGTAGTTAAGCCTTCAGAATGTTATGCAAAGCACTCGTACATCACTCGCCGTATTTCAGTTCTACTCACCTGCCATGTAAAGTACTTTCGCGTCGTAGAACGATCCTTTTATTCACGCGTCTCAGGCCCAGTAGACCTGGTACACCTTGTCGTCTTCAACTACACCGCTAAAGTCTCTTACATCGTCGGAACTCACAACAGACTGTGTGTTGTCGAGTAGAAGTTCTACTAAAACATAAGACATTCAGAGCCCGGGCAGGATCGACAGGTTGGAGCAAGCGGGCAAACAAAACGAGTCGAGAGCGATCGTTCATGAAAGCTCGGCGAAGCCTCTATGGGCGAAGCGAAGTGGCGTGTTCGGCGTTTCTGTTTCGGCGGGTTTCTGATCAAGGTTGTCGGTCGGATGCGTGTCATATCTCAAACATCAGCGGTTTTATGGGCTCACGTCCCGAAATCGTTTTCTTGTGCATAGATTATTTTTCGTGTTCATAGATTTGACGTAATAGTGGTATCCGAACGAACTTTACGTCCTTGGACCGTACGTCTGTCTGCACGTCAAAACTTTTTGACGTACAGTCAGAGACAATCGATGTACGATCAGAATCGCCACCAAGACATCTTGACGGCATTTCGCGGCGGCCGACTGCCACCAGGAAACCATCAGAAAGCCGACAAGCGGGGTCTGACTGGAGTTTGACTGTCGGTCAGAGTAACTTGTTGGCCAATCAGACATGCTTGACGTACAGTCAGGCACAGTCAGCGGTCCACTAGAAAACATTGACTGCCAAACAGGGTTACATTGATGGATTTTTCCTTCGGGCTTTATAAAGGAAACCTAGAAACGCTTTCGTATTTAGACGTAGTCTGCAGTGAAGCATTGAGAGGCAGCACTGTTGTTAGATGCTTTCTGCTCTAGCGAGAAGCCGCACACTTCGGCCCAATCTGGCATCTAGGAAGCATGTACTGAAAGTATTTTTAGTTTACTATTAGTGGACTACAAGAACACCCAACTAGGATTTCCAAAGCGTTTTATAAAGTTACAAAATCACTCTATTTTTATTGAATTTCATTTATAAGGTCGTGGAGATGCCATTCTGACGTCGCCTTACCCCTTCCGGTGGCTCGAAAAGCTTCCTGTCTAGGTGGGTTAACCTTTACGTGTACGTTGTAAAAGCGCATGTTTTGCTATTTTTGCTTCGATTTTTCCCCCCGAAGTTTAAGGCTTACTTCTCCATCCTCTTTCAGACGGCAAGGTTGTTATGCGCGAACCGCCTATTTTTGGCTTGTAAGCTTGATAGTTTCAACTTTTGCTCGTAAAATGTTTTTTAAGATCGAAACTCGACTGGCGACTTGTTACTGTTACACCCGAAAAAAGAAATAATGCGAAAGAAATTGACCGGAACGGCATGTCCACTTGTGCAGATGGGAGCCTGCCATTTCCGACTGAAGGGAGAGCGAGAGAGAAACCGGAAGGACTGAGGGAGGAAAGGGATGTAGGATAGGAGGGAGAAGAAGGAGGGGAGATGGAGAGAGGGGCTTTTGTTCATTAGAGATGTGGTCTCCGAAGTGTCATATCCGCTGACTTTTAATCATATGTGGTTTCATCCAACGTTAGCTTTTTTTAGCAGATCTTTTTTGAGCGTCCTGGTTGGGTGACGATCACTGAATGGTGTTATCAGGCGAACTAAATATGAAGTACGAAGTCAATCTAGAAAGTATCTAATGCAATCATGTACAAGTTTCTGAAAAAAGTAATTAAGTTAAGTTGCTGAGTATATTTCCTTAAAAGAAATTTGAGAAGAATAGAAATTACTCAAGTGGAAAGTTATTGAGTAAATTACTAACTACCATAAAAAAGCAGCGACCTGGTTTTGAATTTGCTTTTTATATTTTTAATGGTTACAAGAGAGCACATAGATTTTTATTCGTTAGGGGAATTCTGCTAGCCAAATATAACGCGGCATGTTTTTTCACAGCAATGGTTTAATTAATAGCTGGTTCTGCTTGTGCGTGCCGAATTGTTTTGCACATTTTTTGTTCTTTGGTAAATAATGTACTGCACATTTCTTGTTTCTACTTTGAGGTTTAGCACTGGGTGAGCGTGATTTCGCAGACAGTGTTTGCTTATTTACAATGTTGCGTAAAGTACATATAAAAAGTACTTGAATTAAAGCACAAAGTGAATTGGACGTTATGCACTCCAAGTCAGTCTTGAGTAGTAACGCGTTACTGTAACTTCGTTACGTTTTTGGTAACTTGCAACTGTGACGAGTTACTTTTTAAAAATGAACTTGTAGCTGTAGTTTTATTACTTTTTTCTGAGGTAACGATGAAAGTAACGACGTTACTTTTGTCGTTACTTTCCAGTGTTTTATGAGTAACATATCACTGAACGAGTGCAATTTAGCCATTCCTTGCACTTTCCAAATCGTCTATTCCGACATTTTGAGTGTCAAGTTGGCCTTGCACAAAGTTGTGAATACGTTCTTTCTCGCGAGTCACGACCCGAAATTAGCCACGTGCAGATTTTATGAAAAAATATCTAGTTATCTTTATGCACGCGCTTGTACTTTGCGACTAAACACTTAGGTTTTTCTTTTTTCCTTGCAAACTCTTTTTAATCGGGTGAATCAACCGTGAAACAACAATTGACGTGGAGGGCATGGCGCATGTCTCGTATTTTGATTAGCGCCACTACTCCGCATTGCGCATGTTTCGTATTTTGATTTGCGCCACTACTTCAGTGTGGAAACTTTCAAACACTAACTTCGAGAAGCAACTGCTGCTAAGTTACAATATGAAGTAAAAAGCGTACGTTTTGATTTTATGCAATAAACCGTTGTGAGGGGCGTTTTTTAGTTTTTTCTATTTTTTTTTGTTTTACAGAAAAGTAAGTGAAAAGTAATGTCGTTACTTTTTAAAAGTAACTGTAACTTAACGAGTTACTCGTTTGTTCCGGTAACTGTAACGGTAACTTCGCTACGTTTTTCTGAAAGTAACTGTAACTGTAACGAATTACTTTTTAAAAGTAACTTACCCAAGACTGCTCCAAGTGAAGTATTATGTACCAGAATTAACTGCTGGGCTAGATGGTAAAACATTATAAATGACAAGAGCGAAAAAGACACGGACAAGCAGAAGAACAGGAAGTGCAGTGTTTTTAGTGTAGAAGAACACTAAGAGATTACATTCCCGCTTCTTCGCCACCGCCATTCCAAGAATTCCCTTCAGTAGTAGGCAAAGCTGTTTATTAATGAAGACAGGTGCCATTAAAGGCATGCCCAAGTTGGAACTGACAAATCGATTTTTGTTTTTGCTTTTAAAAGTAGCCCATTACTAAAGACCGGATGTTTAGGCACTAAAAAAGCCACTTTTAGGCGCCTATAAAAGGCACTAAAAACTTCGTAATAGGTATCTGTAGGAACAATCCGTTTTCATTCACAGGGTGCCTTTGAAAGCATTTAGGGCCTCTGTCATTGAAAGAAGTACAGAATAAGGTGGCACAATGGTAATTACAATTTAATTTGTTAAACATTCGAAAAAAATAGTTGACTCAAGCCCACACCGATACTAAGCTGTCCCATGCTGCACGTAGTCTGACTAGAAACAATGGTAAAAATTAGAAAAAAAACAATAGCAAACAAGCACCATTTCAATGTACTTGGGTTCAAACTTCTGTCTCTTGCCACTTAGAACAAGTTTGTACGCTGAAAAGAGCGTTCCACGTCAACTGATGTGTGTGGGGCGTACTTGTACTTAGGAATATTGAATGCTTCCACACCCTCTGGTACTCTGGAGTGTACCCCACTGAGGATCTTCGAGACTTCTTTGAGTACAGAAAACCCACTATTTTTGCTCAAGACGAATTGAAGCTTTGAACGAACTTGTTCAGGAGCGGGGCCTGCGCGGACGGGGTCGACTCGTTCTTGAACGTTCGAAATGAGCCGGATGTTCCGAGCCTGAGTTTCGCCCGTACCTTCGAGGCTCTTGATTATGTCCGCCAGAAACGTGAAATTGGAACACAAATTCGCCAGGTCACCTTCGAGAGTGTCCTCGCGCAGGATATCTTGAATTCATGGTTTTGCGCAAAAAAGACGGACACAAGAGAGAGAACGTTTGGATTCATGGTTTTGCGCACAACAATGAATCCAAGCGTTCACCAACTCGCCCAACAACAAACTATTTTATAGGATATCTTGAGCCTTGCTGACTGAGACACTATCGTCTACTCGAAACCTGTTAATGACCATCTTCACACCAACAAACTTAGTACTGTAATACTCTACAGCTTTAAGCCAATGTGGTTCCATTGCGACACGATGAGTTCTGGTGGAAGAGGCACACCTTGTAGCTGTTTCTTAAGTGCACAAACACGAGACGGTAGCTGATGGAACATAGCCGTCACAGCAGCAGCGAGATCGTTTACATGCTTAAAGTGTTCTCATAGCTCTTCGCAAATGCGGTGACTGCCGTGGGCAATGCAGCTGACGTGCAATATTCGCGGGTAGAAAGCCTTCAGGAGGAGGGCAGCTTTGTGCATATAAGCCGCCGCATCCGTGTAAAGAAGCAACACCCTGCTGCCTTAAAATCCAGTTGGGTATAGCACCTTCAAGGACGCGTCGACGAAATACGCCACGGTTTCCCCATTTGTTCTATCTAGCGACTTGGAGCACACACGAAAAGGCCTGTTGTCTCGTCTGCTATAAGCTTCCCAACTACAAGTGGCGCGACAAAGCGTCCATTCGCATCTGACTTTTCGTCTACGGAAACTCAAATGCACGAGTCCCCAAGTTCATGCCTGGTTTTCTTTAGTGTTTCCTCGTACATGGGTCGCAGGTAGTTCTTGCGCAGAGCCGACTCAGACGGTACAGTATGACTCGAATATTTTTGCAAGACTTTTTTGAAAACTTGGTTTTCTAGTTTCGCCCAAGGAATATGAGCGGCGACTAAGGCTTCGCACAAGTCTGCGTAGAATGCGTTCTTCTTTCCATCGCTGAGTTTACTCTAAAAAATTGCTGCCTAGACGTTGAGGGCACGTTGCGCTCGGCGTTGAATTGATGTCTTGCTGTTTTCTTATGTTGTGCCAGGAGGCACTTCTTCTCGCATGAAATATGTGAAACAACAACATAACGATATGATAAGAAGCCTTGTGCACCGTCCTGAGCGGGGATGGTTTCAAGCAATGTCTTCGTAATACCTCTAAATATAACGACACTGAAAATATATAAGTGTTTTACAATTGTGAAAGAGCCTAGTCATTGTGCAAGCTTGTTCAGGTTTTAGTTTAGCATCAGAGAACACAGCTGCCATTAACTCCGCTGCCAAAGCTCACTCTCGGGAGACTATTTGCCGCTTAGGTAACAGGACGCAGGGCTGTTTGGTGAATTATGACTCGTGTACAAATTGAGTGTGTGCTGTTCATGTGGGGCATCTTGAGATACTGCAGGCTATTCATCTCTCTAGAGTTAATTTGCCGATTATATCGCCCAAGATAAGGGGTATTTCAGTTTCCTCGGCCCCAACGTGAGTTTCAACTCTACACGCCCAATCAAAACATGACGGCAGGTAACATGCCTGTACTGGCGATCAGTAGTCCGATAGAAAGACACTGTGTGTTTTGTCTTGTTACTGAGTGTAGGTAATTTATTAGGTAAAATTTCAATTAGCGTCAAAAAGTTTGTGTGACTCCTTTTGGTGGTCCCTCTCCGGGACGTCACAGAATTTTTTCTGAGTCACCTCGCGAACGGCCCGGTAAGGGCTGATGCTCACTTCGAATATTCTTTCTGCTTGGTCTTTGAATACCGTGCATACAATTTAATTTGTGCGATCCTAATATCACGGGAACAAGGTCGCTTTCCTCGCCGTAACTTCACGGAGAGAGACATCAGCCAATCAGCACGCTGCAACTACAGCAACGGTAGCGTTGCAAAAATACTTAATGCGTTTTTAGAGGGTCATGCCAGGACTCAGAAAACTCCTATATTGCAAATATATGTGCCTGTCTCGGACGCGGGGGGGGGGGGGTCAGGGGATACGCAGTTTTGTAGAGCCATG
This sequence comes from Ixodes scapularis, assembly GCF_016920785.2. NCBI lineage: Eukaryota > Metazoa > Arthropoda > Arachnida > Ixodida > Ixodidae > Ixodes > Ixodes scapularis. The sequence goes on along the minus strand of NW_024609880.1, from coordinate 44,377,474 downwards.
TGGACTTTGCGCAGGAAATTCTTCACCAACCCATAGACGAGTAAACCTTTCATCAAATAAATACATCTCCATCATCTCTTTAATAAAGATACGAGTGTTTTTCTTGGTCTATATTATACGAGCGAATGACGTTTTAGCGATTAGAAAATATTTGAGCGAACGAACGTTTCTGCGAACGCCATCTTCGCGAATAGGTTGTTTTTCGGCGGTGACAAGCTAAGCTTTTAAATTGGCGCGGTGACCCCTTGCTGTCGATCAGGGGAAACGAAGCTGCCATTCGCTATAAGCGTCATTCGATAAAACGTCGTGGTTTCGTTTTCATTCGCTAAATCGTCGTTCGATCATGTTTTCGTTTTCCTCCGAAACAAGGTACCTAAGGGTGTCTTCTTACCTGCTTCCGTCACGGTGGACAGAACACCGTACACCCGTCAGTCGAGTAGCAAAAGGAATGTTGGGTCCACTGTCCAATCAGCACGCTCTTTGGAACCTTCCTTTTTGGCATTGCTGAGATGCTTCAGGCAGCGAAAGCGAAGAGCAGCAAACCACAGACCACTGGACACAATAACGTTAGAGACCGACGCGCACGCGAAAGGAGCAAACCAGGCGCATCCTATTTCTTTCTCCTCCCATGTAGGCTGGCACGCACGCACACGCTCACGCACATACATACACACGCGCTCTCTCACTTGAAAAAAAAAAGCTTTTCAATCGGCATTATGTTCTCTTTCTCGATCTTCGAATAAACCGCAGCGAATAGGACCAGCCCCCCCCCCCCCCCCCCCCCCCATCCCAGCCAATCCAGTACTACTTTAGTTGGGCGGAGCGACACGCGGAAACTCCAGGTCACATGCCACTCCCCCAGCGCCGGACTGGTTGTGACACTCCCAGCATCCACTAAGGTCCATTTAGGGTGAAACGGAGTACAGCTACAACCAGATCCAGACTTCAAGCCTCCAGGCAACTCCCGGGCTCCACACTGTCCAGACATGTTAAGACAACAAACCCGCTTTTCTCGGGATGGGCGAGTGGGGGAGAAGGCAAAGAAGGACGATGCGTAGGGAAGGGCAGGAAGGGCCTTCTACTAGAAGGAAGGCGACGTTTGCAACTTGGCTTACAGGCGTGAAGAAAAAAAGAACATGTTTGTGGTGGATCTCGGGACAGAGATCGGAGCAGCCTGTTGCCATGCATCGCAGCAAGATAAAAAATAGTTCGCTTGAAATTGAAGCTAAACAAAACAAGACAATTTGGGGTAGCGAAGCAAAAAAGGTAAAAAATAGGCATTTATAGGCGAGAAACGGTAATTTAGGCTCAAACGCCAAAATATGCATTTATAGGCACTATAAATCCACTCTTAAAACGCGTCTTAACTCATGATTCCTTCCTGCTCATATATAGAAAAGGCGCGATAGGGACCAAAGGAACAAAATTGGCATTTGCCTAAATGATCCGGCCTCTGGTTATTACGTTGTCCTCGATTGAGAAATCGCAGGATAACGTTTGATTCGTCAGAGTCCCGAGTGGGCCCCCGATGAAAAGCGTCGATATAAGCAGATGTGATCGGTTCACCGATCATTTCGCCTACTTTAAAAAGCAGATCATAAAGGTTTTCCTGGTTGCGTTTTTCAACCTTCTTTATTTCTAGATTCGAAAAGTACCGTTCGCCGTTCGCAGTGCGTTAGTCGTTCCTCACATGTATGCCTTTAGGCATGTGAGGAACGAGTGCGTTCTATTTCTCTGCGTTCACCGCCTATTTGCGTCTCCAGCTCGACGCTCGCCCTCCCGCGGCGGAAACGGGAAGCGCTCTAGTGAGGGTCCCCCAATTCTCCTGCTCAGCGGGCACGGCGGAACTGCTCGCGATCATGGTTGGCGAAATGTCATTTCCGAACTCAAACAACACTCTTCACCGTCCCAACATGCTGCAGTCGGTATGAGATTGTACCCTATTAGAGAGTTCTAGTACTGCGTATAGAAGCAACGCAGGCGCTGTCCGTTTGCGTTAGCGTTGCGTACTCCACGTTGCGCGTCATCGCCACGCGCCAATCTAAGACCGCTGTTTTGGGCTCCACGCACGCGCAGTGCGGAACACGCAACGCTAACGCAAACACAGCGCTTCCGTTCGCTCGTATACGCAATAGTGAATCTCACTACTTTTTCACCGGCTTCCAACGCCGACGAAACGTGCTGCAGTGAGCCGACGTGCAAGCAGCTAGGCGTTCCTTCGAACTGGAAAGGCTGAAATTGACAAAACGACGGCGAGTAAAAATGAAAGTAACTAAATTTTATGAAACAATTACTCATAAAAAAATCCTCTATTCGTTTTTTTTTTTTTTTTTTTTTTTGGGGGGGGGGGGGAGCATTTGGTCTGAAAGGATATTGGCGGCGACTTCGTCGATTGTCAAAAGTCGCGACTTTGACAGCACAGTATGCTTTACCCCCAATTAACGTAATTTTAGATGGATTCCTCACATTAGCTAGAATGTTTTCATTGATTTTAGATTTTTTATTTTAAAACTTGGCAATTAAAATGATGCATTGTTACCAGTGATGATAATTAGGACGTTTTTGATTTTCATCCTTATTCGTATGTTTGAAATGAGATAATGAGCAACAAATTATACTAGAGACTTTAGAAGTAAGTATTAAAATATCTTAGCTTAATCTTATATTAATATTATTAATACAAATTGCGGCAATTTATTCTGTCACTGTTGTGCTGAAAATACAGTTAGATGAATTCATCATCTAAATACCCAAAACCGATTAAAAGGCCCGGAGTTCATTATTTCGCATCACAATTGTAAGGATCGACCAGAGCTCCGCGGGTGGGCCGTTAGCACCAGGGAGATTTGGCTGGGGGGAAAGCGCTGTTGTAAACACTTTCCTTGGCGGGCGACCTCGAGAGACAGGCGTACGGTACGACGCGAGGTTCGGAACGCGCGTTTTCTGCCGAGAGAATCGGAGCGTGCGTTCCGGGCCGGGAAAATTAAGTTACACCGCCACCACCACCAGAACGCAGTGGCTCTGGCCGGCGCTGTTTACACGGCGCGTTTACATCGGTTTAGTCCTTCTCGCCCGAGTGTGGGGGGGTCGCGGCAGAACGGCAACGTCGGACCACCTCTGGCAGAATGAATTGCGGGATGGCTCACTTAGTTGGCGCTATCCACACTGGGGGTCGGTTGTCCACTTCGCCATGCGAGAAATGGTTTTGCTTGCATCCGAACCAGCCCGACCTTTGACCGTGAGATGTACGCAGACTGCGGGTTCCCACCCAGGAATATAGGCAATTCCTAAGTGGCGACAAAGTGAGCCGATTGGTTGGCGGTGGGAAACGCCTGTCTCACGACTCGTCCAGGATTCGCCGGCCTACTAAAAGGGGGGGGGGGGGGGGGGGGGGGGGGGGTTCGCGGTTCCGCCGACGCCGCTTAAGCCGAAAGTGGGCGCCTAAGAGCTGCGCTCTAAAAAGTCAGAATATGCCTTTATGGAGTGTAATGCGATTGACAGCTAACCGCGTCGCACGATGAGGTAGGCTTTCTAAAATTGCTGGTACTATGTTAGCACAATAGCAAAAGGTATTATTAATGATTGTAGAAGCGTATAAATAAAAGGTGTTTAAAATTGATGGAACAACAAATAGTAGTTATTTCTAAATGCATTCAATTTTATATTACTTAGCGTAGTATTGGGAGGAATGCTCGAGACATTCATTCATTAACTTACACAGGCCAAACAAGTTAAAACTGCGTATCATGCATTTGTCTAGGTTTGGAATTCTGAAGGGTGAATCGGTGGTCGAATGTGTAAACGAACTACAGTACGGCGCGCGTGTAGCGAATATCTCGTGCTGCCGACCCGGGGATCCTAGGTTGAATCACTACCCCTGGCCATTTCGATAGGGATGACTATCGTACCGGCATGCAGACGTGTACCACCACTGCGTCGTGCTCGTTAAAGACCCCAAGCCAGCGTTTGTACTGCACCGGCCAAATTTCTCATCTATAGCTGACACACCAGGCAGACATTAAGGGTGACTAACTATCGGCTATCTAAATATACACGCAGCCCGATTAAATCATTCGTAAAATGGCATTTGGACATGAACAAAAAACCAACGTTCGTTGCTTCCCTGGCCGCGCGTGCCTGTGTGCACGCGTGTGCGTGTGCGTGCGTATGTGTGTGCTTGTGCGCGCGTGTGGGCGCTTGTGTGTGTTTGTGCGTGTGCTATGTTTCGCCTCCTTTCCGAACGCTGACACGGTAACCCATCTGCAGACACGGAGAAATTGGGCATTCAATAGTATCGGAAAAAGATAACTTGCTAAGCCTTTAAGATTAATCATTTTTAATGAGGTTGAAATAATGAGTGTGACCTTCAAGCGCGATGGAGCAATTAAGTTCACAGGTCGACGGTCCTCAATCAAATTAGGAATCAATCGCCTCAAGCCCGTGATAGGATTTCCGCATATATAATGATATCGGAACAGCGAGTTATCAAACTAGAGGAACACGAATCAACCTTCATTACGATGGGGGTTCATTAAGGTCAGCTTGAATGGCCTTTTAAAGACGTACTAAAGCGGTTTTCGAGTTCGTCTTTTCTCGACGATAGCTCATCGACGCGGTCTATTTATTTATTATTTGTACCCTGCAGCGCCGAAGCATTACAGCAGAGTGGGTTACATATCACATTTATACGTTGGAAACTCACACACACTGCATAAGTCAGCAACCAACAATATAAATCGACATGAATAAACATAATTCAAAACAACACGCAATAATGAATTTTCAAAATATCGATAAGTCAAACATTCCGACAAAGAAATTCACATTGTACTGATCAGGTTATCAAAATAAGCACTGTCATTTAGTACAATATCCGGAGGTAGCTCATTCCATTCCGATACAGTTCACGGAAAAAAAGAAAACGTGATATAGTTAGTTTGACATTTTATATCTTGTAATTTCTTTCCATGATCCCTTCTGCTCGATATATAATTGGGCATTTGAAGATAATTTTATTTGTTGATGCCATTTAAATTATTATTATTAGCGTCGATAAGTTTAAGTCTATCTTCTTAAGCCTCTTTCCAAGAGATTCGATACACATAAATGCTTTAATTTCTGACACACTTTCTGCTCGAGAATAGTTATTTACGGTTAATCTAACACCACAATTTTAATTGCCCTGTAACTTATCTACGAGATATTTTGAAGCAGGATCCATACTGCGCTTGCATATTCATGGTGTGGTCTAACTAGTGAACGATACGGAGATTATTTTAAGATTTGAGGAGCATTACGAAGGTTGCCGGCGACTGGGCTAAGGACCCTGCCAGCCTGTTTCAAGGTCATATCTATTTGTTGATTGAATGAGAGGCTTTTTGCCAGAATGACACCGAGATATTTAGTTTGGGGTACTTTTCGCAACGAGTCTCTTCCAATAGCGTACGCACAATCAATATCCTGTTTATTTTTACTAAATATAATGTGAAAGCATTTACTTGTGTTAAACCCCAGTTCCCAGGTTTTGCACCATGAACTCACTCGTTTGAGATCCTCCTGGAAATCCACACGTCATTAACATTCTTTATTGCTCTGTAGATTACGCAATCGTATGCGAATAATCTGATGTTAGAAGATATAAAAGACGCTAAATCATTGATGTATACAAGAAATAAAAGTGATCCCAAACCTGATCCTTGAAGCATCCCCGAAGTTATGACTAGACGTTTGAATTTCTTACCCTCCAGGACAACGCGCTGTTTCCTCCCACTCAGATTGTCTTCTATCCACCGAGGTACATTACTCTCTATGTTTAAAGCAATTATTTTGAGCAATAATGATAGGTGAAGAACAGAATCAAATGCTTTATGAAAATTTATAAACATTTTATCAGTTTGGTGCCTATTTTCAGCCGTACTGACCAAATCATCAAAAAGTTCAATTAATTGGGTCTTGCAGGAGATTCCTTTACGAAAGCCGTGTTGTTTAGGACAAAACTTATTATCTTCTAAGTGCCTAATTATATTGCTATAGACAGTTCGGCAGCAGTGCACGGAGGCCCTTTTTTAAGCGTACCACTCTGCTTGCAGATACTGCCTCGTTGTCGCAAGATTCGGCAAAGTCACCGCCTTATCGTCAACAGCCCGCTCGGCAATTCACGCTGCCAAGCGGACGGAGCGCACCCAAGTGGACGCAAGGCCGCGACATTTAACATCGTCTACAAAAGGGGACGGCGGTCCCGCGCCGCGTCCAATTCGGCAACAGTGCACAGGAGGCACTTTTCTAATCGTACCACTCTGCTTGCAGGTGAGAATTTTTACACCTTTAGAATATCCCTGCCTGGGTGCACTTCTGCCGAACACAACTGTTCTGACTGTGGTGTCTTTCTTTCGCCCGTTTCTCGTTTTGTCTGTCTATCACGACTAAGGACGGGAAGGATGCGAACGTTTGCAAAAGCAATCGACGATCTTCGGCGCGAACTAAGGGCGGACCTCCGAAGCCTAAAAGGAAGTACGGAGTTCTGCAGCGACACTTACAAAAAAGTGGAGCCCATTGGAAATGATCTAAAGCACATAAGAAAAGAAATACAGGAGTTGACAAAGAAGAAATCCGCGCTTCAGAATGAAACTCAAAGACTGAGTCAGCGTGTAGAGAAACTAGAGCATTACTAACGCTCTAGTTATGTCAGATGTTGATATCATTAGACAAATGTCGATATCTACTAACGCAGATATCGACATTTGCCACAGGGTTCCAACATCAAAACCTGGAAGAAAACAATAACAAAAAAAAAAAAAAAAAACATTCTCGTGCGCTCTCGTTTACAGCGGACGGATAGAAACGCTGTCTTCCTGATAGCAAGAAAGAAAAGGCGAGTCAGTACTGAAGCGCTGGGCTTCACTAGGACCAGGGTGACAACGCCTGTGTTTGTCAATGAGCATCTTAAGCGACAATGCAAACAACTGCTTGGGGAAACTATCGCTAAAAAAGGGAAGTCAGTGGAAATACGTCTGGACTGTGGGCGGAAAAGTGTATACGCGAAAGGCAGATCGGTTGAATATCTTGAAGGTTACATGCACGGCCGATTTGGAAAGAATGACGTAGACACGATCGTTCTGAACTCGTCTCCAACATTGGTACCGTTTTACTACGATCATGCTAGATCAGGAATGTGAATACTATACTAGTCTGCATTTCAACGATAGGTACAGAAACTATAGGCCCAATTTTTCTGCAATTCATCTAAATACGAGAAGCATAAGTAGAAAACAAGACACCCTTGATTTGTTCTTTAACTCATTCTGTGTACGTTTTGACGTATTGTTATTCACTGAAACTTGGATGAGAGACAATGAGATACCACCAAGTTTAACTAAGTACAACTGTGCTATTTTAAATAGAGGTAAGAAAAGAGTATGTGCAATTTCAATATACGTATTAGATTAAATTTCTTTTACTGTTGGGGACGAATATGCCGTGACAGACACAGATATGAAGTGCCTAGTCCTGCGCACAAAAAAAAAAGATAATTGCTGTAATGTATAGACCGCCAGCGGAAAACAAATATGTGTTTTTGAAGTTTTTTGATAACTTACTTCAGTTTCTTTCTTCAACAAAACTGCCGTTTAGGATTATAGGCGATATAAACATAGGGTAGACACAATTTCAAACGACGTGTATGCTTGAGACCTTAATGACCAAATTTTGTCTTATGGTTGTGCAAACATAATATCCCAACCAACTAGGATAACAAGTGAGAATGCCACATCATAGATGTGTGTGTAACAAATGTAAACCAAACTGAATTGGTTTCTGGCGTCTTCAGTCAAGACATTAGCGACCATCTGCCTATTTTCTGCCTCAGCCGCGTTCCAATAGAACAAAACAAAACGGACCCAGGAAATTACTGCTACCGAAAAATAAATGATGAAACTCTCTGCACTTTTGAAGCGCTCGTTGAGCGATTTGACTGGACAACCATCTAGTTAGAACAGAGTGCTCAAACTGCCTTTCGAAAATTTTCAGAAGAATTCAGAAAAATAGATGACCTCGCCTTCCCTGTAGTAAAATCGAGAATGATGAAATCAAAATTTCGACAGCCATGGCTGCATGATGAACTATACAAGAGAATTAGAATCAAGAACAATATGTACCATGCTTTTGTGAAATCCCGTGACAAAAACTTGTTAACTGAATTAAAAAAAAAATTAGGTATAAACTAAACTCAGACTTGAAAAATGCAAAATCGGAGTGTTTTCTACGCAAATCTGAAGGCCACTGCGATAACCCTAGAAAGCTATGGGACATGGTAAATAACCTTACAAACAAAGATAAGGGTGTGTATAGTGCGCATACAATATCGGTTGACGGTAGAAATGTAGCTGGTGAAGAACTTGCAAATATTATGAATGAACATTTTATAAATATTGGTGGTCCGCAGGAACAAGATACTGACTGAATTCGATGGTACAGCTAAGACATCGAATATATCAAGCTATATAATGCTTGCACCCACATCCCCGAATGAAATAAGTAATTTGATTAAACAAATCAAGACGAGTGTAGCAGCTGGGATAGACAAAATCAAGCCCTTACCAATTAAAGTTGCGTCCAATATAATAAGCACGATCTTGTCACATATCGTAAACATCATGCTGCAGGAAGGCATTTTCCCAGATGATCTCAAAATTGCAAAGATTAGCATGGTGTATAAGGGCAGAAATAAAATGACCTGAAAAACCACAGACCAATATCGGGGCTGCCAATATTTTATAAAATATTTGAAGGTGTGATAAACATTAGATTGCAAAAGTGTTTTATCAAGCACAATGTAATCAAAGAGTTCCAATGCGGTTTCCAAAAAGAAAAATCAACTGAATTTGCACTTACAGATATAAAATACAGAATTATAAAAAAACATTGCAAATAGGTTCTATAATACGCTCGGATTATTTCTTAATCTACGTAAGGTCTTCGGTTCTATACAGCACAATATTTTACTCTCCAAACTTCAGTCTTATGGCGTACGAGGAATAGCATCGAACTTAATTGAATCTTACCTTCGAAACCGTAAACAGTTTGTTTCTGTCGATAAAATTAGATCCCAGGAAATTGAAATCAAACATGGCGTACCACAAGGCTCTATATTAGGCCCGCTACCCTTCTTCGTGTATATGAACGACATAACCGATATTCCCAATCCTCCTCATCTCGTAACGTATGCTGACGATACAAATGTCCTCTTCAGTAGCAACACAAAGGGGAACAACTACGTCCACAAACTATGGTAAACTAATCATACTTCAAAAAGGTTTCTGCAAATTTTGGAAAGCTACCGTGGCAATATTCGTGAATTTCATAGCAGTCTTTAATTTTACTAAGCATAACATGCTCAAAGCAAATCAAATCTACTATTTCAAACTTATGCAGACAATACACAAAAAAACTCTACCGAGTGGATGGATCTGCTTTACAACTTTATCTTTTGAGAAATAGTAAACGTAGAACTCCGAATGTGCGTACAAACTATGGAAAACAGAAAATTGATTATCAGATTCCTGCATTACTCAACACTGTGGAAGATTACTCTGATTTTACACAGTCATTTTATAAATACAAGAAAGAGATTAAACAAATACATATAGACAAAGGCATATGTTATGCGGTGTAGAAGTGTTTTGTTTTTGTTTGTTTTTGGTTACCTTGGGTTCACCAGTGGACAGGTGAATACTAAAGCTGCTGAGTATTCTTTCTTTATTTTGTGGTGTGAATTGAAAGTTTTGTTTAATATGTTGCATGCAATGTATTTTAAGTACACAGGCATGTATATTTAGGCAAAAAAGAATGCTACAAAGCTGTATACCGTGCCACCTTTTGCACTTCTGTAAACTACGAGGGGTAGAGGCCCCGTCATGCAAAAATGTCTTTTGAAATTACCTCTCTACCGGGCTTGGCCCGTGAAAATCCAAAGAAGTTTTCAAACTTTCACAATACGTTCGTATTTTTTATATATGATATAAAACTTAACAAACTAGGCCTACATTTGTCAACAATTGCTTGCGGTCCGTTTTTATAAATTTTGTACAACATACGTTCCTTTCCATTCTTTAGGAAAAAAACCAGTTTCGAGCGAATCACAAAAAATTACATTAAAGTATATCGACACAATACCCGCTCAGGCTCTTTAGTTTATACCCTTGGAAACATCTAGTCTGGGCCGACTGCCTTGTCTTCTTTTAGGAAGTTTCAACAATTTCTTATTCCCTCTAGTGGGATTATGACGAGAGGCATGGCATTTTCTACCCTATCTCACTCTAAGAATTGGCAAATATTTGCAGCTACTGTTTTAATAAAAAAATATTGACTGAAAATAATCATTGAAACAGTTAGCTTTAAGAGCATTGTGGGTTATGACTGTACCACTACTTTTAATGATCGGGAGGCTTGTTCTTTCTTTCCGTATTTTCCTAAGATAACTACAGATTGCTTTTGGAGTTGGTGCTGATAGCCTTTGCAAACCAGAAACACAATTCTCTTTGACCGTACCTATGGTACTCTATAAACTATATCTGGCTCTTTAAGACGCCGCTCAAGTGTTTCAGAGGGATTCATTTTATACTTGGTAGACGAACGTGAGCGTTGTTTAAACATTTTTTAACTTTATAATTGATCCACGGCTTATTGGTTTTTTGCTTGTCCTTTACCTGTTTACAAGGAATGGGTTTATAACCAGCTTTTAGAGCATATCTTTAAGGTCAGTCCACAGTGAGACACGCATCATAAGTCATGACTTAGCCAGAAACATCTCTACTTCGCCCTCTAATTCATTTATAATTTCATTGTTATTGGCCTGAATGTACACGTAAACTTTTTTAATATCGTGATTGGCAGGGGTTAATTGGGGTAGAATGAACTTTGGGGTAACTAGCTTGTGATTGTTTATTCCCGATAGAAAAGTTACAGATTGAACCATGCTTGTGTCATAACGTAGCATTAAATATAAAATATTGGCTCCTTAGTGGCGGACAAAACGTACTGCTTAAGGCCATACGTACTGGTTACATCAAGAAATGTTCAAGAAACACCACTAGAGGGTCTACTTCAGTCCCATCTTAAATCCGGCAAATTTAAATCCTCAGTTGAAGTAAAATGATCAACAGGAAGAGTGAAAAAGATAGGATATAATGACCTGATAGCCTCAACACTGTCTCCAGGTGGACGATAAAAAAAAAAAATCGAACACTGTGGTTCCTATTTTTGGAGTACTTAATCTACACCGTAGACATTCGGAGTCTTTACATTGAATATGAATTTCTGTATTATGCAACAATTCTCTGACCATAATAAATACCCCTTCCCTACGTGAATTCCAATATTTAATCTAGACGCGATAACCACACGGAAATATTTCGGCGTTTTCTTAAATGTAGCGTCTTACCATGACTCTGTTCTAAAAACGAGATCAGGATTAAAAATCTGCAGGAGGCCATTGGAGTCATCAGTTTTATTTTTTTATGTTTTGAGAGTTGATTATGAGGGCGCTACATTCTGTTACGGTTTTCTATGCGGACACAGGTCGCCATTGCTTATTCAGGATTTTTTAACAAATTCTGTAATGTCATCCAATCTATAGTCGTCATCATTTATAAATAGCTTATCATGTACCAGCAAAACCTTGTGCTGGCCGTTTTGTGGTCATGCTTTGCCAACCGTCCATAGACGACGCCGTATTTCCCCGACACGAGGTGAAAAATCCCTCGAGACGCCGTAATTATTGGCTTTCATTTTCTTACTATTAGGACTTTTTTCAGTTTCATCGTAAACACAATATTTAATATTATCGGACGGTTGTTGGTTAGGTCGATACTTTCCGATCGTGTGGGCTCTCCGAATTTCCGCGACCGTTTCCTCCTGCTATCTCTCATGGCAGAGGTCCCTAATCAGGTTTTCAGACGATTCCCAACTCTCGCGTGGTCCCGATCTTCAATACCATAAAATACGTGGTTTAACATTCGACCACGGTTTTCTCAGTCATCAAGTTTCTTAACCATATCATCTGTATGTTCTGACAAGATCTGGACCCAGTTATGTACTCGTGTCGTGTCACCCTCTGCATTTTCAAAAGTTTACATTCTAGATTCTAATATATTCAATTCTAGTTCCGAGGTCACTAATCAGGTTGTCCTACTTCGTTTGCTGTTTTTCGATGTCATCTAGCTTACACAATGTAGCAATTTAACCCTTTATAGTTGATGTAGAATAAGAGCCATATCAGTGTCAGAGTCAGGGTTTCCCTCAACATCGCCCGCTAGAGTTAACAATCTTATAAAAAAAAACAAAAAAAACACTTTCATAGACAGAGGAAAGTTGCGTGCTTTTTGTTGGAAAGGCAGTAGCAACAAAAGTCTATTGTCACTACGGTAGCAGGGTGGATTTGCCTTTACCTGTAGCCTTTACCATAAGTGTCTGATTAAGTACATGTCGTTGCGATCGCTGTCGCCTCTCCCACTGAAGCCGGACCGCTCGGGCATGGTCCTTCTGTGCCTCCCCTACAGATGTCAGCTGACGCTTCCAAACAAATGTAATGTAGATTGGCGTCCCAGAAATGTTGAGCACTCCATTGATGACCAGCGTGTTGATTGTGGTCGTCAGAGATTCCTCGGCGGTCACCAGGCTCGTGCCGCAGCGTGATCTCCCGAAGTTGCCGCTCCCGAAAACCAGAAGCTGCAGAAGACAGGAGTGTCTGATTAAGTACATGTTGTCGCGATCGCTGCTGCCTTTCCCACTAAATGTCATACAAACCCAAATTAGCATGCCCGATATATTTCCCTACTCAATACGTTAACAAACATCGCGACACGCCCCTTTTGCGATTTTCGCTGGAAGAGTAGAGTGTCGTCGGCATTGATCACCGTATACGTAAAAAAAATAAAAAAAAAAAAAAATGTATATATATATATATATATATATATATATATATATATATATATATATATATATATATATATGTATGTATTTTTTGGGGGGAAGGGGCGGGGAGGGGGGAGAGGGCTTTAAAATTTTGAAGTAAATGTCTTAAGAAAACGTTCTGCCTCCTCGTCTGTCCCAATATCTTATTATACTTTAAATTGTTATTTTTTACAGGCGTGTAATGCAATCTGTTTGGCAGCGGAAGAATAATGAAATACTCGAAAGCCGTCAAGCCCTGCATTTTTAAGCTGTCATTGACAATAGTATATTTGACCTCAAGAATTGTGTCCACAAAGCCACAGAGAAAAAGAAAATCCGGTGGTTGTGGCGCACTTTTAGGATGTAATCTCCTCTACTACCAACAGTCCTACGGCAGGCAACAAAAATACGTCCTGTACCAATGGGTCATTATAATTCAAATAGCGACTTTGAGCTTGAATGTAGTCTCTGCTCGGAACTGTCGATAGCAGGCGACATATTCTTGGCCACGATATGCTTGAGAGCGACCCAGTGTTGTGGCCGGAAACCAAACATTCCTTTATCTGAAGCCCGTTCGGCTGTCTGAGATAGACATCAATCACAGGGTTTTTTTTCTTTTATTTTCAGGCACTTACTGTCCCCTCAAAAGCGCCTCCGCTCGATTTAGCTTCCCCTTAAATTCGAAACGCATTTAGAAACGAGGGGAGTTCGTGTTTCTTTGTTTGCTTTTTTGTATTGTTTTGGGTATCGCGTTCCCCAGATTTATACGTACGTTTCGAAAACAAGAAATTTCGGAAACAAAACAAGGGCCCTTTTTTGCCTTATCGATCGATGGCGCATTCGCTGAAATATTCGCGTCGACATTTCTACCCCCATTGGTTGCGAATTTAAGTCAAGCTGAGAATAAATTCAAACTCTCCTTGTCTTTAAATTTTTTATTTATTTATAAAATCATTTTAGCCTTGTGCTGATTACTTTAACGGGACACGTACGTATCGATAAATCTTTGTCCAGTAAGCAAATCGTATTGTAAAAGATGTGCGTCAAACCAAAATAGATTGTGTACCACATATTTCGGTGGAATCTTTAGGCGATGTATAGTATATTTTTTATGCAATTTTTTGCGATGGTTGGCTGAGCACATTCCTTACCTACTTTTGTGTGTTTTTTACTAGATGCTATGTTCACGCCTATTATTTAATGGCATGCGGGGGGCACTTCCGGTCACTGCTGTGGTTAAAACTTCTCAGCGAAGAGTTTTCGTTCCGTGTGACAGTGAGCGGCTTATACATCATATTTCGAAGGAAAAAATGTAGGTTTCCCTGTGACAGTGGGTATTACTTAATAACTGTTGACTATTATTGTCATAGCTCGAAGCTCGTTTTAAGCCAAAACGGTCCTTGTCTTTCTTATTCGCAAAAACTCTCGTGTAAATTTTTCTTTCTTCATTTTGTTTTTCGCGTGCGCTAAGAAGAGGAAGGCGCGCGGTCATTATTTTATTAGTGTGTATGTCACGAGCGACAATCTCTCGCAAAATAATCCGGCAGATATTGCCGCCATGCTCGTATTCGCGTCTCCAGCTCGGTGCTTGCCCTCCCGCGGCGGAAACGGGAAGCGCTCTCGTGAGGGTCCCCCGGTTCTCGTACTCAGCGGGCACGGGGGAATTGCTCGTGATCAGGGCTCGCAAAATGTCATTTCCACATGAAAACCACACTCTTCACTGTCTCTTCGAAGTGCTGCAGCCCGTACGGGATTGTACCTCATTAGACAGTGTTAGTATTGCGTATAGAACCAAACGCAAGCGCTGTGAGTTTCTGTTAAAGTTGCGTTCTCCACGTTGTGCCTGCGCGTCATTCCCATGTGCCAATCCAAGACCGCAGTTTTGGGCTCCGCGCACGCGCAGTGTGCAACAAACAAAGTTAACGCGAACACATACCGCTTGCGTTCGCTCGTATACGCAATACTGGAGCTCAATATTGTTTCAGTGCCTTCCAACGCCAACGAAACGTGCTGCACTTAGCAGACATGCAAGCAGCTAAACGTTCTTTCGAACTGGAAAGGCTGAGATTGGCAAAACAGCGGAGCGTAAAAATTAAAGTAACTCAATGTTATAAACGGTTGGTAACTAAAAAAAATCAAAATCTGTTGTGTATTTAATCTTTACATAATATATACATTACAGCATACAGCGGGCACAACCGACCGGGTTGGGGCCAGAGCAGTCGAACGTCTCGTGCCTGCGCGCGTGCACCAGTTCACCGGCATCCCTGGATCCTCGGTTGCCAGCACACAACATCCCTCCCCCCTAGGTCACATAGTCATTTAGGTAGTCGGGACGTCGCCGTTGTCGCTGGGGACGATTTGACTGTTCTAGCGCAGGCGCTGAAGTTGGCAACACTGTTTGGTGTCTCCGTTCATAGGGTGAAGCAGGTGAACGTTGTGGGGAAGCTGGAGGTGTTGCCACTGGGTTTGACTCCTCAGGGAAGTCCGCTTGACTCGTAGATGGTGGGCACTCTTCCACCGATTCATTCCTAAGCGATGGCTCGCTTGGTAAGGAGAGCTGCTGAGGTGACAGCTCTGTCGTAGGCTCCTCCTCGTCCAGGTATGTGCTCCACTCCCGTCTCCGGATTTGGTCCACGTGCCGCTTCCAGAAACGACCGTCGATGGTGCGAACCTGGTAAGACACCGGACCGGTGATCTCAGTGATGATACCGGGTAGCCACTTGGGGCCTGCTAAATAATTGCGGATGAAGACTGGTTCTCGCGGCTCGAATTCGCGTACAGCTTGTCTTCCCCGCAGCGCTTGTTCCTCTTGCTTGTCCACCATCTCTGCTTGTAGGTCTGGGTGAAGCCGGTCCAGTGCAGTACGGAGTCTCCGACCCATCAACAATTCCGCCGGACTCTTTCCGGTCGTTGAGTGCGGGAGAATATGCTGACTCAAAAGAAATCGGGCCAACTTGGTGGCCATGTCGGCTCCTTCCATGCGCCTGAGGACTTTTTTAGTTTCTTGGACCATGCGCTCCACTTGGCCATTTGACGATGGATGATATGGCGCCACCTTAACGTGCCGGATCTGGTTTCTCTGCAAAAATTCTTCAAATTGTTGTGAGACGAACGCTGTCCCATTGTCCGAGACTATAGTGTCGGGAACACCGTGTGTTGCGAACAGCGCTCGCAGCCTTTGACACACTGCTGCTGACGACATGGATGCTATCTGGATGACTTCCAGCCATTTCGAATGCGCATCCACCACCAGAAGAAAAACCTTTCCTTGGAAGGGTCCTGCAAAATCGATGTGGATTCGGGACCATGGGTTTCTGGCAAATTCCCACGGATGCAGTCTTGCACGTGCAGGTTGCGGCCTTGTCTCCTGGCAGGGCAGGCAGGTTCGGACCTTCCTTTCGATATCTTGGTCGATACCCGGCCACCAAACTGTGCTTCTGGCAAGCGCCTTCATGCGGACGATCCCGGGATGCGTGGTATGCAGCAGCTCCAAAACCTGGTCTCTCGCTTGCTCTGGAATGATGACTCTACATCCCCACAGCAGGCATCCCCGATACTCCGACAACTCGTGCTGCCGTCGAACAAATGGCTTGAACTCGTCCGGCAGCCTGCCTTGAGGCCATCCAACCCCCGTCCAATGTCGAACTCTGGACAAGGTTGGGTCGTTCCGGGTGCATCGGGCAATCTTCTGGGCATCCCACGGAATCTCCGGCGCAGTCTCCAGCATCCGGACTTCAAAAAGTTTCTCGTCAGTTGAGCTGTCTTCCACAGTTAGAGGCAGTCGACTCAGTGCATCCGCGTTCCTGAGCTGATGAGCAGGCCTGTACTCCAGCTCGTAGTCGTAAGCCGACAACATTAACGACCATCGCAACATCCTCGGCGACAGCACCTGAGGCATCGGTTTTGCGTGATGCAAGAGTCCCAGTAGAGGTTTGTGATCGGTCACGATCCGAAAATGCCGACCGTAGATGAACTTGTGGAACTTTCGTATTCCAAAACCTATCGCCAGAGCTTCCCGGTCTGTCTGTGCGTAGTTCCTTTCGGCAGCTGTCATAGTTCGTGAGCCATAGGCTACCGGTACCTCCCGGCCTTCGCTATCAACGTGGCTCAGTACCACCCCAAGTCCGTACGGAGAGGCATCACATGCCATGACTAGTGGCTGGTGGACACTGTAATGGGCAAGGACGTCCGAAGACTGCAGTAGCTGCTTGGCCCGCAGAAAAGCCTCTGCTTCCTGCGTAGTCCATCTCCACTTATGGCCGTTGTCGAGCAGCCTGTACAAGGGCTCCAAAGTGTGTGCCACTCCCCGTAGGAACCTGTTGTAGAAGTTGAGTGCCCCTAGGAACGCTTGCAACTCCTTCTTGCATTTTGGCTCGGGTGCCCCATGGATAGCCTTGACCTTGTCGTCTGTCGGCTGTATTCCTGCCCTGCTGACCTTGTATCCTAGGAATACAACTTCATCCACTCCAAAAACGCACTTGTCCCTTTTTAGCCGGACACCGTCGTCTTGAATTCTTTGAAGCACAGCTTGCAGACGGGTGTTGTGCTCGGCTTCATCTTTACCGCCTACCAGGATGTCATCGAGAAAAACTTGCACCCCTTCCAGCCCTTGCAGCAGCTCTTCCATGTACCTCTGAAAAATAGCGACTGCAACAGCTACTCCGAACTGTAGGCGCGTGACACGGAAAAGTCCACGGTGTGTGGTGATGGTGAGAAGGTCAGCTGTCTCACTGTCAACTGTCAGCTGCAGGTACGCTTGGTCTAAATCAAGCTTGGAAAACCTTGCACAGCCTGCCAGCTTCGCGAAAAGTTCCTCAGGTGTGGGTAGGGGGTAGCTTTCCCAGCGGACCACAGGGTTTACCGTACTCTTGTAGTCACCACAGATTCGCACTGTGCCATCCTTTTTTACCACAGGTACTATTGGCGTCGCCCAACTGGAATGTCGGACCGGTTCCAAAATGCCTTGCCTGATGAGCTTGTCCAAGGCTTCATCCACTTTTGGTAGTAAGGCAAAGGGTACTGGACGCGGTTTGAAAAACTTGGGCTGGGCAGTCGGTTCCACTTCGACTCGAACTGGTGGTCCCTTGCTCTTGCCTAGACCTGGTTGGAAAACGTCGGCGTGACGACTCAGCACTGCTGCGCTGGACGGGCTCTGATTGTTCGTTGCTTCTTCCAGCTGATTGACTATCAGCTCAATCCCAAGAGCCTTGAACCAGTCTCGGCCAAGCAAGCCTACGCCTGCTCCCTTGATCACGACGAGACGCAGTCGTTTTTGACGCCCTTTATAGGTGACTTGGACCATCACGGAGCCTAGCACCTTCAATTCCTGCTGGTTGTACGTGCGAAGACGCAGTTCACACGGTCGCAGCTTGTGCTTGGACAACCGCAGCTGACGCATAGTTCTCTCGTTGATCACGGAGCACACCGCTCCTGAGTCGACTTCCATCTCGAGAGGGTTCCCGTTCACTCCTACGACCACGCGGATAGCAGGTTCCTCGGCAGTCATTTGGAAGATGCCGAAAACATCCGCTGTTTCACTGTCGCGCCGCCGGCCGTTCTGGCGGCTGCCACCTGTAGGCTTAGGCGTCGGTGAGGACTGTTTCGCTTTTCGTCGACAAACTTTCACGATATGGCCCCGCTGCTTGCAAAAGTGGCACTGTGCGTGTCGAAAACGACACTCGTCTGGTTCGTGTGACCCTCCACAGCGAAAACACTTGCCAGCGTCTTGCTGTGACTTCGACGCAGTCCTTTCTCTTGCTGCCTCGGCATTAGGCTTAGCTCTCGGAGCCATTTGCTTACCAACACGACACACATCGCTGCTCTCTGCGGACGCCCCCCTGATCTTTTCTGTCTGGTGGTGGGCGTACTCTGCTGCTATCGCCTTCTCTTTGGCCACCGCGAAGGTTAGTTCCGGCTCGGAGAGAAGCCGTCGCTGAAGGGACTCCTCCCGGAGGCCGCAGACTAACCTGTCTCGGAGCATGTCGTCCAACGTTGGCCCGAAAGCGCAGTGCTCCGACAGCCGACGATGCTCGGCGATGTAGTCGGCGATACTTTCTCCTCGACGCTGGTCGCGCTTCCCGAACTGGAAACGCTGAACAATGGCGGACGGCCTCGGGTTGAAGTGGGCCGCCAGTCGCGAGACGATGTCGTCGTAGCTCGTCTCGGAAGGTAGAGCCGGTGAGCAGAGTGAACGAACGATGGCGTACGTTGCCGCCCCGCAGACCGTGCACAGGATTGCACGCTTCTTCTCGGCTGACTTGATCTCATTTGCGATAAAGTAGAACTCAAGTCTTTCGTGGTAGAGTGGCCATGTTGCACCGATGCTCGGTGCGAACTCTTCGATGCCGCCGAATGCCGGCGCCGCTGATGCCTTTGCTTCTGCCATGGCGCCGTGAACGGCGCTCTAGAAGGTCTTCCGCCGCAGGTTGACTCCACTTCGTCGCCAATGTTGTGTATTTAATCTTTACATAATATATACATTACAGCATACAGCGGGCACAACCGACCGGGTTGGGGCCAGAGCAGTCGAACGTCTCGTGCCTGCGCGCGTGCACCAGTTCACCGGCATCCCTGGATCCTCGGTTGCCAGCACACAACAAAATCCCTTTGTCCTGTTTTTTCTGGGACGGGGGGGGGGGGGGGGGGCCTTTTGGTTTGGAAAGATATTGGTGGTGACCGGAAGTTTTGCCGATTGTCAAAAGTCACGACTTTGATAGTATCAAATGCTTTAACAACACTTAATATACTTTTACATGAGTTATCACACTAGCCAGAATGTCTTAAATGATTTTAGACCATTATTTTTAACTTGGGGAGTAAGAATGCTGCAATTGGCAGCAAATATTATAATTAGCACACGTTTGACTGTCATACATGTTCACGCGTTTGATGTAATATCATAAACAACTAATTATATTAGAGCATGGAAAATTATGTATTAGAATATCTTCATTTTTAAATTAATATCATTAACACGAATGGCAGCAAAGTATGCCCATAATTAATGCCACGATTAATGCCACGATTACAAAAATATGCCAAAAAACCATAATAGTCTTTCCAGAAAGGTGTCGTCTTGTTTCCTTTTTGGCACATCAAAAACTCATCGTTATCAAGATAGTCCAGCATCCAAACACTGAATGAAATATAAGGTCCTATGCGTCACGCGTTGATTTAACACACACACGGTGCCCTCACAGACACACACACACTTCAGCTTTTTGACTCGGTTTACGCCTTTGGTTTTTTGCGCTGAGAACAGCGTTTGTTAGATTATTCGTTTTGTGAACATATTGTAAAAATATGATTTATTATGTTGTTCTTGTGCTGGGAATAATGTTAAAGCAACTAATCATCTAAATACCCTAAAACTCATTAAGAGGATAGTAGCTTAAAATTTCAAATGACAATTGTCTGAACAAGAAAAGGCAGCGGGAACGCACAACCATCAGCTCGGATTTTTTTATTTTTTAACAATGATAATATTCTTTGTTCCCTCTCAGGTGTATAAAAGACACTGCCATTAAAAATACATTCAAATCTATAAAAGAAAATGTTGAAGTGCCTGGATCGAACACGTATGTCACAAAATAAAGTTTCCTGGAACAACTTCTTGAACAAAAGAATTACGATGTGAGACACATCTCGAGTCATGAAAGAATCTAAAATTAAGACCTATTCCGAGATATTAAATCCAAACTAGAGGTTTGTTTCGGTTTCGCTGCACAATTAAACCGTACCTCCTCTCATAAATGTTATGCTAAGCACCGTTTTTGTTTTAGGATAAAGAGGTGACCTGCGCTCGTTATACCCTAGCTTCTTTCTGTGAGCAGAAATAATTTCTGTCGCTCAGTAAAGTCAGCACACTAGACAAGCACAGCCGTGGCACGGATCTCCGACCCTCACTATACCCGCCATATTGAGAAAGTGACGCCAGCTATACTGGATTGGAGTCGCGAATACCCACATCGATCGTTCATCGAACGAGCTATCTTCACGGCAGCATTGAACTTTCATCTTGAAGTCTTCCTATACTTAACAAAAATAACTATTAGTGTGCAAATACAGAATTAAACTATCACCGCCATAATCGATGATTTCTTCCAGCTCAGCCGACTTTCCAACCGACAGCCCATTTCCCCATAAAAGCGTGAAACGTGAATAATGAAGCGTGAGAAGCGATCCCACCCCGCAACATTACACTCTACCAAAAACATGCCCACGCTGCATCGGCGTCATTGACAATGACAAGAAACGCACACATGTGCGTATTGCATTAATAAAAAAACACTAAAATAAAGGATACAGTTTAGTTTAGGCGTAGATGGGACATTATCTTTTTTTTTTTGTTCCACGAAAATAACCTTTTTTTTTTCGTGCGATATTTACGTCGTCTGACGCAATTTAGGTTTACGTCACGGCCCACTCGGACAAGCCGATAGATTAGTCGATGGTTCATCGCGTTGCAAT
The DNA here is from genome assembly GCF_016920785.2 of Ixodes scapularis. Taxonomy (NCBI): domain Eukaryota; kingdom Metazoa; phylum Arthropoda; class Arachnida; order Ixodida; family Ixodidae; genus Ixodes; species Ixodes scapularis. The sequence goes on along the minus strand of NW_024609880.1, from coordinate 44,356,054 downwards.
TACATGACCTCACGAGGGAATTTCAAACAACCCACAACGCACACATGAAACGTGATGTCACGCGTGGAGCGCAAGTGATAAAACGTTACATGTAGCGCAAATGAAAGGTCGCCGCACGTCTCAAATTATATCAGTTTATAAAGTTATTTACTTGCCTTAAAGAACAATTTGAAACATGTTAGGTGCGATTCAAACCCACGATCCTTCGGTTGCAAACCAGACACGCTACTGTCCAGGCCACATATGACACGCTTGCACAGCCAATGGGAAGACGTTGTGAACGGGGCCCGATAACGCTAGCGCGTTCCACTCTTAAAGGCGAAGCTTCAGCGTCCTCTGAGGGTTTTTTTCAGTCTTGCCTTCCCAAAGACTGATGACGTAATTGTGGGATCGAAACCACCCGCCTGACGACAGTCGAGCGCAGCTCGTGTATTGTAAAAGAGAACTGCGTGTGCACTCGACTTCAATCAATGCCTCGGCGGACAATCGGGTAGTGGTTCGTGTCCAATCACCGCAGTGATGAGAATGGCTGAACTTTAACGATGCCTGGACTTCAGCACGCGTTTTCTACTTTGCCAACCCAAGCGCGCTGTTATGATTGACGTTGGTGGCACAGGATAGGCACAAGGTCGCATGGCCGCTTGTCCTGGCTCCAATTTGAGGGAACGAACGAATCTGATATTTTTCGAATTTTTCTGGCGACTGCCATTGCCTAGAAAGAAAGTCTAATGTAAGTTTTTCTGTTAATAACGTTAGGAAGTGATTCTAAGTGGCATTTAGCGAAAATAGATAAAGCTATTTATTTGCCCGCCCCCCCCCCCCCCCCCCCATTCAGCGTCTGCGACAGAGTACACAATAAAACGCGTTCAGCAAGACGTGTGCAGCACCTATGGATACCGATTAGATCAACAATTTGAGGATACGGCTATCAGATATTTGCACCACATATCTGTCTCTATCAAAAGAGAATCATTCAACAAAATTACAGGGCAGCAAACTCGTGGTCGAGGCAAATTGGTAGACACGACAGGGGTGATCATCAATTAGTTCGATACCACTTATCGTTGCGCACCGCCGAATTTAGCGGGGAAACTAAATTGGTGCATAGGTGATGACGTCATATTTCTGCAACATTTAGCGTGGAAACTCACTACTAAATGTAGCGTCATCCTCTAGGTCGACATTAAATTCTTGTCGTCCTTGAGATCACCCTTGAGGTCGTCCTTGAGGCCGTCTTAGACGTTGTTCATAACGTCGTCCCAGAGGTCGCCCTAGACGCCGTCCTTGACGTCGTCTAGGACGACGTCGAGGGCGATGTCTCAGAGAAAGACGTCAAAGGTGACATCTAGAACGACCTATAAGACAACCTCTAGGGCGGCTTCAAGGACTACCTCAAGGAAAACCTCAAGGACAACGTCGAGGACGACATCGTAGAGGACGAGATCAAAGTAGATGTCAAGGACAACCTCTAGGATGACCTCTAGGGTGATCTCAAGGACGACCTTCAGGACGAACAGAAGGACTACCTCTAGGACGACCTCAAGGACAAAGTCATGGTAGTCAGGTCCTTCGAAGAGCGTTCGATGTGAAGGGGTGAGTACTGCCGCTCCACACATGGGGAGGGGAGAAAGGGGGGGGGGGGGCTCGGCGCAATAGGGTTCAAGCTGATTGAGCTGAAATAAACTACCGCGCATAGCTACTGCGCATTAGGAGGCCAGATACTAGATAGAAAGAAATATCTGTTTAGCAGCTAAATGATTCTATCGCCATAATAAATTAATGCTATCGCATTGATATCGCATTAAATATCACTCCATGACACCTTTGAATCGTTTGAGGGGCTTACGTCACAGAATTCTGGCCTTAGTCTGGCTCGAGCTCGAGCACTCGCGCAGACTCTGAGCTCAATGTATGGTTTGCTGCTCCACCTGAACTGCTCCCTTCAAATAAATATGGTTAAGAAAAACCTTCAAATTCTTCTTTTATGATAGTTGGTATTGATCTAACTGATAATATTCCGTGTCCTTAAATACGTAAGAAAACATTTCTGCTTCCTAAGCCTCCTCACAATAGATCATATGCAAACCCCCCCCCCAAAAAATATATATATATACAAAAAGACAACAAAAAAAGCAGGACCACCGCGGATCGAACCCGCGACCACTTGCGTACAAATCGGACACCTTAACCCCTATGCTATGCCATCTTTTTTTTTTTTTTTCTTTACTGTCTGTTTTGACAACCCCTATGCTATGCCATCGCCGTGGAAACTCGATTTGACCATTCCTTTTATACGAGATGCTTCGGTTGCAAATCCGGTTAAGCCTTCAGCATGTTGTGCGAAGCACTCGTACACTCGCCGTACTTCAGTTCTACTTACCTGCCATGTAGAGTACTTTCGCGTCGTAGAACGATCCTTTTGTTCGCGCGTCTCCGGCCCAGTAGACCTGGTATACATTGTCGTCTTCAACTACACCGCTGAAGTCCCTTACATCGTCGGAACTCACAACAGGCTGGGTCTTGTCGAGTAGAAATTCTACTAAAACATAAGACATTGTAGAGCCCGGGCAGGATCGACAGGTTGGAACAAGCGGGCAAGCAGAACGAGTCGAGTGCGATCGTTTATGAAAGCTCGGCGAAGCCTCTATGGGCGAAGCGAAGTGGCGTGTTCGGCGTTTGTTTCGGCGGGCTTCTGATCTAGGTTGTCGGTCGGTTGCGTGTTATAGCTCTAACATCAGCGGTTTTACGGGCTAACGTCCCGAAATCGTTTTCTTGTGCATAGATTATTTTTCGTATTCGTAGATTTGACGAAATAGTGGTATCCGACCGAACTTTACGTCCTTTGACCGTACGTCTGTCTGCACGTCAAAGCTTTTTGACGTACAGTCAAAGACAATCGATGTACAATCAGAATCGCCACCGAAACATCTTGATGGCATTTCGCGGCGGCCGACTGCCACCAGGAAACCATCAGAAAGCCGACAAGTGGAGTCTGACTGGAGTTTGACTGTCGGTCAGAGTAATTTGTTTGCCAATCAGACATGCTTGACGTACAGTCATGCACAGTCAGCGGTCCACTAGAAAACATTGACTGCCAAACAGGGTTATATTCATGGATTTTTCCTTCGGGACGGCAGAGTGGGCAGCGTCAGTAACAGTTGTACTGAACACTTATGCAATGATAAACAATAAACCTCATATTGTTTGATACCCTGCGAAGTTTCATAAAATATTTATTGGTTCTTTCTTCAAAATCGATTTAGGTCCATCAGGAAACTCATGTAGTGTGTCGTTGCTTACCATGCCCTCAAAAATCGATTCAGCAAAAGGGCTGGCTTTTTCTGCAAGAATATAAAGTATTAAAACATATCAAAACATTCAATAGGTATTGCGATAGCAGAGTCAGAATATCCATCATGTCAAAACATCCATCGAGTCAGAAGGTCCATCAAGTTAGAACACCCATCCGAGTTTAAACATCCATAGAGTCAGAACATCCATCCAAGTAAAAAAGTACAACGCACCAATAGATCCATCAAGAGAGAATATCCAGGAACGGATTTTTGGCTCGAAAAATGTTTTGGCTAGTTGTATGTTGTGACCCGGATACCGGGCAATGCCGATCGATACGCGACTGTTCACTACTACCGCGACGGTGGCAGTCTTGGTAAGTTACTGTTAAAAAGTAATTAGTTGCAGTTACAATTAGTTTTCCAAAAATGTAATTATGTTATAGTTGCAGTTACTGAAAAGGGGTGCTCCACATGTTTTTTTTTTATCATCTCCGATTTGCTTGAAATTTCGCTATACTCACCAACAAGCATCGGTAAAATGGTATCCTAAATATTATGTCAAAATATTGTTGTTTCGCATTATTGAAGTTGAATTTACAGTTTTGGTACTTACCGTGTTTTTCAAGCTGAAATCTCTACTCACAACGACTAAAAAGTGACGTCAGTGGGAGGCATCGGTTCACTTTTTGGACGGTAGAATTTGTTCCCAACTGATTCGAAGCAGTTTCATGGTGTCAAATGAATGCTTTGGAAGCGCGCTCCAGTACCCGTGCTCCAGCACGAAACAAATGATTGGCGTATTTTGTTTTTAGACTGATTGCACGCCTGGCAAGCCTGCCTGCCGCTGACGTCACGGCACTAAAAGGTGCGGGTATATTTGTAGTACGTTGGTTTTTCCATCATTTTCATTTGCCAATTTCACAATAACTATTATGAATTTTGCGATACAAACAGCATACCGGAAAGGGTAAAGGCCGGGGGGTCCGAAAATATTGTTTGTTGAGGTAGCTCAAAAAACCCGTGGAGTACCCATTTAAAGGTAACGCGTTACAGATAAAGTTCCTTTGGCAAAGTAACTTAGTTACTTTCAAGGTGCGCTCGTGCATTTATATGAGGCAAAGCCAAAAAGTAACCGCAATTTATTTTTATTTGCGTGGTAGTATAGATATCATGAAAAGCCCTTTATTACTTTTCAACATAGTCACCTGCTCTCTCGACACATGATCGCCAAAGTTTCACGAATGGATAGATGCCGCACGAAGAAAAAATCTCGTGGCTGGCTCCCGAGCCAGGAATGCACCGCCACCTTCAGGTCATCATCTGTATGAAAGTTCTTTCCCTCGAGAGCCCCTTTGAGGGGCCCAAATAAGTAAAGATCACTCCGCGCGAGGTCTGGCGAGTAGGGTGGGTGCGGAATACACAAGAACCGCAGTCCTTTGACTTTTTCCGCTGTCGTGCGCGCCGTGTGAGGGTGCACATGGTCGTGCTGCAGCAACACCCCTGAGCTGAGCAATCCGCGACGCTTTGACAGGATTGCAGGCTTTAATTGGTTCTCAAGCAGGCTGCAGTATGATGCAGAGTTCACAATGAATCGTTTGGGCATGTAAAGCTCAATTACTGGGCCTTTATGGTCTCAAAAAAGTTGGGCCTCTGTGGTCCGCTTTCTCTAACTTATTCGGCCTTGGTGACGTTCTGTGTCGCCACTCCTTGCTTGCTCACTTTGTCTCTGGCTGGGTGTAGTGTACCCAGCACTTATCACCGGTAACAATGTGTCGAATAAAATAATCTCCCTCGGCTTTACAGAGCCAAAGTAGCGCATCATAAGCATCCACACGCCGCTCCTTAGGGTTCGGCGTAAGTTGGTTTGGTACCCACCTCGCGAATTTTTTGTGGCACTGCAGAGTCTCATGAATGGTATGATGCATTGAGCCGAGACTAATATTTAATTCTTCAGTGGTACGCCGGTTTCCATGTGTGAGCCGCTTCACAGCAGAGATTGCTTCTGGCGTCGTTGAAGTGTTAGCCCAGCCGGAGCGAGGTGCGTCCGTCAAACTTGACGCTGCACTTTGATACTTGTGCCACTCGTGCACCGGCCGAAGCGATACACAGGCGTCTCCGTGCTGCTTCATGCATCCTGCCATGAGTATCCGCGGGTTTTTTTTCTCTCTGCGCCCCAAAATCGGATAACCGAACGCTGCTCCTCGTTGATGCTAACAAGGGGCCAGCCATTTCGATAGTGCTGCTGTCACGTGACATTTTCTATCAAGTCGCCAGGCCAGCGAGCACAACTCCCTCTTGTGGTAGGTCATAACATATTTGCCACGCAGCCGTCTATGACTAGATTAGATTTTTTCGCGGCTAAATTGCAGTTACTTTTTGACTCTGCCTCGTACGGGTGTATAAAATGTATGAAGATAAACATTGCGACGCAGCTTAGTGAGACTGTCCAGAAATACGGGTTAAAACTCACCCCGAGGTGTTGCGAAGATTGGATGAAGAGGGCTTTTCAGTTGCATACTCTCATATAGTGTTTGCAGCGAGCAGTTATTTCCACTAAATTTAATCAGGTCAAGATGCCCCTCATGACTCTACATGATAACGTCGCCGATCGTCATAGATAAAGAGATCTCATTCAAAGGCGATTACGTTCAATTCCATCAAAAGTTTTTAAATTTTACTTGTAAGGTGCTTTCTTCGACTCTCTCGCTCACTTTCTTTCTTTCTCAACAGACAAACAGACTGGTCCGTTACAAAAATAGGGAGGGAATCAGGCAGCCAGACGATTTGGGAGTAGAAGATGCAAAAGTCCTTTAGTTTAAAAAAAAAGTCAAAGAAAGAAATGAACGAAAACAGCAAAAAGTCGCCTCAAAAGGTGTTCAGATTTACCTTTTCTTGTTAGTTCTATGCAATGCAGAACAAAATGTCGACAGGCCCCGGGCACAGAGACCCTTAAAAGGGGTAAGTTGGTAAATAGAAATGTAATCTGCAACACGCTTTACACACACACACACACACACACACACACAAAAAGAAAGTGTAGTTTAGCCTGAAAAACAGGGGCTTTGCAGCTACTTTAGAAAAAGAAATGTAGCCTCGCGAACGAAAACAGAGGCCTTCGTCTCCTCGTCAGACGCTGAACAGGTTGACGGTTATGTGACTATACACCCTCGGAAGTCAGATTTGTCGTTTTTCGGGGGAGGGTGTTCGTGGATATTGGTAATTGTCAAAGACAAAGCAAAAAGATCGCGCACAGCACATTAAAAAAAAAAAAAGTTATTTCGCGCAATAAAAAAAAAGGTTTACCGATATTTCTCATCTGCGCCAACACTTTACAGCTAATGTAACGTTTTTCTCGCGTTTTATTTTCTCCATTGTGCTATCATGCCCAAACTCTTCATAGGCTCAAGCCCAGTATAGTCATGAAAAAACAGGAGATGTTTGTACGACAAGTAATTGTATCTTTGGCGTTAAGTTCTTAGCTGCTTTGGCAAACGTAACTACGTTATTGTTACAGTTACCTAACAAAAAATGTGACGGGTTGCAGTTAGCAGCTACCGAAAGAATAACGACTTACAGTATCGCGATACAAGTTGAACGATAATACCGAAGACTCGGCCGTGGTGACATATGTGGGTGCGTCTTCGCATATGAAGTCGGCGCGGTGAGCGGCCGTGTTAAACGCTTCAGCGTTTCGGGGAGTTTGAGGATGCCGAAAAGGCAAGCCCACCAGTAACTCGTTTAAGGGCACGATGTGGCTCTTTTTATTTGAGACATGGCATTCAACGTGATGAGCTATAATATCTAGAATGGAACCTTTTTCAAACACATACCGAATAATCTATTTTTAGTTTGGGTTTTGTCATTCGCTGTGGTGATCTGCAGTTGACCGTAATAGGTTGTCTCGTGTTGCCTAAGAAATAGAACGTATTTTCTTTTAGTTAGGGCGTAGTATTCATAGCGGACTGACAAAAATGTTACTCTACAGTGGGGACCATGATCTAGGCGTATTGATGCTTAAACCATCCTCGTGTCCGTTATGAAAATTTTGATTTTAAACACCCGAAAACGAAGGTACCTAAGAGAACAATATTCTGTCACAAGTGCAATATCAATGGGGTGGTCGTTCCCCTAGTTACTGCTGCCTATCCCCGCTGGTGTATTCAAGCATGTCCTTTCAATTTCCCGCTAAAGAGCTTCGTGGTCGCAATCATCAATCTACCCTTTAAGCTAAATATAACATTGATTTCATTAAGCGTCGTATTCACCCAATAGAATGTACTCACGAAATAACGCTCTTATAATAACTCGTTGAAATATATAAATATAAAAAAAAAACGATAACTAATTTCATTGCACAACCATTGTTGTTTTGGCACTATGCTCTTTCCCCCGGGGTAAAAATTCAGCTTGGCATTTTATTATCAAAACTGTTTGTTCCAGAAAAAAAAATAGAAATACTTCAGACATAAGAGGTTATCCCTGAAGCTGGGGTCACACAGGTCATACACCATACAAAAGACGTATCTGCAATCACAATTCACCGAAGTATACATGGTTCGAATGCCGCTTGCCGAGTTCCTCTATGAATTCTTTGCCATGAAGCATTCAAAGCCCGGGTCCTTCGGTGGCTCGCCGACAGAACTGTCAAAGGACCAATCACGATCTAGAATCATAAGCGCAAGCCCCTCTTTTCGTTTCTCAAGTTGACACTGACTATATGAACGCAAGAAAAAAACACGAACGTACGTACAGTCAATTACGCTGGACACACTGACAAAGTTTTCAAAAGTAAAAAAAAAAAAAGATCGCATCAGAGTTGAAAAAAAAACACAAAAATACCCGCCCCTTTTTTTAAAGTATAAATAGGTTTTGAATATACTGATCTCACTAAGCGTTCTACGCAGGTCACAGGGGCCGTGTTCCAAAGTTTACTCGATCTTACCACAGGGTAAGGGTTTTGTACCTTGGCGTTTCAAAACCTACCCGCGTCCAGCACTTTTCAATCTGTGTTGTCGCGTGGCACGACCCGCCGCAGTAACTCGGATCCATTTGGGGGAGATTTGGAACACAGCCAGGGAGTAGGCGTAAGTGCACGAGATACCTCATGTCGGCTCGTGCAGTGTTCGCGCAGACTTCCAGCGGAGTTGTAGCGCGTGCAGAAGAACGACAGTTACCATGAAGCATGCCGGCAGTGGTTGCGTAGCCAAATTGACTGGTGAGATAGATCTATCACAACTCTGAGCAAAGCGCTTTCCAGTTCACTGCTGAAAACAAAAATAATTTTGGATCGGATAGCGTTTTTTTATTTGTTTTCTTTGACAAGTGTCCCTAAGGCTTAGTTTTGCAAGAGCGCACTTTTCAGCAGTAGCTGTGGAACTGAGGGGAAGCAAGCAGACAAATTTACGCCTGCGCGTAAATGTTTCAAGAATATTGCTGGCGTTTTAAAGTACATGTGATTCTTTCTAACTTTTGTTTAAAGCATTGTTCTGCTTATAAGGGCTGGTGGTTCTCTGGACAAAGGCCTGTGTTAGCGACATAAACCGCAGTAAAAAGCCCGCTGTCGTCGCTAGTGCATTGAATAGCCCGCGCGGGTCGTTCATAGCCCTATCTTGAATTAGTACAGCGAAAACTACAGTGCAAGCGTTCTTTTTCGCGTGGACCACTTTACAGTCATACATTTCTGCGAGGTCTCTGTCGATTCTCGAGAGCAAGAATAATCCTTGACGCCATTGCCGCATCAATAATTAAAGTTTTACGGCGACAAATATTATGGCCTCTTCGCCCCCCCCCATCCCTGGAAATTATATAGGGCGTCCGCCATCGGTATCGTCACCTGATACCGTTACGTCACGTTTTCACGTCACTTCATCGTGTCATGTTGCTTGACAGTGTCAGTTGGCCTCACGGTGTCACCTGAAATTATGATGTCAAGTGACATCGCAATGTCAATGATGTCATGTAGTCACGTGGCATCAAGATAAGGCGTGACGTCACTAAGCCAAGTGACGTAACGGCACACTAGGCGTCAAGGTGTCACGAGTTGTCATGGTGTCACGTGACCGCATGATGGCACGTGACTACGTCAGTAGCCACGTAGCATTATGTATTTAGAAAGATTCAGAGGCAACCTACCTGCGAATGACAAAACATCCGAGAAATATAATACGTAATAGAACATCTTAATCCGGGCAGTGCTTCAAGTTGCGACCTCTTTGAAGAGAAAAAGGCGAGACGTTTCGAGGCCCGTATGTGGCTTCTTCCGCTGTATCAGATAGAAAGAGTAACTTAAAGTGACTTATAAAGAAAGGTCGTGCAAAAATGCGAAAATATGTGTGAATGAAAAAGTTTTGCCTGCTAAAAAGTTGCGAAAGTGATGAGGAATCGATATGAAGAATAATGGCCATCCGTCGTTATTAGAGAAAGATGAAGAATAACGGCCATGCGCCTGTATTTATTTACATCAATGTTTGTTCCAATTAAAATTATATATTTTTTTTTTATATTGACAGGAAATATGACTCGAATTCAGAACGCCTGCTATACTTTAAGCAGAGACGTCGCTCTCATAGACTTTAATCATGGCGAGTAAAAAGAGAGTCTTCTCGGAAGCAGGCGGAAGCATCCGCCCTCACATTCAAGATATAAGGTTTTTTGAAAATCTCATAACTTTGGAGACTAAAATTCGGCCTTCAAAAGTAACGTGCGAGGCACATGGAGGAAATGCGTTTACGACGAGCAGACAAGAGCCCGTTTACGAGTTGAAAGACGATGGAGACGCCAAACAAAATTCAATATCCGACACTTTTTGAGTGTCGAGCAGCACATAGACGGAGCTATACGTCCACTACGTATCAATATGATAACGCAACAACCCTCAAAGCAAAAAAAAAAAAAAAAAAGAACTCTCCAGAGGTTGTTTATATTTCAAGTTCAGTTCAAGTTCAAGTTTTATTCGCCTCAAAGACGTTCGTTCGAACATATTACATAAGAGGGGGGGGGGGGGGGGGGTAGAAAAATACAAACAAAGGCAATGATACAATGGCAATCAAAGAACTAAGGTTAAAAATACTAATAGATGCCGGTTCAAGCAGCTTCAGAATAGGAGCTCGGTCTTCTGCTCATTACTGCATTTTATTTCGGTGGCGTGGACGTCTAGTCGAATGTTTCTGTATCCGCATCAGAAAAGTCTTACGCGACTCGTAGACGCAGGTAGATTAACAAAAACAAGTCCCCGCAGTCTTTTTGTGAACAAAAAAAAAAAAACTTTTATTTTTTTATTTTTTATTTTAGTGAAGAGGGCAGACCAGCGAAGCCGTAGTATGGTGCGAATGATGTAATGGCCGACCGCAAGTCGGCAAGCCATAGTGGAAAGGCTCGAAAGGTTGCGCCATCTATGAGCGACGGCGGCAAGCGGACAACCGGCGAACACAACGGATGGATGGATGGATGAATACGGCTGAGCCCTTTGGATCGGGCGGTAGCTGACGCCACCTAGCCATTTTGTTTTACCATTTAAGCTTAGAATATTTAAATGTGAAATCTATATTCACTCCGCAGTACAAAGAAAGTGAGGCTATGAAACCCCCTTGCCATCAGTGAATAAGAAAATACCTAGTTTTCTCTCGATTTCTGCCACCATTCACTCAATCTTTGCTTGGTAATCTCTACAGTCTTGAAATCCACTCTCCCTTCGCTGTCTCTAAAACCTAATGACAACACTCTGGACAGCTACCGCCATCTATGAGCGACGGCGGCAACCAGACTTTTGTGTCGACATTTATTTGCGGATGGCACGATCCTGGGGAAACTAGCCCTTAACAGCTCCGCTGTAAAAGTCGAATGGGCCCTTCGTTATTATATTCACGCCGTTACCCGAAGGAAAAATCCACCAGTGTAACCCTGTTTGGCAGTCAATGTTTTCTAGTGGACCGCTGACTGTGCCTGACTGTACGTCAAGCATGTCTGATTGGCCAACAAGTTACTCTGACTGACAGTCAAACTCCAATCAGACTCCACTTGTCGGCTTTCTGATGGTTTCCTGGTGGCCGTCGGTCGCCGCGAAATGCCATCAAGATGTCTTGCTGGCGATTCTGATTGTACATCGATTGTCTCTGACTGTACGTCAAAAAGCTTTGACGTGCAGACAGACGCACGGTCAAAGGACGTAAAGTTCGTTCGGATACCACTATTTCGTCAAATCTATGAATACGAAAAATAATCTATGCACACGAAAACGATTTCAGGACGTGAGCCCATAAAACCGCTGATGTTAGAGATATGACACGCAGCCGACCGACAACCTAGATCAGAAGCCCGCCGAAACAAACGCCGAACACGCCACTTCGCTTCGCCCATAGAGGCTTCGCCGAGCTTTCAAGAACGATCGCTCTCGACTCGTTTTGTTTGCCCGCTTGCTCCAACCTGTCGATCCTACCCGGGCTCTACAATGTGTTATGTTTTAGTAGTATTTCTACTCGACAAGACACAGCCCGTTGTGAGTTCCGACAATGTAAGGGACTTTAGCGGTGTAGGTGGAGACGACAAGGTGTACAAGGTCTACTGGGCCGGAAACGCGCGAACAAAAGGATCGTTCTAGGACGCGAAAGTACTCGACATGGCAGGTGAGTAGAACTGAAGTACGGCGAGTGATGTAGGATTGCTTTGCATAAAATGCTGAAGGCTTAACTGCATTTGCAGCCGAAGCATCTCGTATAAAACGAATGCTCAAATCCAGGTTCCAAAGCGGTGTTATAGCAAAGGGGTTAAGGTGTCCGATTTATACGCAAGTGGTCGCGGGTTCGATCCGCAGTGGTACTGCTTTTTTTTTTTTCTCGAAAATTTTGTTTTATCGAGGCATTTGGCGATATTTATGAGTGCATATAGCTTTACTCTTATATAAATGCTGCCCTTGTTGATGAAATTCCCTTGGCAGTTGCAGTCAGACGTCATCTGATGGACCATCAGATGACGTCTGATGGTCCATCAGGTTCCGCCAAGGCTGCTGACTGGCAAACAGTGTCCCAAATTACGTATCGAGACCTTGACGCACTTTTTAGATATTAAACAAAATTGTAGGCATAATTGAATATTTTATAAGAGAAGGGGGGTGGTATTTGGTTTTGAGTGAATTATTCATTTCGTAATCTTACATACTTCTACAGCATGACTTTCTTCTACCAAGCATAATCGGCGAAATTGCTGTTTATTTTGTTGAAAAAGTTCTGTGGAGTTGTAAGCCAATCTGATGAGCTCAAAAAACTCCATATTCACTTGCGCTTGTACTTACTATGCTACTTACAGTAGAATTCTCAGTGTACAGGGTACAAAAAATTACACGTTTTTTGATTTTTTACCGCAAAATAAATTAGGCATCACCGAACGCTCATTCTCCGCCCAAAAGTAGCACTAGAGGTCCCGACCAGACGCAAACGTTTCATCCCGATCTGAGGCCTTATTCAAATGTTTAAGTGATTTTCTGCAAATTTCAAAGGGAAAATGGCGGCCGACGGAGTTTTCTAATACATGGGGCTCTATGGCACCAGAAGCCGAAAACGGGGAAAAATGGGCTCCATTTTCCTATTTAAATTTTTAGAAAATCCCTTATAACTTTTGAATAAGGTATCGAATTGGGCTGAAACTTTGGAATCTGGTTGTGACCTCTAGCGCCACCTTTGGGCGGAGAATGAGCGTTCGGCAATGCCTAGTTTATTTTTGCAGTAAAAAAAAAAAACCTGTAATTTTTCTAGTGACACCCTGTACTTCCCACTCGCACAAAAAACGTGTAATTAACTTACACATAACTGAAGAAAACGTGTGGTCGATTCACGAACAAACAACGTAGAGGAAGTTATCTCCGTGGAACAAAGCCAGGCACTTCGGCATTATTCAACCGAATACCTTGCCTCGCTGCTTTAGCACTCAAACCGAAATTAACCCAGCGATTGTAGATTCTAAGAGACCTCTTAAATGAACTGAGCGAAAGAAAAAGCTTTTTTTTTTTTTTTTTGTGAGACGTTGTTTCGAAGCCGCCAAAACTTGCGTATCCGGGCGAGAAGACGACGCAGTAGGGGCTCAATTATCCGGCCGAGCATTTTTTCTAGATGGTCAGTGTCCCGACGGGAAACGACCATGCTACAGCAGTCGAGAGGAGTGATACAAGATTATATGGGCCAAGCCAGCAGTTTGTCCGGATGTAGGAAGTTACAAGAAGAATGATGTCAAGCCAGCAAAAACTGCCCAGGAACGGCGCGGTCTAAGACTGACCAAGTATAACAGAATACTTCAGGCAGCCCGAGACCAAGTAGAATACGCCCCGAACTGGTTTTAGAAAACAAATACAAAATTTCAATCCTTTTTGAAAGTAATATTTAAAACGAATTGGTAAAAATACCTTGTTTGTTTTCTGTTTTGTTGAAGCTTTACGGTTCTTTTATTTAAACGCTCACCAGATTAAACTTAACGAGCTAATTTTAATTTCTAAGCAACATTTAAGCGTGTCATTAAAATGAAAAGATTTTAGATGTTTACCAGATTAACGAGCTAGTTTTGATTTCTAGGCATCAATTCACCGTGTTATTAAAAATGTAATTTTTTTTTTAGGGGGTTATGTTTGGTTTTCATCAATAAAGAAACATTCATATTCAACGGTTGTGATTACGTGAGGGCATATCAGTGCTCCGCTAAATAAGTGAGCTTCGCAGGGAATAGTCTCTTGATATCTCGAAAATTTTTGACGATTAAAATATCCGAGAGCCCAACAACACTTTATTTTTGTGATCGTACTTCGCAATTAAGATTCTTAGTAAAATGAACCTTTCGACGACCCTTTTGAATTGCACTGGGGCAAAACACGAAACAAAAAACAAAAAACGACGTAACGGCAACGCAGACCCAAAAATACTCCTTAGATGCATGAAATATAGAAAAAGAACGTGGAATCCGTAAGAAAGTTCCTAGGGCATTTCGACAAACTGACGACCGGTCATACGTCATCCTTTTCAAAGAGTCATAGTTCTCGTTGCCAGCTTGGCAAACCGAAGAAACGCCGTTAGTGACGGTATAAGAAATACATTAGGGGAAATTATTTTCTGTCCGGATACCAGAACCAGCGGGTGTACATAGAATAATTGGCTCAACGGGCTCACGTGACCTGTGGTGTGGCTTGAGAATTAGATAAGAAAAAAATAACGAGCAGGACTGCTGATCCTGGCTCTCGGAAGGACCCACTATGGTAATGTAACGTCTTCAGGAAGAGGTAAAGACATCGTGTAGCCAGGAGAAAAGGAAATGTTCAGAATAAGGGCAAAATCCATTAGCTTGACATGTTTTTACAATCGTGAAATTTCTTCTAACTTATGTCGGTTATAGGTGCTCGGTATTTTGTAGATAGCTTTGCTAACGTTTCCGTCTTTCTTTCATTCTAGTTGTCTCCGGGATATATAAATGAGAGAGCGGGCAAGAATAAACTGTTGTGCATAAAGAACGGGTTCAGCGTGGCATGAAGAAATTGATCAAACATCCTCCGTGTGTGTTTTCCTCCATGCAGTCCTTCGACTTTTTGTGCTGTTTCAATACTTTAAGGAAAATCCACTGCCAAAAAGGGGACAGTGTACGAGAAGAATAATTGATGACATGTACAAAGAACATAATGCTAGTAAATTAGGATTAGGGCTATCTCGTACACCTAAATTACAGCAAAGCAGAGAAAGCAAAAAAAAAAAAAAAAACATGCAAGAGACGGGGAAGGTCGTAGGATCCTTCCCGGCGGTGTCTGTCCCGCATTGAACACGGGCTGAGGAGAAAGAAGCTTACACTTCGGAGACCTCACGCTTGGTCGCGTGGACGCCACGCCACATAAGGTTTCCTTTTTCTTTGCTTAAGAGAATGGCAAGTCTGGACTCGTGACTTCCGGTACGATTGCTTAAAACGCAGACTGAAAACTGCACATAAAAAAAAAACAGGTTTTCTTTTTTTTTTTGAGGGGGTGGGAAGTTTATTTAGGAAGGATTTCACAAAAAGACCAGGAACCTAAAGAAGCAAGTTGGACTCGATTTGGCATTAACAGCCCGCAAGTCACGGCATCGCAGGCTTTCAGGGAGACGTATCTGCTAGCGTTGGCGTCAGAATGCGTGGGCAGCAACTCGTGCGCTACTGCAATACCCGCTTCCTTTTTTTTATCTGTATGTTTCGAAGGGTGACGGAACCTTAGCGGGAAAATTACATAAGAGGATGTGCTATTTTACTGCGTTACATTAGCCCTTCTACGAAATTAGAAGTCGGTGCCTATTCAAGGACGCTCGTGAATTGAAAGCGAGAAAATAAATATTCAGAATGAAATATCGTTAAGGCAGCGTTTTATTTTCTTTTATGTATCAGCTGTACTGAAAGCGTTCGCCTTCAAAAGGAGGCCATACCATTACAAGTACACTCGGTTTATTCTCGAAAAAAGACGCCAACATTTCAACACGTCGGTACGTGAATGGCACTTTTTGACCACAGCCAAGGACCTGTGCATAATGCACATTGATTGCGCAGGTTAGTCGCCTTGATTTCCGCAATGATTCACGTCATTGCTGCAATAATGCTTCGAGGTCGCAGGGCAGCCGACTCTATCAATACTACCACACACACGTGCGTTCGGCATTCAATGAAAGACACAACTATAAACATATTGACGTGTTGGTTTCTTAGAAGTCTTAAAAAAAAAGCCGTTTACAACTTCCTGTAACGCCGAATTGGAGCGCAGCTCTTGAGGAGGAGGAGTGGAGGGTATATTCCTCCTCCTCCCTCGTGATCATGCCTGCTAGTCCTCCTCCCCTCCTGCTCCCCCTCCCTCTCCTTTACCACCTCCTCGTCCTTCAAGCTCCTCCCCTCCCCTCGCCTCCGCCTCCTCGTCTCTCCTCCCCCCTCCTCCACCTTCGTACTGCTTTCCTCCTCGCCGCTGAAGTCATGTGACCCCCTCCCCCCGAGGTCACGTGACCCCCCCGAACCATACTAGACAATGAGGGGAGGAGGAGGAGGGGGAGGAGGAGGAGGGCAGAGGTCCGGGTGGTCACGTGACCTCGAGGGGACGGGATCACATGACCTTGGGCGGGCCGTCACGTGACTTCGGCGGGGGGAGGGGAGTCACCCCCCGGAGTCACGTGACCTGGGCGGGGGAGGAGGGGGGAGGAGGAGGAGTGGAGGGGGAGGAGGAGGAGGGGGAGGGGCGACGCCGACGCCGACGCCAACGCCGACGCCGCACAGGCTGGAAACGGGTCATGTGACCCCCTCCCCCCGAGGTCACGTGACCCGCCCGGACCATACTACACAATGAGGGGAGGAGGAGAAGGAGGGGAGGAAGAGGAGGAGGAGGGGGAGGAGGATGAGAGGGAGGGGCGCGGTTACGCCGACGCCGACGCCGACGCCGACGCCGACGCCGACGGTGACGCCAACGGCGACGCCGACGCCGCTCAGGCTGGAAACGGGCCCCTAAGAGCTGCGCTCTAAAATATTCCCGAAATAGCGACATGACAGTGAGGCTTTCTGGTACAAAGAATAAAAGAAAACCACCAAAAAGAATATAGCTTGCATTATATAACATTCTTAGGGCTGCGTCATATTCACGCACAAGGTCTATCACCTCAGTTGGTATGACTTCTGACTTGTTAAGGAAAAGGATCATGTTTATTTACAGAAGAATGCAATAAACCACATCCAGTCCGCTTAAGCGCAGAACGCTTGTATGCGGGACAGGATAGTGAATTCACTCGCCTCAAATTGTGGACTTAAACGAAAGAACTAAAGATGCCGTTAAACAAATACGGCACTTTACGAAAACAAAAACAACAACAACAGAAATAAACAGTAGAACCAATAACAAAAGTACGGAGTTAGCTCGCGTGAAATCTTTTCATTGGTATATTTCAGTTAAGCGCATTTCTATACGTAATGACAAAGATCGCCATATGTACGATCACAAGTGCCATTAAATAGAATACAGATGTTCACACAAAGTTTCATCGTTCAACTCAACGATCGTCTAGTTAAATCTGTTAAAAAAACACTTTTTATATGTTTGTTATCTGCTTCTTGCGCTGCAGTTTAAGAAAATCTCTCGGTATAATATTAACTATAATGGGAACATAATACTGGCGTTGTCTTTTTCCATAGTTAGTATATATATTTTAATATAGCATATGCTTTTGTGTGTCAAAGATATTTTAGTGCGCTGGGTACTTCCCTGAAATCCTTAGAAGAATGGTAACTGCTTAAAACAACAAATTTAAAAATATTTTTAAATGAAAAAATTTCGACTGCATTCATTTTCTAATCTTCGCAAGAGTCATATTTTTATAATATATACATATATGTTGATATAATTATAAAACATTTTCTTAATATTTTGTTGTTTATATTTGGGACATGTTTTATATATATTAACTCGATATCGTATAACAGATTCTCCCAACGATTGATATAGCTCGGGCATGAAATTGATGCTTCAACCACTTTTAAGTCTATTGAGATAGGTTGAAGCAGCACAAAAAGTTTTTATAACATGCTGAATGTGATCACACCATGAAACATTTTCGTCAAAGTGCAGTCCAAAATAACATGCTGTTTTTACATTCTCCGATCACCTGCAGTTACACGGACTACAATGTCGAGCATGCAGAAATAGAGGGACATTAAATGTAACCTGTTCATGAGGATTTCGAAGGCACATAAGTTTAGTCTTATTATGATCGACAGAAACATATTTATTACCGAACCAACTCATGATTTCAGCTATTGTATCTAGGAAAATACGGGCTACAATATTGCATTGCTCGTGTGCTAATATTAGCGCTATGTCGTCTGGGTATTGGAATGGTTTTGATGTTAGTTTCGGGTGAACTATCTTATTAATATATATATTAAGGAGTAAAGGACCTAAAGTAGTTCCGTGTGGAACACCAAACTTCATTTGAATTGAATCACTTGTTTGACCATTAGGCTTCACCACTTAGTATCGGTTCATAAAGTAGTTTAAAAAATCTATATAAAAAGGGCCTCCTGAAACCAGTTCTATATAGCTTTTCTAACATAATTAAATTATCTATGTATTAAATGCTCTGGATAGGTAGAGAAATAGAGATAGAGCAACTTGAGTGCTATCTAAAGACAGATGTATGACGTCTGACTAACTATTCAATGGTAACGTCATGCATTTTTGTTTGCGAAATCCATATTTCGATGAGTGTATATCTCACAAAATTAGTTCATAACTTTCGTTAAATACTTTTTTATTATATGTGTGATGACTGAAAGTGTAGATATTGGTCGATACTAAAAAAAATAATTGAGATTTTTTCTTTCGCCTAGGCCAAATAATAGGCGATTTTATATCTCCTGGGATTTCTCCGGTCTCAAAAATGCCGTTGAGAATGCTGACTCAGGTAGCACAGAGCTCTGGGCCAAAGTTTGGCAAACGTCTGGGAGTTTTAGACGTTGAAAAACCCGAAGAAGCCAAAGTAGAGGTAACGTTGACCTTCTTTGGCAAAAGTTAAGGTATTTTGGCCCTAACTCGCCAAAGAAGCGCCAAAGTTAGACTTCAATCCTCGGTAGTTCGGCTGTTATCTGTCCTCTTTGGGCCGAAATCGCCGGACTAGCGCCAGAATTATGTTTACTGCTTGATATTTCAGCTGTCATCCTGCATTTTTGGGCCCTAGTCGACAAACAAGTGCCAAAGTGAGGCTTCGTTTCTTGACAGGTCGGCTGTCATCTGGCAGTTACGAGCCACAGTCACCAAACAAATGCCAGAACTAGGCGCACTGCCTTGGGGTTCGGCTGATGAGGTATTGAATGTAATGGCGTGTCTGAAGCTCACTTAAATAGAAATCAAGTTTTATTCTGCTCGCAACTTTTGATTTTATTTTAGGTGTCTGTATTTCTCCAAGCCAAAGGTGGGCTGAATGTTTTACCGCGGCTGGAGCAAGTTTTTGCCAACGCACACAGCGCCGGATTGTTGTACTCGCGAATAGGTACACACGCCAATATCGGGTCGCACTGTGAGACCGGTTCGACGTTACACAAACTGCTGCCACCCAGCAAGCGCTTCGCGAGATTGATGTGCGCACGTCTCCTTAACAGACGCAATTATTGGGCGGCGGATTGCATAATGTGCGTGTCTTGCGTTGTTATTGAGCACTGTCAAATCCTTGCAATAACAAAAAGCGGAAGCGACCGGGGGTTTGTGGTACCGCTCCCGCTTCACACTTGTGGAACTAAGATGATATCCCGGCGGCAACAATTGTTGTAAAAGGTAATTTGAAGCATTAGATAGCATCAATCCAGGCACTCTTTTCTCTCACAATCTTCCACACCTCCCCCTACCTTCTAACCGAAGATGACGTTCCAATCTTCGGCCAAAGCTACAGGGAAGAGACCATAGTCCAACCTGTTCAAGAGCAGGGAAAGGAGGAACAAGATAGAAGGATTGAGAATCCCCCGTTCCTTCTTTCCTTCCTCTTGAACAGGTCGGGATACCCTCACTCCGCCATAACTTGGTTGGGCTACATGTCATTTTTATAAGTTGTCTTCCTTTTCGTACAATACTATACAGCGAGTCAAAAATGTAGAGGGAGCTTAGGTCATTGTTCAAGCCCCTACGACCTGGCTTTTAAAAAGACAAGGAAAACGATTTTAATTGATCTTTCTTTAAATGGTGTTTTTAAGCTTCTCGAGAACCTAGCAGTCTGTCCGATTTTTTAATAGACGTTTGTGACGCGTATTTCTGTGCCTACGAATAGATTGAAGAAACTGAAATTTAGCTATCTCCATTCTCATTTCTGGACCTCGGAAAACGGAGATGACGTAGGGAGTGACGTCAAGTGTGAATAGTCGGTATCGGTATCATTTAGGAGGTCGAGACTCTGGTTAACGCGGTGGGTTCTAGCAGCCCAGTGGCGCGGTCGTTTCCTGGGACCTGTCAACATGGACGACAATTCCGCTCTCGCGTGCGAGTTCGGGCTCTCGTTCAGTGAACTAACACCAACGGAACGGGACATTCTCCTAAGGACGCGGGACTCTGGAATGCCTCTTTACGAGGACGCCCTAGAATCGCCGTCGACCTCTCAGTCGCCGACCCAAAGTGTCGCCCGAACGATCACGGGTCTTCAGTCGACCATTTGAACAACCTTCTACCTCGCACAAATGTGGCAGGACTACCGCTGTGCAGAGTACTTCTAGTGCCGTGTTCCCAAAGTAAACACAACACCGACATCTGAAACCCAAACCGAACGACTCCCGCGTGTTCCGCGCCATGTTTTGTTTTAAATATATATTGTTTACCCATAGTTGGTCCTTGACCGTTTCGCGTCCAGCTTAGCAAAGAGAAAAATAATTATGCTGTTTTAGTTGCGGTTTATAATCATTTCTTGTCTGACTTATACTTTTCATGGTTAATAAAGTAGAAATTGAAACAGTGTTCATAAAATTCGCGAACCGAAACGTGACCGAGGGCACGTCTCTCGTTTTGACCAAACGCTAACGCGTCTCGTGTGACGTCGCGCTTCTAGGCCCCGCAACGACACGCGAACTTCACCTCTCCTGGCTTTTCCCGCGACTCCCGCGCCGCCGCAATCGATCCCGGTAGGATTATTACCTCGACTGTTTAATTGATTTGCGCAGCACACAAGCGCCGGTTTCGGCTAAAATTTGGGTAACATTGCCTGGGACGTGCCTAAAATCCAGATCAATCGCAAAAAAAAAAAAAAAAAAAAAAATCCGAAATTGTTTTTATTGTTTTTTTAAGCCTCCCCACGGCTTTTGAAAATGTCTTCGTGTGGCTGTCAGCCAATGTGACGGCCGCTTTAAGAAAATCAGTATGGTGTAATGAAACGCGTGATCTCTCTCTGTAGGACGCGTAGGACAGAAACGCTTGGACGAAAATGTTTCACGTGACTCTGCCTGTCGCGTTGATGGGATCTCTACGGACGTCGTTTTCGCCATTTGCCAAGTTACCGAAATAGGCGGGCCACTTAGGTCCGGTTTCCGATATGCTCTCTTCAGCGTTCTTTTGCTTTCGTGCGTTGCAGACGCGGCCGTGGTTTTTCGTCGTAAAAGGCGCGAATACGGCCATACCAATGTTTTGGTAATGACCATTTCTTTCGCCGGAGTCTGTGGAATTCTTGTGATGTGTTTGTTGAATGCGCTGCGACAAAATAATGCACTTCGCCGACAACAAATCGTCTGTTGAATGTGCGGAAGCTTCTTTCTCGACTGTGTGTTTGGACTGCCCGAGTCGGATTATACATCTATAAAGGATTACATGATGTCGTTGTTTTATTGGTAAGTACGCATGCATGCGTACTTACATGCATTACACTTACGTAGGTAGAGTGCTTCCGGTAGTAATTTTGCTTTCCCCTCAATCTCCGCGGTTTTTTGTGCTTTAGTTTATGAGTTCTGCTTGCCATGAAAACAGCGTTAATTCAATTTTATCTTTGCTGTTCGTTTTACAGAGAAGTATGACGTTCGTACAGAGCGCGACACAATTAGCGCGAACAAGCGATTTCCAGTTTTCTGTGTTTTTCTCTTAGAACCGAAAAGTTGTCATCAAAGATATCATCTTTATAGAAAGAGATCATTTAGGGCTCTAATATAAAGGGTGAGCTTGAGTGCCCGCTAATACTCTTTCCTAAAAAAACGCAAAAAAAGCGCCGATGTCGTCTTCGCGCTAAGAGTGTAGCGATGTCTACATATGTCGAGAATAAGTCGGGTGTAATGATAGTGGTTTAATAAACATCTGGGAGCGGTCGAAACATTTTGTTCGTCCATGTATATGATTGATATGCAAAATATGATACGCAATGTGCTATACCACACATACTTGCATGTCGTCCGGCCAATACGGAGCAGACACATTGTAGAGTATTCACACGATATTGCGTGAACACTGGACCTGGGAAAACAAATGTTCGGCAATACCTGCCGGATATCAAACGATGGTGTAAAAGTGGACTATTCAGCGATATTGGAACCGACTTTCAGCTGACACTGGCAGGACACCTCCAAGTATCACCGTGATGTTTGGGAGCGGAGATAATGAGATTTAACCATCGGGTTTCCAACGATTATTTGATTTATTTTCTTCTGGAGTGCGTGAATGAGTGCTTGTGTGGCGCACGAGGAAATTCCAAACTTCGGCAAGCCTCTGGGCTTTCTTAGGCACGCTTTGCACATATTTCAATCTCCAGTGACTAGCCAAAGAAAATCTCCTCTTCGCCATGCCCCGAATCCCCAAATTAGGATTTACTTTGGCAGTTAGGGCTGAAATCTGGCACTTACTTCGGCACTCCTGTAGCGGACCAGAGAAAAGCGAAACTTTGGCCTGCCGTAGTATTGCCCAACTAGGGCTATCGTTAGGCAACGTAGTTCAGCACTGACAAGCGCCATGGAGCAAAACCTAATTGTGCCAAAGTTGGTCCCTTACGTTCGCCACACTTTCGCCCAAATAGGGCGTTTCTATTGCGTGCTAATTAGGAATAATACACTTTCAATTTGTAAAGATTGCACTAAAGATCTCGCACTCGTATCAGATGATGTCCTGCTGGTTTTACCAAAGACCTATTAGAGATCATTTCCTTTAGTTACAGTCCTGATATCAATACTGTGCTGAATTTAAATTAGTTGTGATATCTGCGGTGGTCATATTGCCTTTATTAATTTCGTTTTTTAAACATTGTGCAGCACTAAAACAATGTATGACTAAAAGAGTTTCCAAGCTCTGGGAAGTCCGTAGCTTCTGCAAATTTTTTATTTATTGTGTCATTAATGTTTTGTTTGTTCCTCCGATCTGTTATGTGTCGTATTAGCTGACAATTTCTTCGGGAAGTACCTTTGCCGTCTTTAAATTCGTTCGTGTAATATTTCTTATTTGGTAGTCTTATTGTAGCTGTTAGCTAATTTATATATTTTTTTAAATTTTTCCTTTATATGTAAATTGCCAAGATTAGGCTTACATCTCTCGCATATTTGAGCTCTTTTATATCTGTATTGATTCAGACATTTTTATCTTTTCTTTTTTAAACTTTCTATTCTCTTTTACATTTGAATATGTTACCTTTCTTGAAATTTATCGACTTAGTGCTGGTATATAATAATATTATTACGAAAATATATTTCATTCATGCTCTTGGTTTAGCCTGTCCATATTTTTATTATCCAAAATAAATACAATTGCATCTTCAGTCCCAAGGGTTTTATGGCACCTATTATTCAGTAGTGATATTGTTACAAATTAATGATCTGCAACTTTTTGTTTAATTGCTCCGGGTATTGTTCCGAATTCAGTGATTTTCACTATGATATAATAAATGCAACTTCGCGATACATAATCTCCAAAATATTATTCTTTTCTGTAGTCTGCGATAGTGTTTTCTAAGCCGATATCGGTAATATATTTAGGTATTGAGATGATCCATGTCTATATTGATTTTTACAATCGATGTTAAAATTACATGTCAAAATCGAGGGGGTGGGCGTTATTATTAAACTTTCTTAAAAAAGTAACAAAATTTCTCACAAAAAGAAGCTACAGGGAAATCGGGAGGCATGCATGTAAGTAGCAAAAATTGTGATGATGCGTTTTGTTTCAATATTGACATTGCTAAGACTTCAGCGAAAATAATTCTTATCTCAAGACGTTGCAACACCCAATCATCCCTAAAAACACCAGAACACTCCCAACTTTTTTTTTCACGACACAAAGAATGACAAGTAAAATTAATTAATTTGAACCTGGGAGGAACACCTTTATCAACGTTGATGTTCCTTAATACTAACGCATCTAGGTTGCTCAACCTGCCTGACAAATAAACATTCAACTGATCCTAGTGTTCTTGCAGACTTCTAACGTTAACATATAGCAGCGTAAATACCACATTATCAAACTGTGTTTTGGTGCGCTAAGTGAATACCTCCCATTCAGAAAATCTTTAAAATGAGTTTTTCATTTTAACGCATTTTGCTCAGGTCTCGTGCATATTCAATTCTAATAAAAGCCGCACCTTGCCTTTGTCTTACATGGATTTTACCATTACGCAACCATACAAACTTGTACTAATTTTATTGGTAGCACTATTTGCCTCCCAGAACAGTCTCGAATAGTTCTGGTTAGATTTTTATTAATAAAGATTCCATCAGTTCTGAGTGCAGTTAATTTTTCCTTCCGCAAATTCTTACTCGTTACGTCTTTGAATCTATCCACGATCGGAGTTCTTTATTCCATCCCTGGCTTTGAGCTTGTGCAAGGCCTTAACATGTTCAGTGGTGGGCATAGGGAGTTCCAGTCTTAGTGTAAGATCCTGAACAAGTTACATTTCATAATTATGTGGTTCCTGTTTTATACCGTGGATCTCAATGTTCTTTCGACGAGAGTTCATTTCTATTCCGTTTAGTGAAGTTCGGACTTTCATAAATTCAAGGTTACTTTCCTGTATCCTGGTTTCTAATTAATCTGATTCCCTTTTCAGTTCTTTTGTTGTGCTTTCGTAAGTGCTTAACGTTGGGAGGACCTCGTTATACTTGTTGGAAATTTCTTTTAAGCGTTTTTTTTTCCACGCCTTTTACAGTTTTCGTGTGGTTTTCTATTTTCCTGATCACGACATTGCCTCTTCTTGATTGTTCTCTGAATGTTTTCTCTACGCCCGCAATTTTCCCCAATACTTCCGTCTGCCTTTTGTCGACCTCTAGCTGACTTGTCATGATATCTATCAAAGTGCGCTCCCAAAACCCTGCATCAACAGATCATCCTCAGTCATCCAGGCTGTTTCCAAAGAAGACAAACTGGATGAACTTCAGCTCACGCTTTGCATTTGATGTATTGCTAGGAGCTCAGTTCCTCCACCGTCATGTTGATAAACAACGTTTTTGTCGTACCAGAACATTTCCCTGCGTAATAATGAGTTTTGCAGTCAACGCACGCAACAGTCACGGTATCTTTTGTTAAAGCCTTAAAGAACGCCAAACAATCGGTTGACACAGTGATTTTGTTCTCCAACAAAACCAATACATGTAAACCAGCTAACAGGCTGTCCGGCAAACCACAACACATCAATAGATTTACGTAGGGCTATCAACGTTTTCTTACCTCCAAGTTGAAAAGCAAACGATTACCCTCGGATTCCGTACATCGCCAAACTGCCATTCGATGCCTTGGAACGGTTGCTTTTATAGACGCCGTCACTGTTGTCAGATGACGTCGCCCTTGCATCTGCCTCCCGTTTATCACCGTCCGACGATCGACAGATTGTCGCTGTGCCGCAGCTTGCCGATTATTTTGCGGATCCATGCTGTCTAACTTTTGCATCGATCGTCTGCGAATTGAAAGGAAAATAATTCAATACGGCATCGGTACATCGTCGCACTGCCTGTTACTGTGTATAAAAATACACTCTCAGATCAAAAAGTTTTACCTTCTGTTAGGGCACCTATCTGCGACAGCAAGAGAGATACTGACATTTGTCACCCTGTCAAATTGAGTTTAGATCTTTACCTTAATGCCCCTTTTCCCCGAACATGTTTTTGTGGCCAACTGGCATCAGCGAAACCCCACAAAAAATGTTAATAAGCTGCATTTGACATTTCTCCTTGCTTGATTTTTATGCACTTCACTGTTGTGCCTGTTTTTCTTGTTTCTCCTTCGTACATTTTTTCATTCAAGGGAAAGTTTCTTGGCAACTATGAGGCGATTTAATTATTGCGCCTTCTACAGACTATCATTTCTGTTCTTCTTGAAATTTTTACACTCTTTTCTAAAAATTAGGACGACAATATGCACAACCGCCAGCATGCTCAGCGCCGGTTACAAAACGTCGTATAGAGCTCTCAATAAAAAAGATCAATAGAAGTTGCAATTGTATTTATCTATGTGGATAGCTGCTTAATCATAGCACATTTCGCAGTCACACTTAACATTCCAGCCACTGGGACATTTAAAAAAAATCGGAACAAACTCAATTAAAGATCTGGCAAACTTGCGTATGCCAAGTTTGAAGAGCACAGTGGGGGATCGGGGGCGCAATGACCTGCCGCTCGTCCGACCTGCATTCAACTAAATATCATTTAAAATTTCCATATAGCAGAACCTTTCTAGTGAAAGAAAGTATTAATGTGTACAAGAAACACTTGACAACTTATACAAACTTACATACATACGACTTACACATAATTCATATAAATTCTTATTTGCGTATTCAACACATGAAATGAAACAGTTGTCTTCTTTCAGCATGGTGTTAGTGGTTCTTTGATGCACAGCGTTGCCCACGAGCAACAACTCAAGAATGAGTTATTGCCGTGCCACGTACGATGGATGGATTAATAGATGGTTGAAGTTGAGCACTTTGAACTAGACGGCGGCTTGCGCCACCTGACCAGTCTGTTTTTTTTTTGTTTTGTTGGTTTTCCCAAAATTTATTTATAATAGAGCTATACATTTAGAAATTCATTCTCATAAGCTATATAAGATCGGTAGGACGGAGGCGCGTCTATGCTACGGGGTGCACACACCTCCATGTCCTGCAGGACGACTAGAAAGAAATAAGAAAATATTCATCCTTCCCTCGACCTATGCCACCAGTCAAATAATATCTTCTCAGTTATATCCATCTGCCCCATGTTTATTTTCCCATCACTAGCTCTAAATCCCAGTGTGTTTGTTAAATTAGTCGCCTCCTCAGCTACCAGAAGGGGGAAGCCCTTACAGTATGGTATCAAGTGCTCAGCCGTCTTCTCCTCCTCTCCACATGCTCTACCCACCGTATCTACTTCCTGATATCTAGCTCTACACGTCTTAGTCCACAACTATCCCATCCTCGCCTCGAACAAGGAGCTCCGGGCCCCCTCAAATTGTCGAAGGTGGGCTCCTTAGTATTGTCCTTCTTGAACGATCCGGAAATTTTCACAGTCGATTTAGTCTGCCCCCCCCCCCATGCCTGCTTCCCATATTTCCGACTCAATTTACTGAACTACCCTGTTAACCTTCAATTTCTCTCCACCTCCTTGCTTTTGCCTATACTGGGTGAAACAAGGAGACGGTAGGCTCTTTAAATCGACCGGAAAATTCGGTTTCTTAACCTATCGCGCTACGACTTTGTGCAGCGTTGCCCACAGATGGTGCATCTTTTTTGTAAAATTTGCAAAGAGCGAACTTACCTGAGGAAAAAGTAAAGAAAAAGGCTAAGCTCCTATGGAAACTCAGTTACGCCACCGGTCTTCAAACAACACGGCGCCGTTTCGCACGGGACACAAGAGATGGCGCAACGAACGCCGCCAACGAACGAGCATACGGCGCCGAGAGCCAGCGTCTTTAGCAGACAATCTTTTCGACTCAAAAGCGACGCGCGTTCCGCAGGCCGGCGACAGTCGCAGCAACAATAACAGGCGCGGTAACAACGAGGAACTGCAGTTCCTTGTCGGCTAAATACGCCGGCTCTCGGCGCCGTATGCTCGTTCGTTGGTGGCGTTCGTTGCGCCATCTCTTGTGTCCCGTGCGAAACGGCGCCGTGTTGTTTGAAAACCGGTGGCGACGCTGAGTTTCCATAGGAGCTAAGCCTTTTTCTTTCTTTAATTTTTCTTCAAGTAAGTTCGCTCTTCGCAAATTTTACAAAAAAAAAACAAAAAAAACACCATCTGTGGGCAACGCTGCACAAAGTCGTAGCGCGATAGGTTAAGAAACCGAATTTTCCGGTCGATTAAAAGAGCCTACCGTCTCCTTGTTTCACCCTGTACAAGTTTTCTACCTCGCTTTGTCCATTTTGTATCGATGCGCCTCATGTGTAAATAGCTAAAAACTATTCGTGACCATCGTTCTGCCTCTATTTTCTCAGTCTATCCTCAAATTTTATATTACTGCCTACTTCTCTGTCCTGGAATGAGGATATCACCCTGTACACCTTAGTTCGGTGTGCTTCCAGAGCCAATCTACCTACTTCACGTTGCTTTATTTCTAGCCTTGTCTGGACGTCCAGGTTTATGCACACAACTGCATTTGCAAAAGTCAGGCTCGGAACCATAACGTTTTTTTACAAAACTCCATCACCATCTCACACCTGTCAAAGTTTAACGGTGCTTCATGTTTCATTAGAACTGCGCTTTTGTTGCCATTATCAGATGCACATTTTGCATGTTCATTGAAGTATTATATGCCCTCGTTAAACCATACTCCTACATACTCGTAATTATCAACTCGCTCGACCTCCAATCCTTGAATCTTTAACTCTGCGATTCCATCATCATTTAACACCATGACCGCTCATTTGTGACTGCTGAATTCTAAGCCGAACGTGTGGGCCTCTGCGCCAAAAATATTCATTAAGGATTGAAGCTCAATGTTGCTATTGGCCATTAGCACTATTCCATCAGCATACATCAGACCTGGTACTGACTGATAATTTGACCTCGCCTGTCGTAGGAGAGGAGAGGAGAGGCTCAATAAATTTAGCGCCTTTTGTCGCAAGGGCAAGGATACTTGCGCTAGCAGTGCAGGATAAAAATATATATCCAAAACAGATCACTTGTCTTTCTAAACCAAAGCCGACAATGAATGTGAGTCGTGACGTATAATGGCGTGCACCACTAGCCTTAAAACGGCGAGAAGAAATACCTTTGAAAATATTACAAATTCGATTATATCTTTCTGTACTGTGCAAAATACTAAAGACGCGTGAGAGCCTTCTCACATGCCATAACTGCTTTCATTTGTTCGGCGTGAAGTAGTGCCACAAATGCCCAAGGTTGCTCACGAGCAACATTCCGACAACATGCTTACGAAAAGAGGTAATTTTTTTTTTCCGAGACAATATTTATATATAATGCAATTAAGTGCAAAGGTGCAAGCGAGCTGGACAAGAATGATGAAAATAATCCCTGGAGAAGGGGAACAAGAGGGACAAACGACAAACATAAATCTCCAAACCCTTCTCCAGGGATTATTTTCATCATTCAACAATATTTACGTTATTTTTGGTGTTCTAAAACCAGATGGGGGTTTGTGTTTCTGTTTTATTTCGACTAACGTTTTGGGCATGAAAGGGTTAACGGGAGTTATTTGTACTTGCCCTATAAAGTTGGCGGGTGAAAGCACTTTCACAAGTCAAACGAGCTCGGGCAGAAAAAAATAAAAAAAATGTTGCGGTCTTTGCGCAGTTTAAGATTATTATTAAATGATGTGTGAGATGGTCTTCACACTTCACACACATCCCTTGCGAAGTACTAGACAGCCTCAGCGAGTATGCTTACTACTCATAAAATAGGAATTTAAAAATTCATCAAAAGCTGCAGCAACTTTTAATACATTAAAAAGGTAGCACACAAACAAAATTTGCATGGCATATTTATTCATTAGGAAAAAAAAGGTTGATATAAAATGTATTTATTGTCACGTGTGACTCGTTATTACATAAACAGAAAGGCATTGTTTAAAAATTTATTTTCCGCTCATTTGTAACTCCGCTTTTATTCACCTAGCACACTAGTATTATAATAACAAAATTTGATCAACTCTGGGCTCCCAAATATTCAACTCAGGTTGCCGACATATCAAACGCAGCACTCGACAAACCCCGCGATTCTTTGAATGCATCCCGTGATAACAAACACGATGTTTGTAACTAGTAGGAAAGACTAAAACGTAGTAAATGCTTATAACAAATTTAGTTGTTATGTCGGCAGGAAAACATCCTTATTATCATAGTATAGTAACAGGGTCGTAACGGTTCATTCGTTTTAAAGAAGTAACAAGGTCTAACACCGAATAAAAAGAATTAAACGTATTGATATAAATCAATCTTGCACACGTTTATGGGATTGGGGAACACAAAAGAAAAACAAAGAAAAACATGAAGGGTCAAGAAACAGTTCTGAAACACAGGCTCGTCGGTTAGAAATTTCTATTGTCAGGTGATTTTTCCGATATTTGTTATCGGCTTGGAAAAGCCATTTTGAAAACATGTGGACTGCGAAGCATTCTGGTGTAATTTTGTTTCCATCGTACTTGCTGCACTCATCTTTTTTGTGGTATACGTCGCTATCATTCACATCGTTTTCCTTTCATTTACTCGGTTTCTAAGGTTTTCTGACAGTTTTACGTGCAAGTGAGGCAGCAAAACAACTTTATTACCTTATTAGGCTAGGTCAGTGGCCTCGTCTTTTTTCGGAAAGAGTTTTTTTTTTCTATCGTATCAATTTATCAAGATGTATGCGGTGATATGTTTTGTAAAATAACATCTTGGGTTTTAGTTCTAAATTGTTGATAGATAATGTAAAAGCCTCTTGTGTAGCTGCGCTTCACATTTATAGAGTTAAATTCGACATTTGTAGGGCCGAGAAAAAGGCGGTTATTAGAGAAGGAAAAACACGTTCCTTACTTTTGAACCTATGAGGTGGACATAACGATAGTGTAGTCAAAAGTAATGGAAATAGCGGTGAGAAAAAAAAAAAACATGTTGCGAAGAAGCAACTATTTCAGGACCTGAGGTCTTAGCTTCCTGATGACTTGAGAAATGTAGTACCGGACCACCAGATGACTCGCGAAGACTTTGAGAAAATTAGGTTTCAGAAAATGGAGCAATGATAGAATAAAGATATCAGCCGCGCAGGATATACGAGAAAGGTATTTTTTATACCTGTAAAAGAGTAATTTTTTTTTGTTTTTATCTCGACAATTGACAAGACCGTTGCAAAAAAAAAAATAAATAAAAGGTTTCTATTTTGATTTTAATATATATTTAAGCGCTACATTATGAATCCAATTTTGTTATTTTTGTGAGGTCTTTGCTCAGATGAATTGGCAGAACGACGATTAACATGCGTCCTAAGTTGAAAGGGTCGATAATTATGAATTGTGCTTAGGAATCAAAACGAAGAATTATGTCTTTCCTTTGGTTCCTGATTGTTTAGTGATGACAGCTGATGAGCAAGATTTCTAGACATTTGCTAAATATTAAACAATTTGAAAGTTGCTTTGGTCATTTTAAAGAACCGGTTCCTAACATGTCGGTTAAATTTCTGTGGGAAACATAATTAATAGTCAACGTGGCGTTATACTGCGTTAATAGTCAAAGTGGCGTTATACTGCGTTGTGTGATCGAAATATCACCGTGCGGTTTCCTGACACAAAATGAGAAAGAAAAAAGTTCAGGGGGTTCCTTGGTCAAGCTTTTTTTAAAAATTTATTTGCACAAAAAAGGTCTAGGATTTAAAAAAAAAGATAATAAATTTCTTATCCGGCCACTTAGGTTTACTACGTTGCTGAAGGTTTTCCAGGAGATTTACGAAATTTTAATTGCAACACTAAACAGTCTAGATACCCATATGAGTCCAAAGTTGTACATATAAAACTGCTTCAAGTGTCTACCACTTGGGGCATCGTAAAACGTTTGTGAATATTATAACGGCGCTGGCAAAATTACTAATTTAATAATTTCATAAAAAAATATTTGTGCGAGCTTAAATGCGATTTTGGGAGCAAGTTGATCTAATATTATGCTATCCAATGGATGCATGGATGTGTTTTTATACTAAACATGCACGTTTATTATGATAATTGCTGAATTTTGAGGAACGATATAAACTGTTTTGTTCTAATCCTAATAAAATTTGTGATAGCAATATATAAAAAAAATCTACTATGTTAACCTTACAGGTGCCGAAATAATAAAATAGACTGGGTCTGGGTCAGTTAAGCATATGGTCAGAAGTTGAAGCTTGACGTTTTCCACACTTATTGTCAACTTCCTACAATTTTCCCGCTGTGTCTTGGGGTAAAGTACCCAGAAACCTTACCTTTACTCGCCGGAAATTGAACGCTGCACTTCGGAAGCAATGCTACTATTTCAGAACCTTTTATAGCCATTCACCCATTTCCGTGGAGCGATGAATACGCTCTACTAAAGAGATAAAACTAAAATAAGCTCTACTTGATAACCTATCTAGATCTTGGCCAAACACTTTTGGCAGTTAGACATTTCTTCGGCGCCCCCACATTTAGACGTAGATAACTAAAAGCAAACAATATAAAATTGCAAATGATTTATTTCATCTCCGGAAATTTGATTCGCGTTCGGCTCTTGACCGGGTTATTCGCCGGGATTACCGGAAGAGGTGCCAAAAATACAACTTCATGATCTTAAGAAACGCCGCGGCGCGATGTCACAAGCCGGAAGGACGTAAGATAGATTCTCGAAAATACGTTTTTGATTATGGGTGTTCATAAATAACAAACAAACGCTTATTTTTTCAATGAAAAAAAAATTCCTTATAAAAAATTTTGTTTTCAACAGTGCTATCGTCAAATATAGCTGTCCTGAAACAGACTGTTACGTGAATGATCGACATCTTGATTACCTAAAGATGATTGAATTTCGTATATTGTAGTGTTCACGAAAAATCTTCACTACATTTTATGTCGGTTACTAAAAGGACGAACCGAATGTTAGCAAAGACAAGTGAGTTGTGGAAGCTTTGTACGGCACATAAATATGAATGTTTAATTAGATAATTTTTAGTTGCTATTTTATGCTTTTACGTTTTGCCCAAGGAACGTCGCACGACCTGGTCAACTCCCGCGGGGTCAGAGGTGTATCTTTTATGGGAATGATGAGCGACGTAATGTTTAGATTAAATGCGCCCTTAATCTCGTAAAATAAAAATAAATCTTATTATCCTGAAGGCGTTAAAATAATATAAATAAGAGGCGAAGCCAACATTTGTTACTGCAAACGACGGTCTTATTAAGTAGAGTGAAACAACTAGACGGCGGAGAAGCAGCATGCGTTTTAATAACGTGGAGGAATCGCAGCACCTCAACCTACCGAGTTCTGAAGATCTCGAGGCCGACATTCCCTAAATCGAGGGAGGTACCAGACAAGCCACGAAGCCCCTGGATGCCCATCGGCGCGTTGGCATGCACGACACACATGTGAAGCTACAGCGGCGCGCCCTTCGCAAGGTAACGCAAAGAAGAAAGAGGCCTAGCTTCCTTCTTCTTCGTAGATGACCTGCAAATCCAGGGGGAACAAGTACCGTGGGTATCACAATACAAGTACCTGGGGATCCACATCCAGGAGAGTTAAAACTACCTGGAAAACCATGAGACCAGGCTCCAGGCTAAGGGCAGGAAGTCCAAGGGGATATCGACGGCCAGGGCCCTCTGGGGTTACAACCGTTTCGAGATCTCTCGCGCGGTGTGGAAGATGCATGGTGGCAGTGCCGGGTCTCATTCTGGAAATAGAGATCTCTGCCTGTCGTCCCGCACGCGTGAGTGCCTAGAGGTGCACCAGAGGGAAGTGGGACTTGCGGCACTGGGAGCCAGCCGAGGAACGCCGAATGAGGCAGTGCAGGGGGACATGGGGTGGTCCAGCTTCGATGCGAGAAAGGCCCGGTCCAAGCTGGGCTTCGAACGACGCCTCTGCCGAATGCAGCAAGGGCGATGGGCAAGACAGGCTTTCAAATACACCCACCTCAGGAGCCTCTCGAATAGGTGGGTGCGACGGACACGCCAGCTGGCCTTTCGCTATCGGATAATCAGCCCTCTCCTCTACCCGACTCCAGAACAACTTAAAAACATCCGTACGACAGTCGTCGAGACCGAGACTCAACGGTGGGCGAAGAAGGTGGGACAGAAGCCGGCACTTTCCCTGTACACCAGGGAAAAACAGGAAGCGAGGAAGGTGGAATTCATGAAAGACGGCAGGAGCAGTGGACAGTGGACGCCCGAGGAGGCATGCTGCGAACGCGCGTGCTTCGAGCCAAGTGCACAGATACCGACGTGCGATGCACCCGGTGCACACGGGGGGTCGAAGAAACGCAGCAGCACGTCATCCTGGAGTGCACGGGCCTGCAGCCGAAAGTGCCGTGCGGCGGAGACATGGCGGTGGCGTTGGGCTTCGGGAGATCGACGAGGAGGGCAGCGACAGCGCCGACAGCACCATGGGCATGGGCCCGCGTAGGGTGACCACCCGTCCCACGACTCGCGGGACTGTCCCGCATTGAAGGCTCGTGTCCCGCAAGAAATATCAAAATCTTCAAAATGTCCCGCATTTCACTCTGTCGTAAAACTCACTACGCAGCTTATGGCGCTGCCAAACAATGGGGCACGGAAAAGGGCGGAGATCGCTGGTGAACGTGTGAATCGCGATGGTACACCATTTTCTATTCAAGCATCGTGGGAAGTTAGCGTCGTTCCTGCAGGAGATCTGACGGGCATGCGCAGTTGTGCCTCTCTTCCCTTGGTGGCAAAATATTGCTTGAGGAATTTGCTTACCAAAATTTGAAAATAATTGTTTTAATTATTTTCAAATCATGTTGCGCCAATGCAAAAAAAAAATTGCCTGTAAAAAGTTTTTTTTTTAAAGATTACACAAGGCAAGAAGACTGCAACTCTCAACGGTTAAAAACAACAACGTAAGATTCGAAATTTGTGTTGGAGCATGTTGGTAAAAATACGAGTCGCAAGCAAACAAGAAGCCGTAAAAGATTACTGCTTCTTCTATCATTTTGATGCATTGAGTTCCGTTGCAGTCGGTTTTATGTTTTGAACTCAGACAATATCACTTGGAGTGAAAATTATTCGAGCTTAATTGCCGCAGTAAAATTTGCAGCTGTATGCATGATATGCTTTCGGACAAGACATGATATCAAATGCGTTCGGAGAGCCACATTTCGTGGCGTGTGTTGATAAATTTCCTGGAATAGTTAATTTTTTCATTTTGTTCTTTAACCAGAGACGGGCAGAAGGCGGAAAAACAATTTTCCTCCTCCTGCCCCCAGTCTCCGGGGTTAAAAGGCAGCACGGTAAACGTCCACCAGCGCGACTGCGCACTAAGTTCTTTTTTGCAGTTACCACAGCCAAAATATAATACCGTTCTTCTCTTACAAACCCCCCCTCTCCCCCCCCCCCCCCCCCCCCCCCCCCCCCGGTCAGCGTGTCCTGCATTTCGCTAGCGGGAAAGTGGTCACCCTATTCCCGCAGCTTATACCGGTGATGGAATAGACAAAAAGAAGACTGGACCACTGGTGGAAGAAAAACAGAAATTAACAGATAATTTTGGCTAGATTGGCTAGATTCAGTACGCTGGGATGCCCCGATATAAAAGGGTTAGCAGCATACCCATATCCAAATCTTCAAATCTAAAAAAAAAACAAAAACGCTAAGGGGATTATAAAAAATACAATCGGGGTTCACTGCAAGAAACAAACTTGCAACTAAAATAATTTACCGGGGTTTTATTGTAACTGACGACGTGATTTCTTTATTCATCCAAGTCGCTGTCCACCTTGAGCTTACGGAAAGGAGATAAGTGTCGGAAGATACATACATTTCAACGGTGTGTGTTGCAGGCGTGTCTTCGTTTTGGCTCTGGCAGCACACACCTAAACACGACTGCTCTATGCGGACGCGAAACCACTATAGGTAAACGGTGAGTAATTAAGTTAAAGGACGAGATGATGAGAGTGGGCAGGAATGTCAGAGCGCCGAGCTCTGATTCGAACGAAAGGGTGTAGACTAAAATACATTAGTTGCCTTCGTTACTATCCATTGTTCAAACGCGTTCGAACGGCGATCACTGGTGTCCATACTTTAAATGTGAGATTCTGCGGGACGAGCAGACAACGTTCTTGTTCGCATTGAGAGTGCGCAAAGAAGAGGGCGGCTAGCCTTCGCGTCTACCCACTAACCCTTCCAATCAGAGCTCGGCAGTTTTACGTTCGGGCTCGCTTTCCTCTTCTCCCCTCCCTGATATCCTATACATATGCTGGTATGCGCAGAGAAACTGAGGGAGAGGAGGGGACGAGAGCGCGCGTGGGGACGTGAGGACGCCGAGATATGGTCGGAAGTGATTAATGGGGGGACCTGAAGCTATGCGGATCGCAAGTCGTCTGCTTTTGCGCAGGAGTTGCGGTGACGTCAGAACGACACCGAGCTCCGATTGGCTTTGATTGAACGGATAGTTGGAAGACCTCGATTCTAGACCAACACGAGATCTACCCACTATATTTTTCAATAAACCAATATGGGCTCGGGGTTCCATCGCAACCCGTCTGCAACAAGCGGATGCAATTGCGGTTCGCATAATCGGTGACAGGTTTAGAGTGAAGTGAAAGCTCCTCCCATCTCTCTGCCCTTGAGCAGAGCGAACGCTGGAGAGGAGGCGTTCGTTTCGCTGGAGTGGAAAGAGGTGGGAGATACATTAAGTTTACTCTTAAGGCTGGTTCGCACTGTTGAAACCGACTACGACCGAGCCCGACGGAATTGCGTTTTAAGCCTCTTGTGACGGCTGACGACCGCGCCGCGCAGCAGCAATGGCGAACGTAAGCGGCTTAAAACCCCGTTCTGACGGACTTGGTCGTAGTCGATTGCAACGCTGTGAACCAGCCTTTAAGCCTGATTCGCATGGTGAAATGTTTCCTGCAATTACGCTGTTGCGATGTGAAGCCCCGCAGCTTCCACAACGCTATTTTTTGCAGCACGAGCGACTTCGACTCTGTCAGACTGTGAGTCAAACATTGTCTTTACTGCACTGGTTAAAAACGTTAGAACGCTGCGTTAAGCCGGCGATTTGGCACTCATTATTCTCAGCGTTCGACGAGTGCAGTGGACACAAAGGCGGACCGCTTTATGTCCACACACAAATCATTCGAACCAAAGTTCCGCGTTTCGACGTCCCCATGCACCCTCTTCTCCTCTTCTCCCCAGTTTCTCGGCGCATATGCCCCAGCTGCAAAACAAGGGCGAAGGGGGACTCCTCGCCAAGCGTCAAA
Organism: Ixodes scapularis; assembly: GCF_016920785.2. Lineage (NCBI taxonomy): Eukaryota > Metazoa > Arthropoda > Arachnida > Ixodida > Ixodidae > Ixodes > Ixodes scapularis. Next base: position 44,318,975 of record NW_024609880.1, on the reverse strand, counting down.
CAGCGAAGCGCCTTTTGCTGAATTTTATGGCTGCGGCGCAGCGATGGTGTTTCTCAACAGTAAAGCACTAAATGTTAAAAGAGAAGGGGAATTTTAAAAAAAAGAAAAAAAGAGACCACCTTGCTAGGATATTTGCTCAGGTTAGGTAGCTCGTGTTAGGTCAAATATTAATGCGAAAGCATTAACTGTCCCATGGAGCGAAGCCGGCGTTTTCAAGAGCAGCGAAAAACAGCTAAAAAATTCTCATTGGCTGAGCGAAACGGCTTCTAAATTCAAGCGCGCGTTTTAGAAAGAAAACACAAAGGAAATCACAGCAACGCAAATGCTTTGTCATGGTAACCGGGGAGTGGGGGAGGGTGGGGGGGAGCTGAAAGTCAAAGCAGGAGCACCTCAGAAATAAAACACAAAGAAAATCACAGCAACGCAGATGCTTCTTCGCAGAAGTCGTCGTGAAGCTGGCGAGGTTCGCCGCGCCTGCGCAGTGAAGGAGCGTGACGTCACCACCCGAGCGACGTGTGAAAAATGAACACGTGACGCGCTCCTTGAAAGAACGCGCTGCGTGTAGGAATGGGTTCGCATCTTACACGTAAACAATCCTAACTTTCCCAGCCAAATTTGGGCTTCTCTTTTTCTCATTTTTTAGAGAAGCGGAGGGTTTCATATCATCTTACAATAATGATGAACGGAAAGAAACGGTTAAACGGTGCTGATAATAGGAAGCGTAATCAAATGCCATTCCAGTGACGTGAGAAAAGTACTAACTTTGTTCGTTAGTTATTGATAGCTCAATGAATATTTTCATTACTCCAGAATGTTTCTTCCATATCTGAAATCCCTTATTATCCTAACGATTCGCCGGGTCTCTCGAACTTAAAGTTGAAAGGGATAGCCTAACGCTTTGGTATACCCTAGCGCTTTGCATAACATAGCTGTACAACGCGATCATGGCAGTATGATTGCTATAAGTAACTCCAAAAACAATTTTAAAACTGGCTTTCAGGTTGCTGCTAAGATGCTGTACAAATATTTGCCTAATTGTGAAAAGGAACGTTTAGGACCAAACAATTCGGGTTACTGTTATTTTTCTCTCCACTTTCCTCGTTGTAAAAACGAGCACTAAAACTTCTATTTTCTAGAGCGCTCTAATGCCAAGTCAGTTGTTTTTGAAGCAATGGACAACCCTGTGTTAAAAAACATTGAAAAAAAAAAACACTTCAGAACAAATATAAGTATTTTATTTTCGCAGGAGTCATTTATTGTGGTCTTCATGCCAATAAGACTTAGTTTTAATACATTCACGAAATTAACAGTACAATCGTTTGACACTCCGGCGGTATTTTTTATGTGCGTATGAGCGTTTTCTACAAATGTCCGAGTAAAACGCTGCGTGAACGCTCGGCACATACTCGTACGTATGTAAGTATGTATTCATGCGGAGCTTGCTCTTTGCAACGAGCGTCTACACAACCGACACGACCCTCCCCCACCCCAAGAAAAACAAGAAAAATAGAGAGGAAAAAAATACAACGGAGTCATTTTGTTGCTGGAGTTGCCGCGCTGGAGCTCTTTGTAACTAATGGGCTGAAACAGCTCGTCAGATCTCCCGAGACTCGTGCCGTTGAGAACTTTCTGAAGCCTCTCCTGAAGCTTGTCTGCCCGCCTTCTTTCCGTCTAGAACTGCCTCTTCAATTCCTTCCCCATAGACAATCCCTTCTTGTCCTACATCTTGCGCTCATGGACGTTGTCCTTTAGCTCTCGCTTCAGCTTCTTTGCTTCCCCCTCGAACTCGCAGTTCTGGCTGTTTGAAATCACCAGATGAATGAATGGTGAGATTCTTTACGGCATCGTCCAGCTGTGACTTCAGCTTAGTGCAGTCGTCCGAGAGCCTTGCCTTGCCAGGTCATCTCCAGGTCATCTTTGGAGTCCTCGTTGGTTTTCTGCAGCCTGTCCACGCGTTCCTGCGCCTCAGCCTTGAGCTGAAGCAGCTCCTTCTTCAGGGAGGGCAGCAGACGCTTTTACAGGGTCAGCGCCGCTTCGTTCTCTATCGCCTTCGCCGCACTCTCCTGCTCAACAAGAAGTGCTTCGTTCGAGAAGTGTAGCTTCTCCTCAATCTCCTGCCACCTTTTTCCGGAGCCTGTCTGTGTTTCTCCCCTTCGTCCAGCAGGTGTGTCTTATCTCCTCTACCACCGCCTTCCTCTTCTTCGCCACCTTGTTTGCTTCAGAAGCAGCTATGGCGCTACTTTGGGAAGCATCTTCTAAATTATCAATTGAAGCATTGAAGTTATCTAGCCTGCCATTTCCTCGTTCATCCTAAGCAGAGCCTCCCGCTCTTTGTCCAAGTAGTCGATCTGTTGGCACGAGTCTCACAGTATTATCTCCAATGATGCTATTAAATATTGAGGACATTTTTTTAATATGTGGATACGCGCCCGACTACACACCTCACAAGAAAGAGACCAAGGATCATGTACTAAGAATAGAAGAAGAAGAAACGCTACCTGCTCGAGGAGAGCCTAGTTGGAACCGTTGGTCGGTACGACACCAACCTTCAAGAGCCATTCCCATGTCTAAACTGTAAATACGTCGTATAATTTCTTTCGCAAACCGGAGTAATCTAAATTATCGAACAGATGCCTTCTCAGCGAGGGTCAGAGGCGGATCACCCACCAAGCCTCGAGCCTCCGCTTCGTGCACGTCACAAAATTCGTTTCTTCTGTAAATCCAAAAGCTTGCTCGATGTAAGTACCGACGCCTGCCGCAGGTTCCAGTGCTTGACACTAGAGAAGCAAATGTTGTAAAGTTTAGTCCGCAAAACCACATGCACTCCACAGCACGTCCGTTGCGTTGGTGTCATATCTTCCTCTCTATAGACGGGTACACAGGGCACCACCGCGGGCCTCGGCGACGAGTCGACTTCCCCACGTATTTCCACACCAGTCAATAGAAGCGATGTAGGTCTTGTAAGACGCGTATAGGTTCAGCCTTCAATGCTCTTGCATGTCTGTCCTCCAGCGGTCTGCCTCGACAGTCTTTATCTGCCCTCTAACCTTGGTTACCCAGCTTTTCTTTGTAGATGGCTCGTCGGTTATTGAGAGGGCACCATTCTTTGTCCCAAATCGAATGACTCGACGCCTCCACGTTGTGTGTACGTTTCTTAGATGAACGTTTTCCTCGCCCAGCAGTCTCCATTCATATGTCGAAATCGGGCATAATATTCAAGTTTGCTGCTGGCTTCACGTGACTCGAAAGAGGACCACCTGAGATCTCCTTGAACAAGTTGGTTGGCAACCCTGCTGTGGCATGCTAGTGCCTGGCGTCCTCTCTCTTTGTATTCTTTCAATGTATTCCCGCATCTCGCTGGGTGTACACGTAACACTATTGGCGATGTCAATCCTGGTACAGCGACCGCCTTCCAAAATTCTCGAGTTATTAGATACCAGTCGCAGCTCCAAAGACTTTTTTGACGCAGCATGCTACGGCTGAAGCGACACTTAAAGACGACACCCAGCCTAACGATGACGCGGCTCTCGCATTCAATTTGTGACCCGCGATCAGTCGTCGTAGGTGATATAAAGAATATAGGGCACGTGCTTTGTGTTTGGTAAACACCGAGCTGTGTGGAAAACAAGCTGGCTAGACGCACCCTACAGTTTACTTCCTTCGCCAATATAGGATACCCTGTATTTACTAAAATCTTATTCGTATAAATGAACAGCCATCTGGCTCCGTGTGAAAAGAAAGTGAGAATAAGATCGACTTTGCAATGCGATTTAAATACTTTGATCGTTCTGCAGGTACTAGAGCAAGAACTAATTCGCCTCTGCTATCACGGAAGCAACAGAAATCCCCCGCTGTGTTCTTCTTACGGGAAATACGCATACTAGCTTTCGTCGCACAAAACAGACATTAATTATATGTCTCTCTGGTAAACAGCACTTTTTTCAATTATATGGTGTTATATGATATCTTAATGGTAATCTAAGGCCCGCAAGATGTTTCGCAGCAACGGCCTCGTCTGCAGACAGTTTACAAGGTGCGATTTTGCTTGCTGTTTCACAGTTACGACGTTGAGCACTGCAGCTTCCACCACACTTTGTGTTTGCCACAGGTACGACGTCACCACTGGAAAATCGGAAGTAAAATCGCACCGAGTAAATAAAGCATACTAAACCATTTTTGAAAAAAAAAAAATGAAAGAAAACAAGAGATGTTATGGCTATCACACATCGCACTGAGGGGAACTATGGGGTTGTTCCGATGTACGCCTGGATTGACTCGGGAGCTTCTCATAACCCGGTAGAGGTAAGATCTAGTCTATTTTATCATAACAGCTGAAACTTTCGGGACATGTCTCGATTTTGAAAGGGGTCCCAGAAACAGTGTCAGCTACCATTGCACATCTATCAAGCGATTTTCATTTGGTTTTCATCAGCTTTGTTGTCCCTAATGGTCCCGATTTTTCGTGGAGTGTCCCGAAAGATTGAATATCGTGTCTGTTGCTCCGATGTTTCATTAGGTATTTAGTCACTTAACTAAAACGCATTTCCGCAATGTGCCTTTCACCCATTGATAATATTTTTTTTTTTTTTTTGTGTCGGCTAGGGGCCAACGTGGCATTCTTTCACCAACGGCCCCAACGGCGTTAAAGCTGCTCGCGCTGCCTTATATGATCCGGCTGCCTTTACTGCCTTCTAAAACACTCGCTATACTACGCCACCGACCAATAGTGGCGCACACGCTCTTAAGGGTTGCTGCCGATCAGTCTAATTAAATTAGCATCTGCACCATAAAGAGCCGCGCGCGCTCGAATAGGTATGCGATGGCTTCCGGCGAGGCGCCGCCTTTTCCGAGCGTGCTCCTGTTCGCGCATGGTTGTTGCAGGGCTCTGCGAAAGATAAACCTCGTAAGTTGCATAACAAAACCTTGACATAGGTTGAGTACGTTCACCAAAAATTTCAAATGGCGTTTATGACTTAGATGCCAAACGAGCCCTAAGGTTTTTGCCGCTCGTCTCTGTGGAAGTGAAGTGATCGTTCTCCTACTCAAGGAATTTGTTAAGAAAGAAAAAGAACATCCTAGGCAAACAAACCCTTGATATATTCTTCATCATTTCCTAGAACGCACGACACTAGGACGCGTCTCTTTGAATAATAATAAAAAAGAATAATTATTTTAATGCTAATAAACACTGTGAACGTACTCACAGAAACATACATTCTCCCAAAAAGTGTCCCGATGTTTTGACATTTCCTCTCCCGATTTTGTCCCAATTTCAGCACTAATTTTTTCCCAAAAATTTGTGCTCTACTTATCATTGCAAGTTCGAAACAGTGGAAAATATTGAACGTACACAAACCAAGGTATTACATATCCTGTCCTTTCTTCCAGGTTTTTTATTCTGACGCAATCGCTTACGCCCAGTACACTGATTGCCATACAGCGTCAAGCAGAGGTGGCGCGTCATATTCCTGGAATGGCGCACGCTTGAACTATAGTCACGAATGACAATTGATGAGGTCACAAAAGCTCAAGAAATCTAAACGTTAAATAGGGCGAACTTGTGTCGAAAACAAAGTAGAAAACGGGATAGCGTCGGAGGCGTCGATGGCGGCGAAGCACCAGGCTCAAACGCTGGGGCGAGGCTGACTGCGGCTCGCCACGCGGAGCCGCTTAAGTACACGGGTTGGCTTTTGGAACAATCAACGTAGAATGTTCGGTGCGTCGAATATTCGGACCTCGAACCACAAACAAGGTTCTCGAATTTACCAAAACATTAAACTGAAAGAATAAATAAAAGACACGTAATTCTGGGGAATAAAACCCTGGGCAGCCGCAGGAAAGTCAAGCGCAATAACCACTCGGCCACGCACTTTTCGTTTTTTCCGCGCTCGCTCGCCGACGGGCGTGTCAATATAAGAGTGCGCCGGTCTCTAGATATAGAGCATCCGTTCTAAGTTGCTGAAGTTGTTACTCTTATTGGCGAGGATGGAGAAGTGTAGACAAACCTTGAACTAAAATGAAAGTTTAATCGGCGAACGCGTGCCAGAAACAAGAAAAAGGACGAGCACCGAGAAAGCACCAATGAGCATCGAACGTGGCAGCAGCGAGCATCCAGGTGTCGGTGTGACAACTGGTTAGCGTGAAAGTTGGAGAGTTTCCCTTCAAGGCCAAGTTGAGCTCCTAGCCTAAACACTAGACTCGGTATCTCGAACATTCGGCCTAGAATGTTCGAGCGTAGAACATTTTTGGTGAGAGTAAACGCGAATCTTCTAAAAGTATGAACGTTTCCTCTCGGCCATGCACGCGGCAGTATTGAGACTGAGAAAAAGTGAATCAAAACTGCTTTTCCGAACTTGTGATTTGTTTTTTAGTTTTGGCAGCTCAAAAAGCCGCCGGCTTTTTGCGCTGCAATACTAAGCATATTTTTGGAACATTGTCACGAATGACAATTGATGAAGCGATGATAACTGAAGAAACTAAACGTTTAATGGGGCTAACTTGTGCCCAAAAGAAAAAGGAAACAGAGGAAAGCAGGAGAGCGTCGCCCTCGTCGAAGTCGGCGTAACAGCAGAGTCGAACGCTGAGGAGAGACTGACTTAGGATCGCCATGCCTCGGAGCCCTTTATGTACTATCGCGGACAATATGAGCTGAAACAGCGCTCCGGCCTGTTCACGGTACTACTTGCGCCGCCTGTCGCATCGCTCCGTAAGAACGGTGCACCCTGAGGCCGAGATAAATTCTCACTTGCGCTCACTGCGCCGCTGCGCTCTTCCGACCGTCTGCTAGCGAAAATATTGGCCGACAGAACCACCATCACGGTGCGTGTGCCGTGTAGCCAATGCTCATGTTTTCAGGTAACATGCAATTCAGTGCATCTCAAGAAAGCGCCGAAGGGGAAAATGCGTTGTCACGGTTGTTTCTCCCCGAGAAGCGCTGCCTGACGAAGCTGCCTTGGACCCCAAAAGGAGCCGATCTAGATATCATGGAACACGCCTGGAGGCGCATCAGAGTAGCCATGCCACGACGTCCCCTCCACCGCACCACTGCACACAAATTGTCGAACGAAATGGGAGGTGAATGGGAGTGTGTTCGGGCCGAGCCAGAATTCGTGGCCGCGCTCTATATTTCTTACCAGACAGGATGAGAGCCGTGGTCGCGGGTCAGGGGAGAATGACGCGGTATTCTTTTGTAAGTTTTACTGTCGCTCAGGACCCCCTGAACCGGACTTCTGCCGATTGGAACAAAACTTGATGCTACGGTTGCGACACACTGTTTGACTCCGTTAGCCTGCGCATAGTTTCTGAGGGGTGCCTCCTTCATCCCGATCTTCTTGTATAGTGCAGTTGAACTTCCCCGCCGACTATTAATCTTTTGTGTCTGACATTGTCCTCTGCGAATATTCCTTCGATGAAGTTTCGAGCTCTTTCTCGTGGCAAATATATGACTGTTTGTCCCACTTTAATAAGACAGTAAATTTGTAAAGAAAACACTGGTGCGTTGTCAGCAACTTGTTTTGTTTGCAGCAAAAACGTGCGCCAGTAATAAAGGAATGATATTTTGGAAGTGTTTCATACCAATTAAGGTTACAAAACCTTCTCAGTAACATGTATGGTTACCGTTTATTTTGAACAGCTGTGATCAAAGGGAAAAAAAAGTAAATATCTTGGAGTTGGACTAAATCCGGTATAAAGATTTTGGCCTATATTTTACGATGTCCTACTTTGTGAATGCACTTAATCAAACAAAAACAACCTACAACGTATTTTGATGCGATTTTGAAGAACAACTATGCAGCTGCAATTTAAGATACTGAAATATTTTTCTTCACCAGTCAGCGTTTTGTCTACGTGATTCTATGCGATAAAGTAAAGTAAATCAATTGCTAAAGAGGGACGAGAAGTGTAATCGTTTGTCGTCCCCGCTAATTCTAGCGGAAAAATTTCCCCGCTAAATCTAGCGGAAAACTCCCCCTGGGGAATCACGTGACCTAGGGGTCACGTGACGCCCGCGGAGTTCACGTAACACCCCCCCCCCCCCCGAGAACTCGTGACCCTCAGTACCCTTCCCTCCTCCTCCTCAAGAGCTGCGCTCTCATTCGGCGTTACAGGGAGTTGTAAACGTCTTTCATTTTTTTCCCCGCGAATCCAGTTATCGCACTTATCTTGGTCATAATTAATCTTAATCTGCATTCATTTTGAAAAATACGCCCAGCGATTGCCGCCGGCTAATCGGTGATAATTTCTGCCGCTTGTTATCGGTCCAGAGTGTCGTGACGCCATTGACAGCATCCCCGAGCCAGCTTAGTGGCTAGCAAGACTGATCTTACCCCGCTGATGACCTCACTTTCTGCGAGTTTTAATGCGAAAGCATTAACTGGTCCCATGGAGCGAGATGACGTCATCAGTTCGAAGCGCGAAAATGGCACCTAGTTTCCCTGATCCCAAAGAACCGAAGGAAAGCTGATGGATTTCGACTACGGTTCCATTGGCTGGCGCACGCCAGTTTCCAGGACCGCTTACCCGATGGCGTTGCGTGTCTATCGGCGTGCCGTTAACACGGAGCGTCCAAGGTCAGCGTGTCCAGGGAAGCACGCGCGCTGAAAAGTACGCAGCAGACGAAAAAGGGAGTGGACGAGCTGCTTCCGCGCTTTCGCATTCACTACTGATTAGAAGTGCTAAGGTGCACCTCGCTCTTTTTCTCTCCGCTCTCGCGCATCGTAAACCCTCGGCGCGACGCAAGGGTCAGGTCTACGTCGAAATGTTAATTGACTATTACGACGCGCTTACTTAAAAGTCCGAAAGGAAACTTTAGAGACATCATTTTTGAAGTGTCATCATTACAACTTTTACTGTTTGTTTTTATTCAAGGACGTTGTCAGCTTCCCTCAAAGTCCGAAAGCAGCTGACGCTGCTTTCCGGTAGAGCGAAAGGAGCAGCGGCACGAACAATCCCGCCAAGAAGAAAACTCGCGTTGACGGACAGCGTATTCACTCTGCGTGATTAAATTCAATAATTATAGCACGCGCACAAAAAAAAAAAAAGAAACGCCGTGACGGTGCACTTTTGGTGCTACTTCATCGGCCACATAAAATCGCAGCGTGGGCCGCGTTCAGACGGAAAGTGAAACGTAAGCTTTAATATACCGTAAGGGTGCAGGCGAGCTGGTGAATATTAACCACGTGGAATTAACCTGAAACTGGGGTAGAAAGTAAACACCAAACGTAGAAAAGAGAGGAAAGAGACAGGACGACGTCTCACACTCAACCCAGTCTCAGGTTAATTCAACATGGGTAGGATTTACTTCGTTTCATCCGAAGCCCAGACGGAGGCAAGGATACGAGCCAATGACTCTTATCAAACAGCGTCAAAAAAGCCACGTTATTGTGGTCGTGGTGTTTCTGCCCGTGTTCTATTAGCGCCGAGATGTTTCGGTGGCGCCCTCTTATGGTTTCTCTTCGTGACGTCACGACTGGGATTTGCCTCGCCGTGACGTCACCAGTTGTTATTCTGGCTACTTGCCATCGGGTGCAACAACGAGTTCGATGGTGTGTTTAAAAAGCACAGTAAAAGCTAGGAGCCATCGCAACCCGAAACTAACACCGTCAAAGTTGACAATCTGACAGTACTCATATGCCCAAGGTTTGGCCAATCGTGGAAAGCTGACCACAGCGACGCTTTTGGCCGCGCACATCGCTAATTGTGGACAAACCAACCACGTGTAGAGAAGGCTCAGTGACTGGCGCTCCTAGTAACAGTTGTTCGTGGTTGTACGTGTTCGCGTTCCTTTCACTGCGGTCGGACACATTCCTTTAAAATAAGTGCGCACCATTTTAGCGCTTATCACCCAGCCGAAAGTTTCCGAGGGCTGTGGATGCATTGGCGGCGTAGGAAATTCTCCAGGGGACAGTCACTACGCATATTCGGAACGCGCTCAACAGCCTAGTAGACAAAGATGGCGGCGCGCAGGAGACGATCATTGGATTGGTCTGTAGCTGTGAATTCGTGGTTAAGGTTACGCGTTGCATCATAGTAGAATGCTTGCACGCCGTATATATATTGTGGGCTCTGCGGCCCATCATGGGCCAAAAGAACCTGTGCTCCGCGCCCGGCGCGCAACGTGCGCGCGAGCCACTTTCGAGGCTCGGGGGCTCGGCAGTCGGTTGGCTGCCGCCAGACAGTAAAGGTGTGTTCTATGAGATCTGCCTCGTTGGTCCTTCTTGCGGGTGAGCAGTAGCACCGAACCCTACATTATTTGGCGCCCACGCTCCACGCGAGGCCTACTGCTCCCCCGCGGGTTGGACCGCAGGCTTTTCGCCCGTTTTAGGCGGGTAACTTGGGTTTTCTCGCGTTGTCATACCCGACAGGCCTAGTGGTCGTTCGACTAGGCTTCGGCCACCGGACGCCATCTTTGCCATCCGGGCTTGGCCGTTGTGAATAGTGTGCATACTGTAGTATATTAAGTGTTTTTCCTTTCTTTTGTGTTCTGTTTTGTTCTGTTTTTGTGTTTGCCTGTTTTTCTACGGTTGTTTCTGCGATGCAGACCCGCCAAAGAGCCGCCGCAGACCAAGGCGAGACCGGAGAGGGGTCTGACCCGACGTCCCTGGACCTGATGGCTCGGGTGGCCAACCTCTGCGACACGGTCGCGCAACGCCTGGTCCTGGCTGACCACGGGCCCCAAGGGCAAGGGCTACGACCCCAAGTGCCGGTCCCGTTGTACACCGGCTACGACGACCGGAAGTCCGTGGCCGACTTCCTGGCCGAGCTGGCGGCCTATAAGCTCACCACGGGAGCCTCGGGCGAGTACGTCCTTACGCGGGTTCTGCCCGTGGCGTTCCAGGCGAGTGCCGCGCGCTGGTGGCGCATCGTGGCCCCCTTCCTCACCTGGGAAGACTTTCGGCGGAAGTTTCAAGATAAATTTCTTCCACCTGGCTACCAGTCTCGAGTCCAGCGAGAACTGGAGCGCCGGACGCAGCACCCGGACGAGACCCTCGTCGAATATGTACGGGTGATGCAGGAGCTCTATGACAGAGCCTGCCCAACGACGTCGGAGTCGGACAGGGTTGCTCGGGTGATGCAGCAGAGCCACCCAAGATTCCGGCCCTACCTGCATGGCCGCACGTATTTCACCCGTGAGCAACTGGCCCGGGACGCTCACGGCATACAAGAGACGCTCCTGGCCGAGCTGCAGTATCGGCCCCCGCCACCGCCTGAAGAAGCTCTTGAGCCGTCCTGTGCCTGGCGAGCTCCCGGGCCCAGAAGAGGTCCGACTCAGCGCCAAACCCTGGATGGCGCGGTCTGTCCCCCCCCCCCCCGTGCGCTGGACTCCTACGCCTTCGGGCAATGGGAGCGCGGGAGACCACTTGATGGTTCGGACCCCCGGCTACGTGCCCGGCCGGCTGGATCGAGAATACGGCAGGGTGAAAGCCGTTTAAGGTCCTTCCCCCGCAATGCCAACCGGGGCGCCGATTGCTGGTCCAACGAGGGACACCAAGAAGGGCCGCAACGACAAGCGCAGGCAAGCCCGACGCACGGCCCTGACCGGCGCAACTCGGTGCGGTGCTTCGACTGTGGTCGCCATGGCCACTTCCGGCGTGACTGCCCCGACCTGCGGCGCAACCGTTCTGCAACCTCGAGAAATGAGTTGACCCCTGAACGCCTGCCGGCCGCGGTGACCATGGACAACTCGGCAAAACTTCCATCGGTATGTCGAATTCAGCCTGACCTTGAGCTAATTGAGCCTCGTATGACAGTTACAGTGCTCGGAGTAGCTGTGGCAGCGCTGATTGATACCGGTGCAAGTCTGTCGCTTATTGGGGACTACCTGATTGAACGCTGCAAAGAGCAGAAAGCTAACCTGCGTGAGACTAACGTGCGCTTACAGCTAGCGTCAGGACCAGAAATGCTCGCGAGTCAAGCCGTGAGGTTACAGATCGGGTTTAACGAGAAAAAACGCCGTCAGCGTTTCGTTTGCTTACCTGGTCTTACGGTACCGATTATTTTGGGGCGAGATTTCATTTTCGGGGAGAACCTGGTTCTGGACTTTCCGAACAAAGGCTACGGATTAGGTAGTGGCGCGAAACTGATCCCGTTTACCAGACGAAAGGATTGTGTCGTCAGTGTCGATAACGTTGGCGTTAGAACGCCTGCCTTGCGACTCCCATGTGCGGTAAGCGATTCATTGCAGAAGTGTCCTGCTACGCACCAGCAAAAGTGGCGTCTCCAAAGACTCCTGGAGGAGTTTTCGCCGATGTTCACGGAGAACCCCGGCAGAACCGGTGTCCTAAAGCACTCAATTGACACCGGGAATACACGGCCTCTACGCTGCAACCCTCGACCTATCAGCGTACACAAGCGAGCCCTGCTGGACAAGGCGCTCCAAGAGATGATCGACACGGGTGCAGTACGTGAGTCACAGAGCCCTTGGGCCTTCCCGATCGTCCTTGCCCCCAAGAAGGATGGAACGGCTCGGCTTTGCGTCGACTATCGACGCCTGAATGCGGTAACCGTTCATGACGCGTACCCATACCCCTCGATTGAGTCGATCATGTACAACTTGGGAAACGCGAGTTTTTTTACGACTCTTGACTGCAGTCGCGGCTTCCTCCAGATAGAGGTCGAACCCGCTGACATTGAGAAAACAGCATTCACATGCTACAGAGGGTTGTACGAGTTTGTGCGCATGCCTTTCGGCTTGAGCAACTCTCCTGCCACATTCTAGCGTCTTATGGACATTGTGCTTGGAGACGCACGGCACAACTACGCCATGGCATATATGGATGACGTAGTAGTCTTTTCACGCACGTTTGAAGAACATCTTGTGCACCTTCGAACTATTCTCGAGCGCATGCGGAATGCTGGTTTGACAGTTCACCAGGGAAAAATGCAACTGGCAACATCTAAGATTAACCTGCTCGGTCTTGTAATCGACGATGGATCGCTTCGCCCTAATGAGGACAAGCTGAGGGCCATAACTGAGTTTCCTCCTCCACATGATGCAAAGAGTTTGCAGAGATTTCTTGGCATGGTTGGATTTTACCGCCAGTTTATTCCCCACTGTGCAAAGATAACGCGGCCTCTGAACGAACTACTGCGCAAAGGCGTAAAATGGCGTTGGACGGAGGCACAGCAAAGTGCTTTCCTTCAACTGTCCAGAGCTATTGCTGAGACAGCATCTTTGAAGCTCCCAGACCTCAACCGTCCGTTTGTGCTGCAAACCGATGCGAGCGGCTACGGTTTAGGTGCGGTGCTGCTTCAAGACTTTGATGGTGTCTTAGGACCCGTTGCGTTTGCTAGCCATACGTTGACAGCAGCTCAACGAAATTACTATGTTTGCGAGCTCGAGTGCCTGGCCATCATATTCGCCCTGCATAAATTCAACATGTATCTTGATGGCGCGCGCTTTGTGATCCAGTCAGATAATGCCGCCTTGTCTTGGCTTCAGCGGCTGGAAAATCCGGCAGGACGATTAGCACGCTGGGCACTTACGCTTCAGAAATATGACTATACCATTGTGCACAAGCCAGGCTCACAAAACAAAGTTGCAGACGCTTTGTCGCGCGCTCCGCTCGGCGAAGAGCACGTGCCCGAGGATGCCAATGTTGTGGCTGCGATAGATGCTGGCTCGCGCTGGGGTACTTTGATTAGCCGAGATGAGCTTCCTGCTGCACAGCAGAACGATGGACTTTGTCGCAGGGTCTCTGAGTGGTTATCTTCACGAGACCAACGTGGCAACAGAGACGCTGACATGGGTTAGGACTCGTACTTGCTGGCCGAAGATGGCCTGCTCCTCCGGTACATACCTCAGATCGACGACGGGGAGGGTGGCTCCACAGACACTCCATTTCGAGCTGTGATACCTCGCCGACTTCGCACATCCTTCATTAGATACTACCATGACTCTGCTTTGGCTGGTCACAGTAGTGGCTGCAAGACTTTCGAAAAGTTAAGCCGTACTGCAACTTGGCCAGGAATTTGTCAGGACGTGCTGAGGTACGCTCGTTCATGCCCAGTTTGTCAGAAAGCCAAACCGCGCGGTGGTCAGCCCCCTGGTCTCATGCAGCCAGTCGTGAGTCGATCCCCATGGGAATGCGTTGCTGTCGACGTCATGGGCCCTTTCCCACGCAGTCCGCGTGGCAACCAGTACTTGTTGGTTGTCACCGATCACTTTAGCAAGTGGGTGGAGCTATTTGCATTGCGATTGCTGACGTCCAAGAAAATCTGGTCGTGTCTGATGGAGACGTTCACACGCTTCGGATTTCCGGCGAAATTGATTAGCGACAACGCTACCTACTTTGCCAGCAAAGTGTTCCGAGACTCTTGTGCCACATTGGGCATACAACACAAGCGGACGTCTCCCTATCACCCGTAGGCAAACATCACAGAGCGGGTGAACCGAAACCTGAAATCGATGTTAATAGCTCACACCGAACGTCACCCTGACTGGGACGCAAAGCTCCCAGAGCTCGCGTTCGCAACTCGCACAACCGTTAACCGGTCTACAGGTTTTACGCTAGCTTGCCTTAATTTTGGAAAAGAGCTGACTTTCCCGCTGGAAAACACTTGCACGACCAACAACCGTGGCGCTGCTCGCTCATATGGTCAGTTTGCAGGAAGCCTACGACGCAGACTCAGGAACATCGTTCGTGATGCCCGGGAGAGCTTGGACGCCGCACGGCTTCAGCAGGCTGAGCAGTACAATCGTGGCCACCGGGACGTGCAATTCGAAGTTGGAGACCTTGTACTCTGACGGACACACCCACTTAGTGACGCCTCCAGAGGTTTCACAGCTTCCCTGGCGAACCGGTGGGATGGTCCGTACCGAGTGCGAAACAAGGCCTCACGCCTTACGTACACGCTTGTTCATTGTGAGTCTGGTCGACACGCCGGACCTGTTCATGTGACCAACCTCAAACGGTATTATGAATCGGATGACGAACTTCTCTCGCAGGTGGAGAGTGATGCCGATCCGGGTTATACTTAATTCTGCGAGGACTATACCTGATGTTGGTGACGAAGACGAAGATCTAAGAAGATGCGCGTTGCAATAGACTTGAGCGAGAACTAGTGCTCTCCCGACTGAATTTCCGCGGGGTTTTGTGTGATGGACGCGCAGACGCGGATAGTGTCCTCGCAAATTTAACTTGTCTATTGCCGCGCCCAACGTTATGAACGCTTTCTGGTAGAAGAAACCCCGGTAGAAGACCACTCACGGGCCCCTTTTTCTTTTGTTTCTCTCTGCTCTCCAAGATGCCTCGCTACCACCGACGGAGACGCTCAGCTTTCCCCCCACCGCCACCACTACCCTGGGGACACCATGGCCGTCGCCCTCCGGCTCCGGGACAACATCGCCGCCGGCCCTTCTACCGACGCCGGGGCAACTCCGCAACCTGGACCGTGCTGGGCCCCCAGGGCCTAGCCATCTCATGGACCTCGAACCTGCCCTGGGAGGTCCAGCCCCGGCCCCTGACCAGTGACCCCCCGGCCGAAGTCCCGGAGCCGTTTCGGGGAAACACTCTTACCGACCGCCATCCCAACGACCCGGTGCAGTTCTACGACGAGGAGGAGCGCCGGCTCCTGTGCCCCCTCTGTGGGGTGCCCGACATCCACAGGGGCACCCACCAGGCCGGCGCTCTCCACCGGGCCCGGGAGTCGGCCGCCGCCGCCAGGGCAGCCGTCTTGCGCCTCGCGGCCATAGACGAACACAACCTCCAGCGGGCCCTGGCGGTCATTCGGCGCCTAAGACCCGCCCTCCTCCGCCCCCCCTCGCCGGCCGACATCGCAATTAACATTGACGAAAACGAAGAACCCTTCTAACCACCCCGTCAACTCCAACAAACTCGGGGGGGGGGGGGGGGGGGGGGGGAAGGGGGAAGGAAGTTTGTGGGCTCTGCGGCCCATCATGGGCCAAAAGGACCTGTGCTCCGCGCCCGGCGCGCAACGTGCGCGCGAGCCACGTTCGAGGCTCGGGGGCTCGGCAGTCGGCTGCCGCCAGACAGTAAAGCTGTGTTCTATGAGATCTGCCTCGTTGGTCCTTCTTGCGGGTGAGCAGTAGCACCGAACCCTACAATATATATATATATATATATATATATATATATATATTTATTTATTTATATATTTTTTTTTACCAGCGACGTGTGAGTAGTGATGGTTTGTCGGCGGACCCATCGGAAGTTTATTTTCAAAAACGGGGACACCCACGTTTGGCCGAGAGGGTCGTGCAATTTGCTGTTACACACCGGGGCGTACCTAACCCAAACCTGTTTTGCGGAGCGGCTTAAAAAAAATCTGTCACGAGCTTGATTTATTGAGTCATTTACCAAAGAAAATCCAAACAGGTCAGAGCTTGAATGATGGTAGCCTAATGCATTCCCCACCAAACAAAGATCATTTTCTCGTTCCATTGTTTCGTGATACGTTGATCGATGACCATTTTTTTAAGGTTCTACTCTTCGCTTTATTGGATTTTTTGAGCGTCGTTCTTTTGAAGTGGCGGAACCATTGGTGTCAGATGTGGCCATAATGTTGCAGCTTTTTTTTCTTCTTCTTCTGCTTAGTGATTTAAAGCTTTAGGGTCGGGTCGATCTGTAAAATTTTGGAAGGACTGGCGTGTATCAGAAATAATAAAATTGATATTCGCGATACGAGACTTAGTGGTTCGGAAGAAGTGGTTTCTGGTAGGCGGTGCTTAGCAGTACTGATGATAACCAATGTACTCGACAGTATTCTTCGTAACAGCATAAGTTTTAAGCCTCTCAAGAAGTTGCGGCATATATATAAGGGCGCAGATGGAGAGCAGACGTTTTGTCTTGATGTTCCTCTCTATTTGTATCCCGCTTCACTGCAAGCTGCGCGAGCCATGTGACATTAGAGGGCTTGCATTTTTGCCGGCTATAGCTATATATATATGTACAATGACGTGTGGGTGATCATTTCAAATAATGCGAAAAAAAAACTTGTCATGTTTTAAAATTAAAAAAGAAAGAAGCTGTATACTCTGGGATATATTTTACGAGAAGGAATTCGAAACGGTTTTGGTCGGATATATTTAGTTCTTGAGATGTTTTTATTTCCAAAGGACCAAAGGCGAATTTAGGGATTTGGGGCGGTTGCCACAGGTCACGTGTTTGGGAGCTTCGTCATTCTCAAATACCTTCTGCACAACAAATACTTTTTACATGGTTTTGTAAACCATAGTAAAAGCGTCAAATGTTCATCAAGTTCTTTTTTTTTTTGTTTTATGTAATTTTTGTAAATGTACCTAACCTTGCCCCTTTTACTATAGTTTATCTAGGACGAATAACTTTAGTTAGATTAAATTTTATGGCATAACTTATACATAAAATAATATCTAAAACAAACACTTTCTCAACCAGTAAAATATAGTTAAATGAAAATAAAGTTATATTAGCAAAAAACGCCTTTGAATACGAGAGGAAATTTTAAAAGTACAATTCAAAATCAATTCAAAAATAATATTTGTTAATGTTTTTTTTCTTGTGTGAAGAGCCCTTAGAATGATTTAAACATGCAATAAAATCATGTTAAAATATATAGTTTAAGCATATAAATTTGTACTTTTAAACAGACGTTAGATTTGAAGTCCTCTTTTAAGATGCGAAGCTTGGTCATCATAATTTTTATTCCTATTAAATAATTAATTAAATCTTGGCACGTGGTCAGAGTATCCTATGGCTTTGATTTAACAACCAATAAATGATGTAGACCGGATACGAACATGGCATGTTATGTTTATTGTATTGTCGTGAATTGAAAGGATCGACTAACGCAAAAGTTCAAAAACAAAGATTTAATCGGGGAATGTGTGCCGGAAACAAAAGAAATAACTAGCGTTGAGAAACCTGCAGCGAGCGTCAAGTTGTCGGCGTGATGCTGGCTAATGCGAGGGTAGCGGTGACTCGTCGATGGGAGTCAGTCTGCAAGGCCGCGCTGGGCTCTTTATCCAGTATTCTCGGTATCTCGAATACTCGCCCTAAACGTTCGAGCGTCGAGTTATGGTGAGACTGAGTCGGCAGGGCATGTTGGACTCCTTATCTATTCTCTCGAACATTTGGTCAATTCGTCGAACATTTGAGGCGAGAGTAAACGCGAATACTCTAGAAGCATGGAGTGGCGTTCCTTCTGGGCCACGCACGAGGCAATACGAAAAAGATTCCTACGCATGTTTCATTAGTGAGCTCAAAATATTGAAAATTTTCAAATATACGTAGTTCCCTATATCTTTCGTAAAGATACAAAAAAAATTATAGATACTTCCCTCTAAAAGTTTTATGCTTAATATAGAGCCATTTGGGGTGACACGATTATTTCGATGTGTCAAAGGCTTCTAATAAACGCACTCCCTAAATTTTTTTCTAAAAATTAATAAAAAATATTATAATACTTTCCTCTAAAAGTTTTATGCTTAATATAGGGCCATTTGGGGTGACACAAGATTTTCGATGTGTCAACTGGGCGAATTTAAACCTTTTCCGAGCGTCGCACCTCCAAGCACGTCGAACCTTGTGAGGAGGCTAAGCTTATTTAAACATATTGACATTTCTTTTTTTTTTTTAAAGAAAACTTGCATACTCTGTGGGGAAGTAGATGGAATACATAAAATATCTGCTAGCGACAGTTCACGAGAAGTTTTAATGCAACCAGAAATTTACCTATAATGCACCGTGCGGTCACGCCTACGGCGACGGCGACAGCGACGCCGACGCCGCTCAAGCCGGAAACGGGCGCCTAAGAGCTGCGCTCTGAAAGGGCCGCTAATGATGTTACAACATTTTTTTCGATGCTTAGCTATTTGTTGAGCATAATATTAAAAAAAAAAAAACGCCTTTGTCTTACGTTTTGTTTCATAAGTGGCCCGACCGGATAATTTTAATTAAACTTACAGTATTCATGTTTTTCTTTTATTTCTGTGCGTCGAGGTAGTGGGTCATACGTGCAGTAACGGCATGAAGAGAGTGTCGCGAAGTGGGGAGACCGCTCAAGAATCAAGCGTCCTTGCACAACCTCAGTTTATACAAATTTGAAATAACTTGACGCCCTGAGGACATCGCTCAGGTGGGCACCTCTAAAGTGCCTGTAATTATTATTTAAAAAATTGGTTCAGCACATTTGGCCCACTGCTGCCACGAAGAAGAGTGAGCAGAAGGCTCTTAGTCCTGTCAAGAACATTCGGTACGCCACTTGTGGACGAAAAATCGAAAGAAAGATGGACCCTCAATTTAATATAAAACAATTTAAAAACCATTGAAATTGATAACCTTTCCCTTTTGTGTAATTGTGTGTGCATTGCAATGCTCCTCAAACTTTACACCGCCAATTGGATATCCAAATCTTGATATACTGCCGGCTACTCAAAGCGAAATTGGTTACTGGCGTTGCTTCGATTTCCTTCATCATGCCGGGTTGTGATCGGGAGATCAAAAGGAAACCTCGCAGTTGCTGCGGAATACGTCCACAAATAGCATAAAAATTACCCAGAACCAACCATCTAATGGAGGCGCTAAGTTTGGGAGTCACTCTGCTTCCCAACAGTGTATGCGAACTTTTCTTTCTTTCAAAAGATGAAGCGAAGATAAAACGTGTTAAAAGAGCCCAGTTTCTCACAATACTTAGCTGCGTGGAAAAGCGGCAGTTGGAAAAGAAGAAAATTTTGCGCTAAGCTTCTCGGCGCGTCAGTAAAAATATAATTTTTTGCCCCGTGCCTCAATATACCGAGGCTTTTCATTGCAATTTAGAAGTATTTTTAAGTAAAAAAGCTGGGTGTTTGAATAAAAACCTTAATACATTGCATAAAAGTATTAAATACTTCTTAATTCGAAGCCAACCAAAAATTTGAGAAAGTGCGAACATAAATTAATAATCAGGTAAAAACAAAAGGCTGCGCCGTAATTTGGCCTTTTTAAATAGAACTTCGAATATGGCTTATTTTGGAAAGAAGATATTTAAATATCCTCATGATATATTACACTTGAGTTTAGTGGTAAGTTAAACACCATTTCAAGGGCTTTTCATTAAAAAAAAACACACGAAAACATTTCGAAGACACCTTTGTGAGAAAATTGGTGCCGAATTTAATAAGGAAACGACTTTTGATTGGGCTAGTTGATTCGCAAATTAGACATGATTAAAATAGTGTGAATTTGACAAGCGCGATAAAAGGCGTGCGTACAACTGGGCTCGCGCTAACTTCCAACTATGATTATTGCATCATCCAACCAAGCAATATATACCATAAACTGCGGACATAAAAAGCACTACTATAGTTACACATTAAGAATATATGTCTACCACGCTCCTATCTTCAGATAAAACCATCAAGAAAAAATAATTTTTCGTCAGTGAGACACACCGACAGCTTGCTGATGCCACTTATCTCCTGCTCTTTTTTTAAAAAAAAGCCTATATAATTTCCATTTCTCTCTTGTCCTTTGCTCAGTTCAGGGCTTTGGTCAGTTTCAAAATAGGTTCACACCCACATCTTTTAACGTGCTCAGCAAGAGGACCACCCAAATTGCTTCGCACTGAAAAATTATGCTCGGGCACCTTCTCATTCAAACACCGACCCGTTTGTGGAATGCAAATGCGGCCACAGCTAAAAGAAACAAAATTCGTAAACAACCCCACCTGTGCAGTTAGTGTACATGACGGCATGTTCCTTTGCTCATGACCACTTTTATGCCCAGTAAGCGTAGGACATATCTTGCCAAGCATGCAGGGAGCCAAAAAAAGACATTAATACCATATCTACGAGCAAGCTTGTTCTCGCTAGCGCGTGCATTCTTTGCCGGGGCCATCTTTTTCGAATGGGTTTTAAATAATGCGATGCCATGTGCATATAAGGCACAACTTGCACTGTTTTTTTGTTGATCAGTTTTAGAGTAGGTTTTTTTATTCTGTGATCCTTCAAATTTTGTAATAGGCTCTTGCAAACACTTGATAGTAGCATGATAGGGTACGCCGCGGATTTTAACTTCCTGAACTGGAAACCGAAGCCGGTAGACATTTTGTGCTCGCCACTTTTTGTGAGGGCCGCCAGTAAGCAATTTGTAGCCATTTCTCTTTTTTTTTTTTTTTTGTAAGCTTAAAAAAATCACTTTCGAAGCACATTTTTTTTTTTGATCGAGGGTTGTACAATTATCACAAGTGTTGCCTAGAAAAATCAAGCGGCAAATCTAAAAACTGAATGCAATTCTGGTTTGCCATTCGGAAAGTGAACTTTGAGCGCGCCGAGTGAACATTAGATATGTCGATTTTTTTTTGAAGCAACATCAACTTTATTTTTCCCCCGTCAAATCCCGTAAAACAACTAGAAAATCGTTAACATATCGCTAAATCATAAGCACACGTACCTCTTCAAGATACACAGATATACGTTTATCCATTTCGCCTAGATAAATATCGCACAGCACTGGGGCGACAAAGGAACCACTACATATACCATTTATTTTTGTAAAAAGAACTGGTCATTAGCGCTGACAGGTCTCGACTTAAGAATGAATTCCGGGAGGGTTAGAAAGTTCTCACAGTTGATGCCAGTCGAAGTATGGAACTTGGCTCGTCCGGATTTCTCGAGCTTGTCCCTTATAGCACTGAAAAGTCCATCATGTGGCACTAAATAATACAAATCTTTTATATCCACTGAGAAGGTTGACGTGGCAGTTATAAGACCGTCTTCGATGTCTTGTATTATGTCCACTGAATTTTTTACAAGAAAAGGAGCATCACCTGCCGTGTCCAGTTTACACTGTAAATACCGACTCACTTGGACTTGCCACGAATTCTTCTCTGATACTACAGTCAGACCCTGTTATAACGAACAGCAGGAAGCGCTCCGATCAGTTCGATATAGCAAGCAGTTCGATATAGCAAAAACCATTTACAACGAATTTCCACGATGCCTTCGTTGTGAGGCGAGAGCTTCTGTTTCTGACTTATCTGTTCGCTTGCGCCTTGTAACAACGCGCTAGAATTTTTTTTTATTCATGCGTACAGATTTTTTCTTAGCTTATCTCCCCTTCCGAATCGCTTCTTTTTGTGGGCAACCGCTTTGGGATTAAAAGTTTATTCTTCTGTGCGTACGTCCAGAGCGTTTTTTTAGCTTTCTCTCCTTCTGAATCGCTTCTCTTCGCTCAATTTTGTTGGCGGCTTGAGCTTTTAAAATGTCCTTCCATTTCTACTTTCTTTTTTTTGTTTGTTTTTTTTTTTTTGGGGGGGGGGGGGGGGGGGGGGACTGGTTAGAAGACGATTGTTTGCGCGTTTTCGGAAGCCTTCCCGGAGGCAAAAGTTAGATATAGTCGATGTGTTGTTCGTGATAAAAAGTGCTTTTTACGTGTATCTTTATTTAAATTTTTCGTGAGTTCGTCATCGACAATAATTCGCTGTACGTGAGTTTGTTGTAAATGGGTTTACCTGTATTACTCGTAGAGGGCACTCTGGTTTGTGAGTCTTTCCGCCTTTTTAGTGGATGTAGAAGATTTGTATTGCTAAGTGCCACACTATTTTGGTGTTTTTCTATGCCCAAAGGCTATGGTATATATTGCTTGGTTGGATGATGCAATAAACGTAATTGGAAATCCGCACCAGTCATGTTATACTTGTGCTTTTTTCGTGCTTGTCAAGTTCGCGCTATTTCAACACCAAGTACACTTTTAAAGATTTCCTTCTTATGCAAAGGTCTCTTTCACTAGCATAACCCTATTTAACTATAACGGTATTATACTTGTTGAACTAATTACCTTCTATTATAGGTATGATTTATTTGAAAACAAATGTAATATAATAGAACACGATTTCATGATTTAAACCAGGTAAGTTACTCTCCGATGGGTCAGGTTTATTTTTATTTTTGAGAAAAACATGGAAACAACGTTGCTATGAAAAGCTGGTGCTCTTACTATAGCTTAGAAAATAATGTAAAGTGTTTTTTTTTTATTGAAGGTATTAGAGCCTGTCGAAGCTTCCAAATACGCGACCGGTGCTGATCGCACAAATTCCAAATCCGCTTTTGGTGCTTTAGAAGTCTAAAACTCGAGAACTAACATAACACGGAAAAACTGTTTTCAGTTTCATCAAGTGAAACATTTGCCCAGCATATATATTTATTCCATGAGCTTTCGAGACATTAATATTTTTCCTGTACGAGCTGAAATGAAATCGACGATGTGAGATTCGGAAAATTACTGTTTCTGCAGCTGCATATTATTTTTCAAAATCGAAACAGTACAACTTTTAAAACTTCTTGTGGCTAGATGAACAGGAAATGCCGTTTAATTACAGCTTGCGTATAAAAGAACGTCGTCCTTAAGTTTCTTGTCTACTTGAGTGAAAAACAGCATCCGCCGGAAACGATAAACATCAAGCAGACACATCATACACTGGAACATGCTCTCCTGGTACTTGTGAAATGAGTAAGAACGGTGGCAAGCCTGCCAAATATACATTATCGCATACACTGCATCCGCTTGAGCTTGGTCGTTGTCGGATGTTTTTGTTTGTTGTTAAAGTAGAACTTATGCCCAAGTCCCACTGTAGCGACAAAAAGAACTAACTGGGTGCTGCCGAAAGAAATGCCACCGCAATAAATTGTATTCAAATTCAAATGCGGCATCAAGTTAATTTTCGCTTGTAAGTCATTGTATGTGTATGCAATATCAACATGTCGAATCGAATTTAGTGAAAGGTCAGTCGGATGAGCGCAGAGTCAGCTTGCGTCCGGATTCCACGCATTCCACACGGAATGCCTTTGCTCGCAGGTTATTTAATTATCCTAATCCTAAATATTACTTTATGTTTCCATATTGTAAAGATATTACATCTCTTCGTGTAGGAAACAGGTGTGACACTAATATTCATTATATCATATCAGGTATTTAACTTAGCTTCAGATGCCTTCGGCGACATAAACGTTCTGCGAATGATTTTGCGTGTTACCTGCTGTCTGTGATCATCTATACTTCCCGTTCATAAGTCTAAAGGTCGCAGATACAGTGATGACTGTAAGACGAGTGTTGTGCGAGATTCCGCATAAATTATCCTCTAGCAGAGACCATCGATTCGCCCAGTAAAACTTTCCACCAGTTAAATGAAGTAATTTTCACCGCACCCCCAATTCATGACAAACTTCTCCAAACCGACTCCATCAATGCAGTCGGTTTGGAGATAGATAATAGAGAAACATAAATCGGTGTTTAAGCAAAAAATCGTCCTGACCGACAAAAAAAAAATGCAAATGGCAAGCAGTATTCTACACCTCGTTTCAGTTTCAGTTCAGATGCAGTCAACTCTACGAGCTAATTTGACTAACCTAGCAGCGTATGACGCGCAAGTCACTGGGATGTTTCTGTTTATGATTACTTCAACGTATATAGAACACGTACACAAACGCCTTGATGGTGCGCTGCTGACGCTGCCTGTGTAGCCCGATCAGCTGACAGCGTCGGCTGCTCCTGAACTAAGGGTAAAACGAAGCATACTTTGGCTACCCGCCCCTTCCTACTTGTATCTCTGGATAGCCGTCGTATACCAGCGGTCGTGAGTTTACAAGCAAGTGAGTGATGTACGTTAAAAATGTATTTGTCGTACTGCAGGTTTTAAGTGTTTTACCTGCAGCGTGAACCAGTATTTTCACACCTGAAAATGCAGATCGAACTATAACCTTTAAATACGCGACAGGTAATCGCTCAGGAATCGGGTAAACAAATGGAGTCACCGAACATTGCGGACAGTGCTGATTTACCGACGACCAGCTCACTTGATTTTATGCCTACGATTTCGTATCTTCCGCCACTGGAGCAAGAAATGAGAGGTTGCAGGCGGAAATTGAAAACAAAAAATATGCGAACAAAATCCTACCGCAAGTAATGCCAATTTTAAAACTACTCGAGAGTAATTTGTTCGCATTATTCGTCCGTGCGAGTCGAGGACTAATGACATCGTTATCAGTCAGAAAGTACTCGCGTGTCCCGCACACTGCTTTTTTTTTTTTTTTGTTCGGGGACATTGAGAGAATGATTGCTCGAAATGTTCTCTCGCCCTCCCGCTAGCTTTTTTTAATTTTAATTAAGAAACTTCAGCAGTTAGCGCGCCAAAGTTCCGAGGAGAATGCAATAGCATTTTCTGTATATAGTATAGCTTGGCTTCGAAGCAATGCGAAAAGTACGGTTCCCTTTCATATAATCGCATCGGGCACTGTGACATTTTAATTGTGGCTTAATTCTCGCGTTTCTGTTTTAATGCCTTACCTTAGAATGCTACAATTACCGCTTTAATTAAAGAAGTAATATTGTTTCGGCTTCGTGACATACTATGCCTTCATTTTCGATTAGATTATTCTAGGTGCGAAAGTAGCGTGCTTTCGTATATCTAAAAGAAACTGCGTGCTTGCTCAGTTCCTGACTTAAGTATGCAACAAGAAATGTTCCTGACTTTTGAATACTGCTTTAATAATTTGAAACTTTTTGGGGTATTGTGATAAGGCATTGTAAATACTATTCCAAAAAAAAAAACTGCGAGCACAAATGTTTTTCTTTTTCAGTTTCAGGCCATAAAATAAGGAATGATGCTCAATGTGATAGCAATAATTTCACTTTGAACAAAGTCGCTGATGTGTTTTGTTGACAGTAATATTCTAATTTTCCAGGAATTTGTGCTGAAAGAACGGTAATGGGCATACAAAATACAGTTGCAGCAGGTTCAACTCTTGGCATATCATATCCGGATAAAAGTAGGGTCGATCTCATCCTCTTACATCATCCCCTCTTTTCACCAAATAAAGAAGAATCCTACACGCTGAATTACGAAAAAAAAAAATGAAAGCCGTCCTAGGTCCCGGATACCCTTTCTTCTATATCATGTGCACATAACGCATCGAGCCCACTTGTGATGGTTCACAAAGTTTGATTTCTCAGCGTATCGCTCTGCGATTTGCTACAGAGCGGCGGCTACGCGGTAAAAGCCTAAAGTCATAATATTTATATAAGAAAGAAAGAGAAAAAGCTTAGAGCAGAACTGGACCAAGGCGAAGAGGAAACAGGGGCTTTATTGGAAACTTTGTTAGAACCGTCATTTCTAATATCTCTCTCTTTCTTTCTTCCTCTGCGCAGTCTACGTCATTTCATAATGACCGTGTCATTTGGCGGACGGGCATACTAATCTCGTACCTACTCAGCAGGACATGAAACTTCAAAACCGCCCCATTTCCCCACCAGCCGAAATGCCAGAAGACGCTCCACCTCAAACCCCGACGCCACTGGACATCTGCTACCTGCAAGACCCTGGGAATTTCGATGTCAAAGGGAATCATGACGTAGAGGAATCCGTACTTTCATACATGCGCATCAGCGTCTACAGCAGACGAAACATTATTATCATGATTACCAATGTAATCTTTTACATCAAAGATACAGCGCTGTCCTGGTTTTTGACCCACATGCAAGTACAAACTTTGACACCTTTTTGGCGATTACACAGGCCGAACGTTTGCAGCAAAACGCTACCTATACTTTGTTTTACATTAAGTCAAGTCGCAGACGACGCTTAGAGCTGATCAGACGACGTCAACAGCACGCCATCATAGTCTTTTTTATGTTTATGTAGGTGTTTTATCATCGCTTCACCAATTATAAACAAAAAAAGGCCCTGTGACTTGCGCCTTTGGCGCTGCCTAATTGATCCCATTAGTTAGTAGCGTCAGCTGCGTCTGGATTCAAGGTGAAACAAAGTATTGCTCGTTCGTCCAAACCTCGACTGAGTTATACATGTCGTATGTACAACACATCTTGTCGCTATGCAATAAAACAGACAGTTTCATGGCCGATCCCTTGCTAATTGCGCACTTCTTGAAAGGCATCGCCGACGACGCTTTTCAGCTCCCTGTTTTTAAAAGTACGACAATCGACGGCCTCGTAAAATAATGCCGGCGATCTGAAGTGGTCACAAAGCGTTGGATCGCATCCAACTTCATCGGCTCCCCACAATACTACGGCAAATTTCACATGTGACGAAACTCCAACATCAAAACCAATAGCAACTGTTGTCCGCCGTGAGCTAGAAGTCATGCTCCCACCCACAGCGCTTTCTCGCTCACTCGGAGACCCTCAGTGCATTTTTTGTATCAACAATTTAACATATGATCCGCCAAGAAATGACCGAATTCATGTGCTAGCACAATCATATCAAACCTGGTCTTTCCCCGGCCTCCCAGCTTACAATCCGAGACCTCGTGAACGAAAAAACAAAACAAACAAAAAAACAAACAAAAAAACTGACCTTCTTAAAAGAAGAGAAAAAAAAAAAAAAAAAAACTGCTTGGCACAATTCGTCGCGGCATTCATGAACGGTGTCATGACCTCGCTCACCTAGTTCTATGTGACGCAGAGATATGTCGAAAGGGAATAAGGTGTGCCTGAACCGACCTTCAAACATTTCTCTTTGCCGGCACACGTCTTTTAATGTACAAGTTTGAAAGCGCGATAATTTATTTATTTAAAGAAATACTGAATAATAAAGAGACATTTTAATCCTTCGTGACTTCCCCATTTTGGTGCGGACATGATTGGTCAATGCGCTGCATGCTCTCGTCTCTCACGTCACGCCATCTGCCAGCAGCGCATACGGCTTCACAAACGCGGTCATGACACCGTTTGCGAATGCCGCAACAAATAGCTTAAAACAAGTTTTTATTTTTCTATTGTTTTAACAAGATAAGTTCGCTGGTTGATATTTTCACTCCAAGCTTCCATCACCGAGTCTCACATGTGTAGCAAATCGCAGCGCGATCAGTAGAGAAACCTATTTTGGCGTACCGTCTAAATTAGATTCGAATCGTTCAAGCACATGCTGTATGTGTTCGTCCATAAAAAAAAAAAGTATTCTTTGGAGATATAAAACATAAACATTCTCTAGGAAGAACATTTCGGCGTGCACGATCTATTTTCTGTAACGTATGATTTGAGCTAATAAAATGTCAAGTGAACAGATATATTGTTACTTTGCTTCTCAAAAATAATTTTTGTCGGCTCATCTCCTTAAAAGCTCCACAATGTCCTGAAAAACGGTTGCATTTAGTGCTATGCAATTTTAACGAAATCATCGGAGAAATACATTTAATGAACTTTTAAGTCAATGAGCGGCAACAGTCAAGACATAAGGCCGCCACTTATGAAAGTGGGACGATGGAGCCAACTATACTTCTGTTTTTTATTTGCCCGTGAACCTAACCCGGATATACCGACGGTTTCGTTCGCCACGGTTATTCTATATATAAAAAAAGAAGATATGCTCTAGATATCTGGGTTCTAAGCACAAGATATCAGTGCAGCTATTGCCGTTCGATGAGAGCGTGAACGCGAACAAACCTCCAGGCATCTAACAAATAACTACAAAAACAAAGCCGCTACACTGAACAACCCGCACGTTCAGCGAATATACAGTGACGATTCAGAATGGCGATTGCGTTACAGATATAGATATTTATCCCACGACATCTTGTTTTGCAGTGAAGAAAGCCTGCCTTGGCATGCGTCGTAAATGCTTCTTGTCAGTAGAAATGCAGGCTGCATGTTGTTGGGCGATGATCCGTCCAGAAAAAATTAAACCGTACGCTCTGAAACGAAAAAAAAAAGTGAGAGTTTGCATTTTGGAAGAACACAACACGACGAATCACGGCGAACAGTAGGAGGACCTCCACGAACGACGAAACTCAGAATGCGACTACATTTTAACATAAAAAAAGCAGTGCAGGCAGAGACAACGACTGAGTAAAATGTCAGGGCAGACAAAATCACTGCACACATTGAATCTTTGTGTAATCGTATTCTTAACTTTATCATTTTCAGTAATCTTTAATGTTCTCCACAATTTCTTGTCTCGTTTACCTCTTTTTGGATTGAAGAAGAGGACCGCTTTTCGATCGTGGCAATCGCGGCCACGTTTTCACGAAAACCGATCTATAGAGAGACGGGTTGTTCACAAACAAGCCTCGTTTCCTCTTGCCAGGTTTGGACGCAGCGCGCAAGCAGAAACCAGATTCGCGTAAGATGAAGCATCTGCGCAAGCGCCGTGCAAAGGTACAGCGTCCGCGTAGAGGCGCGAAATCAGGGCCGACCATTTGTTTATAGGCAACGGACATTAAAATCTTGTGCATGAGAGTCAGACTCCTTTAGTTTATCTTCCCACACCTACCAAGCTAAAACAGGAGCTAGCACAGTATTGGTGTAGAACACTGCTGTAATCAGTTGGTGCATTATTCACCGGAGGGTGTCGTAAAACACTCGCTAAGTTCC
The DNA here is from genome assembly GCF_016920785.2 of Ixodes scapularis. NCBI lineage: Eukaryota > Metazoa > Arthropoda > Arachnida > Ixodida > Ixodidae > Ixodes > Ixodes scapularis. Next base: position 44,289,675 of record NW_024609880.1, on the reverse strand, counting down.
TCCCCTCTAAATATATCTAACGAGCTCGGAAGTAATAAGGACGGCACTTAAAAAGGGTTACTGACTAAGTTCCTCTCTTTAGTACCTCCAACGAAATGAACATGATCATTTGAAGATGTTCATTCTCAGTAACAGATTTTGACTGAGGTAGTTTGTTTTTTAATGCGGACAGCTCGGACAGTTTGGACAAACGCACGAAGGCAAGAAATGGATAAAACACAGCTTAGGAGCAACTGCGCTTTAATATAGTATTTATTCCTAATACGAAAATTTGAGAGATGAGTGGTTGTTTGGTAACGTGCAGAGTAATAATTTAATGTGAATATAGTACAGACATTAAGCATTTAATTAAAGTGCGGTTGCTAGTCATCGGTTTCTCTGTCCAGGTCTTGCCTTAGGGTACTCGTTTAAATTGTTCACGCTTTTCATATTAACAAAAGGTTCGGCGTCTTGTTGTTTGTTGTAGTAAATTTACGCACCAAGTCATATTTTTATTCCAAGAGTGCAAAGAACTGAATCAAGGGTAAAGCACACGATCTGAAACGTTAGTTTTCAATCTGTTTTAAAATTTGTTGACAATTCCCTTGTCTTTAAAACTGTTGTATGATATTACGACAATTACAAAATCAATATGAACAATAATTAATTGCCGCTGGCTGTTATGAGCTAAGCTGTATTTTAGAATGTGTGTTTGTGTTCAAATCTACACGGCAAAAAAAAAAAAGGTTTGACGTTAATTTTTTTTAATAATGTGCTCGCACGTTTCTGAAATTGGAAATGTTTATGTATATGCCTTAAACTTAATAAATTGTGTTGGAAAGAACATTTCTGTGGCAAAGATAATTGTGTTCGAATACATTTTTTTATTCTTCTGAACAGACGAAGGATCTACATTAACCAAAGAATATAAACTCTTTCCTGTCTCTTGTCCACTACGCTTTGTCTAAAGGCCTGTAAAACTGTTTCGCAGAGTTGCTACTTTTTTCTCTTGTGTACTACTTGCCCTGAGAATTATATACTCAAGCAATGAATGTTGTAGGCGGAAGAAAATTCAAGGTGTTATGTGGGGCTTCTTGTCGTGCCTTATTATCTTCATAATGGCCTTAAATAATAAGCTACCAAACTTATTTTTCAGTTATCAATTCGCACCTCTTATGTTATTTTACGTATTCTGGTGCAAAAGCAGTGTTCCGGATTGTAATTTCATTAAATTTAGATTAGCGACAATCTTTCATCTTGCTATGTTCAACGTCTACGAATATTTTCAACGTGTACTATGCATTGGCTTTTAACAACAAAGCATATATATGAAAACTGCTTTGTATATTAGAGCAGATTAAATAAAACACGTCAACGTTCTCGTAGTTTTTTTTCCTTGACATTTTATATCACTAACAAAAGCCGCCCTTATTGTTAGTGATAAATAGTCTTAGATGTACACTCCTCTCTGTGAATTCAATCAAAAGGGCAGCTAGACAGTTGCGTAGCTCGGGTTATTGACATGTAAATAGCAAATTCCTCAGTAAATGTAACTGAAGCACAGCTACATAACGAGAAGGCCACACATAATACTGTATGGCGTCAACCCGATTCAACAATGGCGACACCGACTGAGCCGCTTGGTTGACTCCTGATGCGTTGTTTTCGGAGGACGACTAGCCGTCGTTCCGAAAATAAAATCAGGTGACCGAAACGGAGCACGAGCTGAGAGGTTGCTCTTTGGATGAAATAAACTAACTTTGGCACAGCGTGAGAGCCACGAACTCGCCTCCAGAGATTTGTCTGCGGTCTCGCCCGGACGCAGACCAACATTGCTTGCCGCACGGTTGATTCGAAAGCATCCTCATGGGACTCCCGTGACCAAGAGGAAACACCAAAACCTCAAAACAACAGTCCCCGATTTCTGTCCAGTATACTGAAAAAGATTCCCCCTGGGAATTGATTGCACGTATTCGTATCCGGAGTTCCCTCTTGCAGAGGCGAGGCGACATGGAGAATATACTTAATCTCGTTTTCGGTTGTTGGCCTGTCTGTCTTTAAATTATTTCATATTTTGAAATGCAGGATTGCCTCCTTCGGACAGCCTAGACCGCATGCCTCCTTTGCTTTATAGGTCTGGAGATTGAACCTTTAAAAAAGCCGCTTCGATTTGTTTTCTATTCTAGCATTGAACATCTAGTTCCAACGGCTTAAGGACTGCCGAAACAGGACTCAGCAAATGCCGTGCACGACCCCTTACTCTCCGCCCCCCCGCCCCCCCCCCCCCCCCCCCCCCCAACCCGGGCCGCCAGAAAAAAAAAACAAAAAAACAAGGGCTGCATAAGTTACTTTTGGTGGTTGTGTATGAATTGCGATAGCATTCGTCATAAGACTCACGAGACCGGTGACTGGGAATACGATGAACACTTTCTTTTATGAATTCATTTTTCACGCCAAATTTAGCGAGGAAACGGAATTGGTTCATAGGTAATTCGGCGTGAATTTCTCCGCTAAATTTAGCAAAAAAACTGAATTGGTCCATAAGTCACGTGACGCAAGTATTTCCGTTAAATTGAGCGGGAAACTTGATCAGTACAGAGGACACGTGACACCAATTGTTTGGGCTAAATTTAGCGGGAAACCCGCATTCGTGCATAGGTCACGGGACATTAATTTTGTCGCCAATTTCAGTGCGGAAACTTGGCTGGTGAATAGGTCCTGACGTCACTTTTTCCGCTAAATTTAGCAGGGAAACTGAATTGGTGTGTAGGTCACGTGACGCCAATTTTCCCGCGAAATTTAGCGGGGAACCTTAATATCTGTATAGGGCATGTGATGTTAATGTTTCGCGCGGGGAACCTGTATTGTCTACTGTCCATAGGAACAGGCGCCGCAGATAAAGAATATTATTTACTATTGCCATTCGAATGGCAATAGTCAACATTCGTCGCAGGCGACTGAAAACTCTCGTCTACGGCGACCGTTTTATTCCAATCCAAGCATATTTGCCTTCCGTTCAAATTTTCAACGAAGCATAGTTCATCCCACGTCGGCCTGATATTTCGACAGTCAGATTTTCAATATGATCCAGGCACTCAACGGTTATATGTAGCTATGGACATTGTTATTGCCATCTCATAAACATTTTTTTTTCTCGATACATTGCGTATTGTATGGATCTCAAACAAAGTGAATAGGAGCGTATTCAGTCGTCCCCAGGCTTCATTGAGTCCGGCAATCTATAATAAATATGTTGAGTCATGGGATGACAAATTAGCCTAAAACATCAGAAATCTCTGAAGCAAAAAAAAAAAAGAAAAATATCAGGATATAAAGAAAAAGCTTTGATAAACTGATTAAGTTTGTCCCTACTCGCTATTCTGGGCAGCGGTAGAGAGTGAGAGAAACACAGGCGCGTTCTCCGCATTAGGGTCGATCTGTAGGCGGCCTGGTACAGGGCAAGCATACCACACTGGCTTCCTTCTATTAGTTCTGCTTTTTTATGTGAGGTAAGTGAGAAAAAAATATTATAAATTTATAATAGCAGCAAATAAACTAAAAAAAACAATTCGTGAAAGATTTGTTAAAAGAAATGTTCTGCAAATCTTTCGCAGCCCCCGCCACTCATAGAACTGTCCTCCATGCGCGTCATGCGGATGTTCCCCGGAGTTAATATATTTCCATTTCCGTGACCTATTTTTAACTAAAGCAGCGCTTAACGCCGATTTCTTATTCGCCCAGCCCCGACAATCGACACCCGGACGCACCGAACCTAAGGAAAAAAATGAACCCCAAAGAAGGCGCAAACGAATTCTGAGAAAGTATAAACCCCGAAACCACGAAACCGTGGAAAAGGCACATCGGAAACATTAAACGCCTTACCTACGATCGCTGTGTGCATGTTGCTCGATGGTTCCCTAACATTACTAAAGTTTTTAAAATGGGAAAAAAAGAAAAAACCGAGTGTTGGGCGAACTAAATCTTGACATCCACACAGGGCATGTTTCGTGTTCGTCTCACTTTTGAACCCTCACTGTCTGAGGTCTTCGCTATGACTGCTAATCGGCTCGCCTACGCACTCACTCTTATCTCAGCAAAGATCCTAACACGTGTTAGTCTGATTTAATTCTCCCCCGCACGACTGCGTTAATCGAAGTGCATTCAATTAGCCAAGGGCACGATGGAATGGATTGGCACGCTGGAGCCGTATCAGACTTCGAACACTGTGCCGAGCTACCCCCGATAGCATGAGTCACCACCCAGGCTCATGCTATCGGGGGTAAGTTGGGTCAAAAAAGCGCAGTTCTTAGAATACCCTCCACTCATTAGAAGCTAACTACAGTAAAAAAAAGAAGGCTCCAAAGTACTTAACGCGGTAACATGTTCTCAATCAGTTAGCTAGATATATGTTGAAGCTTGGGCAGCTATAGCCGTTCCGGGGGGTTTATTGAGTAGTTTCGTCCAACGGCATTCCTTTCAGCGACAATGAAAGAATGGGGAGGGCGCAGTCGGGTCCTTACTTACCCAATACGAGCTGATGGAAGATAAAGCGAATGAAGCAATAACTCGTAACAAGACGCCTGAAAAGCGACAGGCTTTAATTAATGCGTGTCGGGTACGCAACCCCGGTGGCGTAAACCCTCTTCCAGGCGGAGTAGGCGAAAAAGAAAGCTGAACTACCCATTACACGTCTTCTTACATTCCGGAGAAGCGTAACTCGGCAACTAGGAATGTGCTCGTGTGCCCTTCTGTATCTCTTGTATTTAGCAGTACTTGTGTACCTGTCGTGGTGGTATTTTTAGTACGTTTTAATTTAGTATTCGTTGTCCTACTGAATTCTTTCTTCGGCAGAAAGCAATCTGGTCGCCCGTTACAGGACTAACTCCAACGAGGAAATTGCGCTCTTCAGCCGAGCCAACGCGTTTAACCGGGCGCAAGCGCGCTCCGCCTACACGCGACGGCGAATGCCGAAAACAAATGATATAACATCCCTTTATGCGATAGATTATTCGGATCTTTCCGAGCTAAATAATGTGTTTCGTAGCACCACCTTTTAGATATTGCGTAATAGAGAGAAAAAAAAAAAAAGGTTGGGGGATGTGCTGCACGGTAGATACGGACGCCCTTTCGTGAGCGGCAATATATACAGTTTTTTTTTTTTCATTCAGTTAGGTAGACCGCAAGGCCACTGTGGAGTCAGGTTTGGTATGCGCTTGCTCGTTTCGAAACTGCTCATCACCTCGTGGCTCTGGCAGCTTTCGTCGTACCAGCGTTATGTAGCTACAAAAACGAGATATGACGGCACCCCGCGGTGACAGCGGTGACAGGAATAGCAGCTCCGGAAGCCCGTGTGCATCCACGAGATCACCTGAAACCCTTCGTGCGTCACGACCGCCAACGCAGTGCCGTCTTGAAACACCGCGGATCGTATTTGGAGCCATTAAGAGCAAATAAGTTAGTTTCGCAACACGGGGAGCTCCGGTCGCGGTTATAACCCAGGTGCGCTAAGAAACAATGAGGAAGTGTTGGTTTAATGGCTTACTTAATAGGGTCATTCCATGAAAATAGGCAAAGGTTTGATCGTTCTTCACATATATACATACATATTCGTTGGTAAATCAATATGCACAAAATGTTTCCCAGTTCTTAGCGTTTGACTAATATTTGGATAATATTCTTGTTTTACGTAATGACAAAGCAACTATTTATATATAAAAAAATACAAATTTGAGTAGCCAGCCAGATGGCTCCATTGACTGACTCCGCGTTACGCGGTCGCTCTCTAACCTGCTTCGTTCTCGTATCGCGGCCGATAGCTCTTTTGCCTTCGTACATCCCGAGCAAGTGTACGTACTTACACGTACTCGCTCCGTGCACTGAGTACGTGTTTTCTTTTATTCTTTTAGCAAGGACAAAAGTTGAGAAGGCGAGAAAATGTAGACGCCTGTAGTTGACGGGATGGATGTATTCGAGCATGGTAGCATGATGGTTAGACGGGGCCGCGACGTGGCTACCGTGCATTAATTCAAGTCTGAGAGCGAAACGAATGTGTTGCTCAAAAAGAAATAGAAATTATAATAGAGTCACACGTAATGTAGTTCCATGGGGCACATATCCGTGATATTATTTTACCGGGTGCCAATGCACCGTACAATGTTAGTGACTCAATTTTTTATATATAAACTTAAAAATTATTTGCATTGTGCCTCTATTTCCGAGTGCAGAAAGAGGAGTGGACAAAAAAAGCCAGAAAGGCAGAATCTTGAATCACAGTTGGCACGAGTAACACCACCAAAAATGTGTGAAAGCTTGTGCATTAGGAATTTGACTTAACCGAAGTGCTGCGTCAGCGATCGGCAGGGCCTCGAGTCCAACTAGAGCGTCGAAGTACGCTCGTCATTGGACTGGGATCCACTTGCTAAGTTGGCGCCATCCGACTGGGATGACGTTTTTTTTGTGTAGGCAGATGAGGGCGTTCGCAGGCTTTGCAATAATTCTAGCTTCTGTTAGCGCGACTGGTTTGTAGAAGCGGCCTGACGAGTGACGTGTGGAAGTAGTAATTATAAACAGCTCTTCCTGCAACTCGGTGCAGAGTATTAAAACCGCGCCTTACGACCTTTGTGCCACCGCTTGGGATGTTGACAACGCGAACGTTTTGACCCGCCTCGACGTTTTCACTCCTTGGACGTTTTCGGCTCGGTGAACGTTGCTTCGACCTACTTGGATGTTTGGCCACGTCGAATGATCCGACTCGTGTGTCACGCTGTCTGCTGGATGTCGGCTCGTTCGATGTCCTGACACTTTGAAAGTTTTGAACATACGCTGCCACACACTGAGCCAGGGACACTCAGTAAGTGCATTTCTTTTTCTTGTGGGGATAGATACGTAACCGATTTTAACGACGGGTGGTAATAGTGTCTTACAGTCACAAAGAACGGGTTAGGAAATGCAGATCGTGGCTTTTGGTGGTCACATTTCTCGCTGTTTTTCGTTTTTCGACGTTTATATCGTCTCCTGTGGCATTGCTATGGAGTGCCGAGCAATGAAAAAAAATCATGAGCTGTTCCACTCTGTTAAGGTGGATGACCAGCGAAGCTGCTTAGCACATGACACAGACCCGCCCTGAGGAGCCGGAGGAAACTGGACATGTGCGACGGGACCACCACCCGGCGGAAAGTAGACATGGGCGACGGGACCGCCACCCCGGGAGAGCGGAAGAAAAAGGAACTAGGCACGCAAGCGCTTGGAACGACGACAAAGGGGAGGGCGGTCCGAGCGTAGACATGGCCGACTCTTGTCTCACAGCGGCAAAACTTTGACAAACCTTTATTATGTACCTGAGAGTATGCTGATCTTGATAAAGGTGCCTATTGATAAATAATCTACTGAATATACCCATTGCTGAAGTGCCCAAGCAACAAGGAGAATGCAGAGGGGTGTTTCACGCCCCGTACATGCCGGCGTCTGCAGCAGTAACTGTTTTGAAGCAAAAGCCTAAAACAAATAGCTTCTTGCTCGAGCGTTCGTCAATGCTTTATTTTAATTATTTACTACAAATTTTTTTTTTTTTTTTTTTTTTACGGGGAAGGCGTGCGCATGCAGCGCGTGCGGTGGTATGAGCGTAGAGTTTTTGGTCACGCACACGAAAAATTTACGGAACCCTAGCTATAAACACCTTCGCTGTAAAATGTGCTGGGTACGAGTGCAGCCCGGGTTGATTAAACTGTCGGTGACTCTGGTTACTTTTTTAGGTTTAAAGGTCACGGGTTGTTCCAAAAATAAGTTGCCAATTCAACAAGCAATACTGCAGAATATTAATATGAGCGCCAAAAAGCTAATTGTTTTTCGTGACTGGGAAAACCTCAGTGATGTTTGAGCAATGTGGACTATACCTTGATAAAGACTCGTGGGACAAGAGTGAAGAGCGAACGCGAAATGAGGGACGACAGAGAGTCCCGTAAGAGGGAGGGAGGAGCTGGCATAGTTCAAGTCATAGTATTATGCGGGAAGTTTTCAGAAGTCAAATTTGTTACCAAGGCGCAGCTCAGAGAACATGGAGTGAGGGCTCGAGCAGAGGTAACCACCCAGGGATCCTGAGTGTAATCCCAAATACTCCACCCTTATCGAATTCGGTGATACCAACATTGAATCGATTTGCAATCGTTCTCGAACCTCTGCCTGACCCTCAAGCTTTTATTGCTGCTGAATTGTGTTGATTATATAAATTTGAATCGGTATGTTTAAAGCAGATGGGACGATTGAAGTTCGTTTATATCTTTCTCTAAAACGTCCAAATTTTGTAAAACTAAGCAAGTGTTCGTATGAACTACGTCAATATGTTCGCTCTACTTGATGGACCACGCAATGCCTTCCTTGCGTAGACTTTCTGTCGTCATTGCTGACGATTCGCTTCTAAGATCTACACTTCCTTCATTGCCATTAGTTGTGTAGTGTTCATAATAAATGACTGCTTTACATTTATTTACATGTCATAGAGAACAAAGATGCCTGCTTTTCCGATCGGTCGGCCCTGCACTGTAGTGTCGTTTGCCTTTGTGGATTGCAGCAAACTTCTCGTAGCATCGGACTTCAATGATATTTCACTTGTAGATATATTTCCTTATGCGTGTGTGTGCAAGTATGGACCAAAACTCTTTTAGCTTCATTTTTGCTTCCAGGCAGCGTAATGTTAATTCTGGGTATGTGAATTTATATGTATAGCAGCGCTTAAATTTGAAGACTGGTGACTTAATTAGCAGCTTTTTCTCAGTAACAGTAAGTTTTGTAGTCACTATAGAGGTGGATACGTGAAGAAAATCGCTGATAATATCCAATAGAAGTACCCGCGTCGGTCAGGAAACTTGTACTGTTGTTGCTGAACGTATTCCAGTAGCCTAAAAAATGTATCCATCTGATGAAACAAAAATTACTAGCTCATATTTCTTTTCAAGATTTTTTTTAAACAATACAGTTCGTGTACAACATCAAGGAAAAAAAACAAACGAACAAAAAACAGATGGTCTGACGAGGCCTCGATGCCGCTTTATTGTAGAAATACAAGAATAGTTGAGAGCTTTTTATAATAAAAGGTAAAACATAAGATGGTGAATAAATAATTGTAGGTAATTTTGCCATATCTTAAATTCGATGCACGCATTATTAAGAAATATGATAGCACCCCTTCGTTATATTCGATAAGTGAGCGACATACTTTTTGGAGCAATTGTGTTCAAATAAGTATAAAATATATATACTAAAGAAATATGTTCTCCAAGAACATAATTTCAATATAATGTAATATAAGCTATAGAATGTTCGCCCGGGTGTAGCTTTTGATATATTTATTTCCTTCATGACTGGGTCCTCGAATGACAGCAATTACGGATAAATTGTTTTGGTAACCTGATCTGAGACTTGGTGTTTTTACGAAATAGCAGAAAGCGTTGAGTTTCAAAATTACCGACCCTGTAGTCACATATCTACCGTAAAGTATATACACGAAATAGAACAGGAAGATTATACCTATTGCAGTAGCTAACGCCGCATAATGAAGTATTTGGCCATAATAAAAAGTTTTAGGGAACCGTTTTTTGCACGTCCGATACGGTGCGATGGGCCCTCCGGTACGAACTGCGCATGCGCGACTCTTATACGATAGCGCATGCGCAGTTCATACCGGAGGGCCCGTCGCACCGTATCAGATGTGCAAAAATGGTTCCCTAAAACTCTCTAATAGCCAACGACCCTTTACCCATTACGGAAGTTGGACGAACATATCCTTCTGCAGAAGAATTAGAGCTGAAATGGGAACACTAAAAATGTAATCATAGTTTTTTTTTGTAACTTTATTGCGATAGTAGCTGATGCAAGGGTGTACCAGGTAGATATTTTTTATCATCAAGTGGGCGCTGCCCCGAATTCTCTTCATAGAAAAATCACTTCTTATCTTCATGCTTGCACATGCAGGGACACAGTAAGCACGATCACGTGCTCAACGTGGTGCATGCGCCGTCCGAAAAGGTCATTCGGCGTTCTTTGCCATGGTGATGGCGATGAAAGCAAACGGCCTTTATGCTGGGGAAGAACACTGCGCGGCGCAGCCACAAGAGGGGCATGCTGAGGCGCTTCCCGCATGCTTTTCAATGAGCGAAACGCGAGCAAGAAGAGTTCGAAATAAGGGCTTAACGCAGAAGGCTTATTTTTTACAGCGCATTATAGTTTGACGAGCCTTAAATGAAAAGCGTTTTTTTTTTTCGCCATCCCGCGTGCTGTTCTTTTATTCGTAACATCGGTAACATGGTAACACGCGCCAGCGCTTCGCTGGTCCCCTTTACGTAGAGGAAGTTGATGCCCGCGATGGGTCGAGGCTGTGTGTGTTGTCATAGCTTTTGTCTTGGCACGTGTGTCCTTGCGACGGGCAATATGCTCAGCTAAAGTGTTGCTGTAGTTATTTTTCTTGGGATCAGCGATGATGTTCTGCTTCTATTTTCTTTTGTCGATCTCTGATGAGCAGATAGTCAATGCCCATGCTAGAAGTGTTGTGTCCACTGACGCCTTGTAAATCGTTGGATGGTTCGAGTCCAACTGAAGGCAGCTTCTAGTGTGCGCTGCTTTTCTATAGAACGTAAGCTTCAGTTCTTCCCCTTGCCGTTTCATCAACGCATCGAGGAACGGCAGGGCGTCATCCCTCTCGCATTCAACGGTGAACCATTTGCATCCAACAGATCACCGGCTTGATGGAATTGACGTGGGTCGAGAATAATTGACTTCTGATTTTTCTAATATACAAAAAGCGTCATCAACGTAAAGCAAAACAAGCTTGGGCCCGCTGGTGAAAGATTGCAGTGCTCTCGGCTCGATTGTTTCTATTGTAAGGTGAACTGTTCAAACAAGTTAGCGGGGCTGGAATGGGTGCATCTGCCTCTGTCACGACAGCACACCTTAGAGTGGAAACAATCGAGCAGAGATAACTATGGTCTTTTAATAGGCAAGCCCAAGGTGTTCTTGCGTGATATTAATGACTGTTTTTGTATTAAAAAATCAGAGGTAAACTGAGAGAACAACGAAACCAGAGACAGTAAGTATGGGCGCCTTCAATATTAGCGCGTTTTTTCTCTTCCTTACACGTCTCATGTTTAGTAACTTAAAAAAATTCTCCGGCTCGCTTGCATACCCACTTTTTCAGTTATCCGAGTGAACTTCGAGATGCTTACATTTGAACGACCCTTTGCATGCCTTCACTCCATACCAGACTGCCGTCCTTATCATTTTTTTTTTTGCTTTGGCTTTAAATGTTTCAATAATAAAACTAGAAAAAAAAACTTCTTCAAACAACATTAACGCCGAAATAATTCGCAGGGTCGACTAGACGAAAAGGCAGCTGCGAATACCGCGCATAGCGTTGCCACCGGATTTAATGGCATTAGGATGCAGATGAATACATGTACCATCCCCGAAGGCAAAAAAAAAAAAAAAAATGTAGGCCGTATTAAAGTAGATTTTGAGAATAACCTTCAGCTTTCTTGTGCCCGCTGAGAGTACTCACGTTATTAGTGATGGTATGATACAAAATACCATTGATCTATATGCGCTCGTCTCTAAAGCGTCTCGAGTCCTAGAAAAAAAAATTTCTCCGAGATATATGTTCTTCTTTTCGTTCTGGTAAGGGCGATGTTCTCATATCCGGTCATCAGTAACGTCATCTTACATCAGCTCACAGGTCGCACTTTTTACAAGTTTCTGCCACCAAGCAAGCAACAACCTTAACCTAAGATGATTTTCAACTTGGGGTGGCGCCGAAAACATCGGTGAAACTATTTCCTTAGAAATGCTTCTCGTTGTTTATATTTTTTTTTTGTTTTTTCTGCGTCCTTGCGGCGCGGTGGCTGCGTAGAAAGCTTTTCTTGAAGGCCCCGAGGTGGCGTCGAAAGCCTCTCGTGGCCATGGCATAAATCTGGCCGCCCGGAACAACATGGTCGAGCGGCCAATAGCCCAATAGCGGAAGGGAGGAAGGAGTCCGGTCGTCGCACGTAGAACGAAAATAGATTAGGATCTCTGGCGGCGTCTGCACTTTTCAGGGTTCACTTAGGGTTTCTGCCACCGTCCTTGGTCCTGTATCAAAACAGAAAACCGCGTGGCTCTACTAATTTTTCTTTCTGGGGATGCCAATCACTCTTTTTTTAAATCGTTTTGTGTACTTTTCTGACTCCCTCTGGCGGGCGATTCTCGACACTCAGTCTAAATTATTTCTGCAAACAATGTGCATGAGGCGAAAACAAAGATACAAAACGGCAATGTCGTAAAAGTATCTTTCCAAGTGCCAATTAAAAAAAAGTTAATAATGTTTCGCATAATTGGTTTAATAATTGCTTTCCAGTATTTTTTTGTAATTTGTCACTTCAAAGATTTAGTTTTAATTACAACATTTCTGAGCAGCACTGAAAACATTTAAATAATATAACTTTAGAAATATATAAGGTACGTAGAGCATTTCACGGCGCTACAAAGAACCACCCATATTGATATGATGGAAACTTAGACGAATTGGTGATTTATGTCCTAAAATTAACAGCGCAAGATCAATCACACCGACACACAAAAGAACACACAGCGTGGGTGGGTGTCTTTTTGTTTATCGGTGTGTGTGATTCGTCTCGCGCTGTTAACCTTAGAACACTCATTTGGGGTTTTGGTTTCTTATCGGTTCTGCCCAACGTTGTCAAAGCGCAAAACGTTGGCCTCGTCCGTCTTGTAGAAAGGAAAAACGTATGACGCTGGACGGAGAAAAAAAAATATATGATATGTTGTTTGAAAAACGTTGCGAGATTAAGCTTTGACTCTTGAATTTAAATTCGTCATTCGAGGAATGCGCAGCACCACACGTTGGTTGCGCACCATGGCCATGCGTGTGCAGGACTGCGCAGGCGCAAGACTTGTGGTGCGAAAACGCGGTTAACAAGATTATCATACGTATTTCCGCACTGAAAGCTTTAAAACGGTTCCCCGAGTGGTTCAGTGCACCCCAGTGCTTCCCAGGTGTTCCAAGTCCTTCCAGAATTGACTGCTATGATTGGTTTATATGAAAATCCCGAAGCGTTTAGTTGAATTCATATGTTTATTTCTATCAGACAAAAAGGTAATCAGCAAATATGAGTAACTTATTCAACTTATCGTGACAATTATCCCCCCCAAGTTTTGTTCACTTTTCCGTATAACTCACATGCAAATATCGGTGTATATCTCAAGGATAAATAAAATAAAAAAATATACTAGTTCTAATTAAAAGGAGACGCCCACTGTATAATACCTAATTTGTTTAACACAAACGATTGATAAAAATGTACAATCAATTTTTCGTTTGAAGGAATTTCTTAAAATTCAGAATTATACTATGGGATAAGCTTTAGATGTATGCACAATATGACAAGTATTGCATAAACCAAAGGAGATAGCCTAACAGAATTTTACCGTGGCTTCGCACGAATTTCAAGCAGCATTTTAACTAAAGACTGTCTAAGCATGAGCAAACAAGAGCAGGGCGAATATAACGCAATGACCTAGACTCGCATTTATACCCAGGTTCTTCAGCCGTAAAAAGAGATAGTATAACAATCTAAACAAATTTATTTTTACCCCCGAAAGATGCCAACTGAACGTATCTAGCTGGAATTTCCAGAATTTTAAATCTTCAGAAATCAAAATTCAGAATTCAAAGTTCAAAATCTTCAAGATTCAGAAGCATAAATCACAAACTAAATCAGCTAGATGCAGTCACATTGCTTTAACTAATGTGTATTGAGTGCAAAGGTACAAAAGAAATATTCAGTTGGTTAATTTATTCTTCAAGCAATCTCAAATCATCAAGAGCAGAAACTTCAAATTTATTTGGATGATGTGTGAGGCGGATGTGTTTATTTATGAAGTTTAATGAATTAATTAATTTACGAAGTCCTGTTATCACTAAAAGTTTTGGTGTGTATTAGAAATTAATCTATTTGCAATAGACAAAACCGAAATTCTTCGTTATACTTCACATGTGCACTCTGTTTTGTAAATGCACCTCAATTAAGCGCACCGAATGAATCCGCAAATGATGCATATTGCATCATCTTTCACGTTTTTCGACGCGGCAAACATGGTAAAGACAATGATGGACGTCAATGAATACGTAGTTGTAAATTTTGCTGCAACCGCTAAGTTCGACTTCTCAAAGGTTGATTGATACCTTGGTGCACGAATATTCACACAATACTTCTCACACCTAATATTTTTTTTCTTTCAAGAAGAAGTTTGTATAAATATTACCCCACAAATAATATTTGAAGTTACAAAGGTGTAGACATATTTCTGTTTGATCTGCTTTTGCCGGCGAAAATATATACGAGAAACACTGCATTAAAAAAATGGCAGCACGTATCTTTGTTTGTAAGTTCAATATTGCTTTTAGTGGTGGGTTCTCGCAGTACATGGCACGACCAACCACACAAAATGCTTGTAAAAGAGAAAAAAGTTCGGACGAGTAGGCACTCAAAAGTATCTTTGAAGTGAGGTCTCTTTCGCTAGAAGAAAAAGAAAAACAAAAAGGTCGAAGTAGAGGACACGTTTTAAAATGGCCAACGATTACATTGCCGTCGTAGAATTTCTTTCGTTAACTGCACCATCAAAACAAAAGAAAACCTTTAAGACACGCACCGCTCGTCACCTCCAGTTTATTTTTTCGCCTCTCCTTCTATCAGGAACAGTGTCGTATAGAGGAAATCCTTGTACGCCATGGTGAGGATCCAGCTCGCATCTGTAAAGCCAACTCTCAAAATATACATATAGTGTCAGCCAGTAATGTCGAAACAAAAGAGCCGAATTGTTTGAGCGTAAGAAGCGACGATAAGTATCTCGGTCACATCCGATGATGACGAATAAAAAGTGGGGACCGAGGACACCGGAACGATCGATTTTCTCGAGGTCATCGGCGTTTAAGCTGGTATCTTCCCAACCGCCCAACTGGATATAAAAAGCTTTTTCGTGTTTTCACTTAGGCCTGTCTGTAGATACGAAATTATCGCCGGTGTTACGGTGGTGACCCTAAAGCAGTTAGCGTGGACCGCGTGATGAAACGCTGGACAGGCGGTGAGTTTAAGAGGAGTCGAGCGACTATCCTGCAAATGAATGTGTGTTACAGACTCCCCTAAATCAACTTGGGATCGGAACAGCTTTGAAGCCAGACCTCGGCTGCGCAAGTTGCGAAAGGATTTTTGTAATAAGGTATCCGAGGCTAGCGTAACGCGTCACAGCCACTTTTTTTTGTAGGGAATGACTAATCTGTGTTGCGTGCGCTGCTACATCTCTTAATAAGCTATAGAGCTCTTTTACTGAAGGGTTTGCTTACAAATATTTTAGAAGTTAGCAAATTAATTTTTGTTTATTAGCCAGTTTGACTTATCGCAAAAAAATTCTGGACTTAACCAATCAGAGTATGAACAACACTGCGTTGTTTTCACAAGGGCAGCACGCAACAGCTTTTTTCTTAAGTCTGGGCGACCCGTTAGCCGAAGTCCCTTGTATAAACTTACATCGCTAAGTTATGTAAAGTATCTCAATTACTTGGGAAAGAAAGAGGTCTCTGCGCGCTTTATTTTCAGAGTACTGAAAAAAAAAACACATGTTCTTTTATTTTTTTCAGAAAGATTCACTAAAAGCATGAGTGGACCTTATAAAAGGTCAAACGTCCATTTTTATTGTCAGATTCACTGGATCGGAGCTCAAAACGTCGAGTTTTATTTAGTTAGTGCTAGTTGCGCCGAGTAACTTCATGAAAAATGATCGTACGTACGCTCCTGATGGGATGGAAGTAAGTGGATGTTGGAAAGCCGAATATAAAGTGTTCGTAGCTAGCAGTACATGCAAAACTGGAAACTGCATGGAAGGTCTTAATATATCGCATGCTCAAATTAATTAAGTTTAAAAACATTTTCTTTCCGACTCAAGGTACCGCTCAAAGCAAAAGCGGAGATAAAATAAATCTGTGTTAGCCAAACTCTCGTATGAACAAATTGTGGCTGGAGGGTAATTTGCATCGCTCAGATGCATTGAGACGGTGAAGTGAGCCCTCCCCTTCCGCCCCCCCCCCCCCCCCCCAGAAAAACAAAGAAAAAAGGAACCCTAGATTTGAAGTAAATCACGTCTGTGTTTTGCTTTCCTTCTTGCGGGAGAATGGCTAAATTAAGGTTGATTTTGTTATTGTTTTAATGAAAGAACGCCATGCTAAAATAAACTGTTATATCATATAAAACAATTAATTAGCTAATTAAGTTAGAAGTAATTATTTTCTTAACACTAGAAAACCCGTTTTTTTTTTACATAGTATATGTATAAACTTTAGGAGGTTCTGAACTTCGAAGTACTTTATGACTGAGTCTCAATATTACTTCCGATTTAAAAAAAATAAACCAAAAACAAAAACGAAAATATTAACCAAGCAAACTAAATTACGAAAGCAAATAACTAAACAAAACCAGCATTAACGACAGGCGCAGGCGTTACGTTTAGAAGCTATGGACTGAGAGAAGGTAGCTGCGCTTGTTTGCTCCTTGATTAGAGACAGACTAAGGTAGCATTGGGAAAACGCTCTATTCTGTTATTGAGATAGTTTACATTATGTTCAGTAGCGTTTGCGAACATAATGTAGAAAATTTTGAGTTTCTTTTTGTTTCGTATTCTTAAAAAAACCGCGCGAGACAAAGTTAACTCAAATCCTCCTTCACTCGTTTCTTGCATCCTCGTAATTATTGGTTCTTAAATGCTATACCCCTTAAAAACAAAGCAATCGTGCCATTGCTCTCTGATTTTGACAGTCAGAGTGTATTTTTGATGTTTAAATTTCTCACCGCATCCTCTTTATAATATTTGTTTTTGATTTACCCCTTCCCTCCCCAATGCTTATGAGCTTTAGGGTATATGCAATAAATAAATGAATATGTTCTTTTGCTTGATTGTGTTCCTTGCATATTATTCCGTTCGATTGCGCTCCCCTGTCTAGCGTGCTTCTCCACGAGAGGGGTCATACCAAGGGAAAGCTGCTTCTTTAGGCACCAATTACGGTATTCTGTGTTGTCGATACAATTTCAAAACGCCTGTCCATCGGCACATTCAATATACAAGTAAAAATCTGCTGCGCATTTGGAAATAGGATGATGAAAAAAAAAAGAATTGGATTATAGTTTTGCATAAAAGCTGTATTTTAAAAATTTGACCCCAAAGAAAAACTGAAACGATTCTATATTCGAGAAAAAAAAAAAAAAAAACACTTAAATCTTCTTCATTTGGCCTCTAGGGTCACGAATATGAAAATTATGTTTCAGATCGATGCTCGAATAGCCAAAACAGCCCTTCAGAAATAACGCTGGAGCCCCCCCCCCCCCCCCCCCCCCCCCTTTCCAGCGCTTTTGGTGGAAGGAGAATTGTGGCGTGTAATAGAGAGCTCTCACCATTTCGACACATTGCGCAAGCCTTACCCGAGCAATTAAAAACGCTGAAATCCTTCCCTCCTAAGCGAAAAGCGCATGACAGTCGAAACTTCTGTGTACGACGTCACATTTATTGGTTGGTTATTAGTTTTTTCTCGCGTCTATAGACATGGTCGTGTCAAATACTCGTGATCTTCAAATTCACAAGAAAAAGATACGCTGGAATTCACCTCTATCTAGTTTTTGTTTCTTCTCAAGAACCCCTTCAGCTTTTATATAAACGTAAGTAATCCGGTTGCGGTGGTGTCAACCGCGATAAAATGACGTTGAACGCCAGGAATGAAAGAACAAACGTATTATTCTTAAAAGTTCAAAAAAACTAATATGCAGAAGTTTTCATAACATCGGCGAAAACACATCACCAAAAATAATACGAATACATGCATGCACAAATTTATAAACACAGGGTAGTAATTCATTTGAAACGGAACAAGATAAAATATACGTCCGCTCGTAAAACTGACGGTTGAGGACTTCCGACGAAAATAAGTCTCAAAACATATCCGCAGCCGAAAAAGGATCGGCCTTGGATGTGTTCCGGGTGCGGCCTTCAATGGAGCCTCAATGACTTTGACTAAACAAGTGCAAAAAAAAAAAAAAAAAAAGGACGCCCAAAAATGCTTGTTATCAAATCTATAAAATTGTGACCCGTGACTAAGAGGAGGGTTCAAAATAGAAGTATGCACTCCCAAAGAAACCAAGGCTACTTCCGGCGCTTCACGGTTACCAAGCATCCCATCCTCGTCGAGAAAAGTTGTTCTGACTGGATCGAGGCCGCATTAAAGTAGTACCAACTTTAGGTGCTCTTTTATTAGCTTGCATTCATGAACCCGCGTGGCCTGCGCACCAACTGGGTTCTTCGACTCACAGGTAGCGGGTATCGATATAACACAGGTGAGTATCAAAGTGGACACTGCCGTAGTATTCAAAGGTGGCCATGGGTAAGCTCTCTTGAGTTATCTTTGAATCTGGGATTACAGGGACATGTCCCGATTCTGGCAAGTGTCCCGATAGCAGTGTCAGCTACCAGTATAACATTTATGAAGCAATTTCCATTTGGTTTGCATCAACGTTGTTGCCCTGAATTGTCCCGATTTTTGTTTGAGTTTCCCGAAAGATTTAATATGGTCCCCATTGAGCCGAGTTTGTTCTTTAAGTGTGTAGTTACTTAACTGAAACACCTGTATAAAATGTGCCTTTCACCCATTGATAATATGTTTCCATCGGCAAGGAGCCACCGTAGCATTATTTTGCCGAGGGCCCCGCTACAAGACCACCCTTACCTTCAGAGCCTTGGTAATCTGATGGGGCACGTTTCTAAGAGGACAGCTATGTACTACGTAGAAAACCACAGCAAGGTGGCAGACTTTATAAACATGTTAATGGGAACAACTGCTGCGGCCAAGCTCCCATGAAAAATTGTGACCAGCGACGCTCGTACGAGTAAGCTGTACAGTATTGAAAAATACGGATTTATTCCGAACGGGATTGCAAGGCTGGAAACTGCGGGCTCGATGTAGAGACGGAGTTTAGAATCTAGAAGTTTGTTGCAGAAAAGTTGGACGGTTCTGTAAAAGACGAACTTCGTAAGTCGCTTGAAAAAAATTTTGCGTTCAGTGGGTGCGTTCACCGAAACCTCCACATGGCGTTTCCGACTTGAACGCCAAAAGAGCACTCAGGTTCTTGACGCTTGCCTCTGTGGAAGTAGAGCTATCGTTCTGCAACTTGAAGTTTATTTATTTTTTAATAAAGAAAAGGCACAGCCTAAGCACACAACCACTTAAAATGTTCCTTACCATTTCCTTCAATGCACCAAAGTAGAAGAACGGGTGTTTTAATAAAAAAAAAAACGGAACAAATATTTCAGCGCTAATAAACACTCTGAGCGTACTCGCAGATGCGTAACGTTTCCCGAAAATTGTCCAGATTTTTTCGCATTTCCAGTCTCTATCTTGTCTCGATTGCAGCTGTAATTGTCTAGTTTCTCATCTCTAGTTGTTTGTGATGCTGGGCGTCGATTAAAAATTTTAATCCCGTTAATAGCTGCCCTTTATTTGAACGACTATTCAATTAATCAATTTCGTTTATTCTGATTCATAATAGTTTAAAAGAGCTAAACATTTTTTTCCTTTACTGCTTGTTTGAGAAGGGCCACAATGTACAATTTTATACTTTAAATTAACACCGACGCTCACAAAATATTACTTCAGCCGCAGAAGCAAGGAGCTTCGTTGATATTCTACGGCAGTAACGAACTCCCTTTATTGTTCTAAAAAGTCTCTGCAGCGCTAAACGGACAAGCGCAGGGCGTTGAAGTGGCTGGGGCACGTTTGACTTTCTCCACTTGTTTGGAGTTACAATCACGCCCATACAGTTTACTTTGAGGCAAAACTTTTACCTCGAATTCACATTTCTACAGGTGCACTCGTCCAGATCTGCGTGGTGAAAGAATTGATTTTTAAATGGTTTCTTTGCAAATTTTAACCCATTGACTGGGAAAAATTATCCGCGATTAGAGCATTAATCAAATAATCTGTAGGTTAATTGATGAAGTGCCCAGCCTTAGTTGTTTGCAAACTCCAGGGCGACCGCTGTGCTGGAAGTATACTTTATATTATTCCTAAGAGGTCCGAAACCTAGAAGTCGCACATGTTTGCTCCCCCCCAAAAAGAAACTCGCTATTACCTGCAGATAAGCGAATCTTAAGCAGGTCAGCTGACGCATCCAGCAACTAAAAGGCTCAAGAAGTCAAAAAGCTATAACCGTATCAAACCGCCAGCAATTTTTCTGACACAAGCAATCATTTCCCAACAGACAGTGTCTTTTTAGTGCAGAACTGCTACTGTGCTAAAGCTATCTTTGATTTAGCCTGGTAAAGTGAAGTGCAGCACGGCGAGCCACGGTCAAGGAAAGGATGTCGGCTACCAAACACCACTGCCGCAAGCTCCACCATTCACACAAAGCGAATGAGAAAGAAACAATAAAAACAATAAAACTGAAGATGCAGGAGGGAGGAATCTGATGGAGACCAGCTAGGCAGCTGCGAAAGCTTCGAAAACATTGACAGGAAAGAAAGTATGCAAGCTTGCTTATGCGGACAAAGACTGGTAAGCACGGAAGGTTTGATAGGCCTTCCAGGGAAGAATTCGGGAAGAGCGTCTGCACGGCACCACCTACCGAAGAATTTTTCCCAGTTCTGACACAGGCCGTGAGATGGCGCAGCATAGCAGAAGAGGCAGCGAAGCGCACGACGACGCCTTCGAGCGCCGCGCCAATTACTTCGCCATTGCAGGCTGGGAATCACCGACCCTGGATAGCTCAGTCGGCATAGAACTTGGATAGCCATCTTAAGGTTGTGAATTTAAATCATGCCGGGGACTATGAATTTGATGGTTTGATCTAGAGATCGAAATGGAGCATAATATTTTTTAGGGTCTCCAAACGTTTTAGCTAAGGGATTGGATCTAGGATATGTCGCTGTCTAAAGGACCAAAAATAGATAAGTAAATATAAATGAGAAATAAAGCTAATAAATATTCATAGATCAGAATCCAAGTACGAAATTGAAACTTAGATTACAAAAACAATCTAAGCTGGCTGAAATGACGTACTCTATTTTGATATTCATCATTTAGGTAATTATTATTATACACAATAATTCGGACCAAGAAAAGTTGCAAGGCATATGTAAAAGCACATATAAACTTTAAAAAGCTCACGCGCGACCGAAGACTGAAGAAAATGAGAGAACTGACGCTCAACATACGCAATAAACACGACACAGTACACCCAGCACAATATCCTCAGGAAAGTAAAGGAATTTTAATATATATACTTCTAACGATACGAAACAGGGGACTAAAAATGGTGATGCTGGTAGTGATAATGTCTTATGGATAATAAGACGAAACGGCATGCCTTACCTGTAGGCACACTTCTCTCGTTTGCTTCTGCTGTCTCCATTTACTCGGTTGGTGCTTGTTTTGCGCCGGTAGCAGCGGGCCTACTGAAACCAAGCCACGGGCCGGACTTCACTGGAGCTACCACGGCCAGCCACGAGTCGATCGTAAGTTGCCCGCGGGCCGGGGATTGGAGAACCCAGTTTTAGGCTATTAGCAGCTTCATTATCGGAAGTATAAAGCATGAGGAGAGGTCATGCTTATGATTAGAGGAATGTGTGTACAGAGATGCTCTTTATCCGACTTGTGTAGTGTTTTTTGAAAAAAAAAAAAAGTATATGCAAAAGTTTGAATGACTAGCCCCCTTGATGTCACTCCAAACATAAAAATAAAATAGTTTACACTCAATAGTACCCCAACGATTGCGTTAAACATTTACTCTGTTAGACTGAGAAGTATTGTACAGCTGCTGCCGCTTGACGACCGTGCCGTTTTGCTGGTCAGGAGCCATAGACATACAAATATCAGGCGGTTTCACGCGACGTACTTCCGAGTCTAAATATCGACGGACGAACCTTCGACCTATGTGTTTCAATGCGTGGAGTCAGTGTTTTTTTAACTCACTCCTGTTTTTCTTTTCTTTTTGCGTTGTGATTGATTGCGCCTGTCGCGGTAGTCGGTGACACGAAGGTGCATTGTCTGATCGTTAAATATTATACATAATATTAAAAAAAAAAAAAAACACCTAAGACGAGTAGGCGATCGAGAGGTCAACGAGGCTGCGGCCAAAATGGCCCCAGTAGATGCCGCCGCGGCGACTCTAGAAGGAAACAAATCGGAGATTGTGTTTTAGCGGCGCAAATACATCCTTTATTGTTCCTACTGAGTTTTGTTGCCAAAAAGTGAAAATCGCAATGCTTCGGCGTTTGGCCAACACTGTATCGAATAATAGTACTAACCGTGAAGTAGCAATTGAACAGAAGAGGGTCAAGTTTAGTAGGGCGTTCCTTGAATATCATGCGGTGGCATTGCCCACGGCGCAGAAGGTTTCCCGAATAGCAGCGCCGTTACAAACACACAAAAAATTATGCCAAGAACTACAAGCGTCCGCGTGCATAAACATGGCGAAAATGTGGGACGCTGTTTATCAACACGGCGTACAGGAAGGGAAAAAAGCGTTTGGTGGAAGCTCCTCATAGTTATGTCTTCTAAAAGTGGCCGATCTTTTAGGAGAACCACACGACTAATAATATATAAACCAGTGTGTCGAACCGAAAAAAATATGGGTTCGGTTACGGTTCAGGTTGAGGTAAATTTATTTTGTTCCGGTTCAGTTCCGGTTCGATTAATTCGATCCGCGAACCGGTTCGCGAACCGGTTCGGGGCGCTGAACCGGTTCGCGAACCGGTTCGGAAATTATAAATGACAAATTGCAACATCAAAATAAATTACAAATAAAACATCTGAAATCAGCGCATACGAAACGGGATACATCGTAGTGTAAGGCTCAGGGATTTCCAAGAGGAATGGTTTCTTTATGTGCACTCAAAGGTTACCTCACCGACGTTTACGCATTCGGACTTCATCTAATTGGGTCCGACGCAGTAGCTGTAAGATCCGCGACCTCCTTACAAACCCACTTACGAGTAGAACTCGCTAACTATCCCGTCACCTCGGCGTGTAAGCAATTGAAGTAACAGTGGGGAGAAAATACAGCTTTCTTTATTTGAACTAGCCTTCGGTAACTCAAATTAGACCCTTAAAGAAGTTTTTATTAAACAAGACACGGAATATGAAAAACACTTCAACAAACGCAACGCCAGATGGACGTAATAGGATAAATATTAAAATAGAAGAGTTCGCTGTCTCACAAATATTTTGGCTTCTAAGTGCCTATACGAAACCGGATGCATTATTATCAAACTCCACGGCCTTTTTTTTTCTCATTCCGATGGAAGCAAGCTTCAAGAACTGGCGTGTTCTAGAAACTTGTTATGAAATGAGCATACAGCAGCATTTAGGATTTACGAGATTGTAAAAAAATAAAATCCCGTGACGCGATTTTTTTTTGCACAGTTTTCCCATTCTCTTTCTTCCGTGCAAGCCGCGACCAGCGCAATACTGGTTCCTATGTCAAGATTCATGGATGCAGCGTTTGTCAAGATTCATGGATGCAGCGTTTATATTCCTAAGACTGAGTGGAGAAGAAAAATATGTAAGCGAGGTGTGTGTCAGTTGACGGCACTTAAAAAAACAAATGGCATTGATAGCACATTCATTGGCAACAGCGCATGGCCGAACCGTTTTGACATGAGCCGGTAACCGTTATTTTTTTTCCGGTTCAGTTCCGGTTCGGGTTCATCGCGATAACAATATAACGGTTCGGGTTCGGGTTCAGTTCCGGAAAAAATACCGGTTCGGTTCCGGTTTTCGGTTCGGTTCGGTTCCGGTTCGACACCCTGATATAAACCTATACATAAAACAAAAAACTTCCAGCTCTTTTATTCTGGTGAAGAAGAAAGACCAGCGAAGCTGTACTGATTGTGGGAATAAAATAATGGCCGGCCGCAAGTCGGCAAGCCAGGGTAGAAAGGCTGGAAAGGTGTCCGCAATCTACGAGCGACGACTGCAACCAGACAACGGGCAAGCCGGTTGTCTGGTTGTCGCCGTTTCTTATAGATGGCGGTAGCTGTCCTGAGTTTTGTGTCATCAGTTGTTTGCTGGCGGACACGATACTGGGGAAACTAGCTCTTAACAGCTCCGCTGTGATACAATAACAACATCCAAAAGCTTTTAGTTACATATATGTTTGGGGTTGAAAATGTAGTTCTAATACTACATATCTGCTTCTTTCGGAAGTTGTGACATGAGAAAAAAGAGTATCGCTGTCTCGATCATTAACAGACCGGCTAAATGAACGAATGGCTTGAGACTCGAGTGTGAACAAAGCATCTTGCAACATATGTCAGTTTTTCTGCCTTTTCTTCCAACAGAGTCAAGTTTATGCAGGTTCGTAAAGAGCCCATTTTTATTGCGGCACGTTGATTTGTGGGACAATGGGCGGCTGTCACGCCAACCAACCCCTGGATGGGCTTTAAAAGCTCCTTAAGTGTTTTAGACATGCATGAGCCTGAGGGCTATGAACTTTGTCTTTTAGTGGGCGACAGACTTGCACCATTTCGCTTCATGCGGAGTGGAAACTGCTGCGAAACTTAGAAATAAAATTAGAGGTAATATTTTTATTTTATTAAGGACATTCATCGCTTCTATCTTACAGAATCTAATTTTACTTTGGAGAAATGTCTTAAATCAGAAAAACTGTTGAACGACCGCAAATATTTTTATATAGGAGTGTAGATTACGAAACATGGGACACGCCTATTGTATACATAACCGAAAAAGAAAAAAAGCGTAGAATCTTCCGTTCGGAGTAGTACAGTCCGGTTCAGTTACATGCACGTTTCACGTATTTAAGCGACCGTTTGCTTCGTCTACCTATCTAACATACCGATGTAACAAGACTGGCTCTCACAACATCCTACAATGTATTATATTATTTTACAATTTAAGTGAAGGAAATTGGAGGCGCCCGTGGGTTTTATCGGAAAACCCTCTTGAAGAAAGATTTCGTTCGTCTGTGCCGACATCGCTTTTACAAAAAACTTTGGGATCTAGAATTTATAACTAGTCGAGTACAACTCCCTTGGGCCTGACAATACCGCTTTTTGTTCGTATAAATTTCGTCATAAATATATAAATGCAAACAGTGGTGTGGGGCGTTAATGTCTATAAAACTACTAGCCCTCAGTAGAGTTTTTTTTCATTTCTTCTCTAATTTTGATGAGAAAAGGACCCATGCAGGGTAAAATGTTATTTTTTATATACAGGCACTGTATATGTCTTTTGCCCAAAACTGGAGTTGAATATGGCGAGCTACTTTAAAAAAATATAGAAATTTCGTAAAAGAAAAACAACCATAGGCCACCCTAAAAAAAAAAAAAGAAAAGCTAGTGACCATTATGTTTTCTTTATATCTCTTCAATGGTTAATTTGAAGTTTCAGACAAACTTTTTCACTTTATTTTGGATTAGTAACTTTTGTTATGCAACCCATTTACTTGAGTGCATTCAATGTTGCGTAGTACATATCGCAAAAACAAAGGCAATACAGTTTCCGTAGACACCAGCCAAAACAACTGTTTCTCAATTGTCAAATACTTAGCCATCGAAAATGTAATAAAAGTAGCACCAAAAATACAATAATGATATAAATATAATTTGGGTTCTTACTTAACATTCTATGAAACAGATTACGCGGGATTTAGTTTTTCTGAAAGTGTTTATAGCTGCACACACAAGGGGATTCCTTCAGTTCTTCTGAATAATATCTCGCTTTTTTCAAACAAGTAAAAATCAAAACAAAAAAACAATGACCTAAGTTTAGAAAAATAAGATATTGCCGCGCGCGCAGATGACCAACTAGGCAGCGCGCTCGTGGCCTAGGTTCATTGCTTTCTGTGCCAAAAACCGGGAGTGATTGAGGGCGTCTTCCTAGAGTGTTGGGACGCCCTGCTCCTTGGGGATGTCTCGCAGAGGAACCTAAAATATACCTTCTCATCACCCCGGACGGTATTATGTTCTTAAGTACAGAAGTCAAGACTGATGATAGGATTCCTTTAGATGCAGTCATGCTCATTGGTCTCTACAGCATTCGGAAAAGTCGTATAGCTGTAAGACACGCTGATGTCAAGGCGGGGCCTTGACATACGAAAATATTTCGCGCAAACTGTACGGGAGTTAACAGGTGTCTACAAAGCTAAGATTCCTCCCCCTGAGTGGTTACCTGTCTTCGAGAAACTGAAAGCCCTAAAAGGCTTTTAAACTAATGACCAGATCTAGCCTTGCTTCAGGCTGGGTACTTTTCTTCTAAAAAAATGTTTATTTTGTAGGGATTGTGTTACAAACTTTTATTGTGGCGATAAAAAAAAAAGAAAAAAAAAGCGCGTTCGTGGCTTAGCGGTTATCGCGCTTTCCTTCTACGGAAAAAGCCGAGGTCCGATGCCCGGCCGCGGGTACACATTTTTGTAGACTGTGTAATGTGATGTTCTAGTAAATTCGAGAATCGCGTTGCTCATTCGAGGTCAGTATGTTCTAAGCGCCGAACCTTCTACGCCGTTTGTTCCAGAAGCTTACGCTGTACAAAAGGGGCTCCGCGTGGCAAGCCGCAGTCAGTCTTACGCTAGCGCCGGTTTCTGCATCTTTGCCGAGACATCGTCGCTCGCTTACGACACCTGTTCTTTGAACCCTTTGTTTTGCGCACAAGTTCGCCCCATTAGACGATTCTTTCTTTTCTTTATTTTTTTTTTGTCACCACTCGTGACAATATAGCATCATTATTTTTTTTTAATAAAGTTTAGAACCCCAGTTATTACTGGTGCATATCTTTCGCCAAGAGATAACTAAAGCCAAGATTTGTCCCCGTGTATCCTGAAAGTTCGAGTGGATCTTTATGATGTCGTCTTTAATGGACGACACGCTTAATCGGGATCGACTCTTGGCGGCGGCGGCGGCAACGGCACCACCGTATTGACTTTGCAGGGTGGTTTCAACCTCGGTTTCAGCATCCCTTGATAGCAAGCATTGGGTTGCTGTTGCTTTTGCTCTTGCTGCTGTCAATAATGTTCCTGTCAGTACTATCCTGATCGTATAGTCCTGTTGGTTTTTTCTGCTTTGACTACTGTTCTACGCGACGACAAAAGAGGTAGCCAAGCTACAAGTGAACTTAAAGACATCAAACAGGAATTTAAGGGCTTCAGCGAATCTTTTGAAAGGAACATCCGGACTTAGTGACGTGAAATTTGTGTCGGATTAAAAGAACTGCCCAAAATAAAAAATAGCATGAACTTCATAGAAAAAAATTAAAACTTTCAGAGTGACAGCAGTAATGACCGAGAACTCTGTCCGCAGTGAATGTGTTTCTTTGTCTCAATGAAAGGTTCCTGCTGCAGTTGATCAGTTCTAACTTTGTACCCTTATTATACATCAGTCTCTCAAAAATAATAAAATATTTTAGTTACAATAGGAGCACTGCAATTTCAAAATCATTGTAATTTTATAGCATCCTTGATGAGGAATGTTTCAATATTAAATTAGTGAAATTTTTTAAAAGACTTACTGAGTACTTCAGCCTACAGGATGCTTTATAGCATACTAAAATGCCGCTTAATAACAAAATAAAAAATTGTGTACTAGCTTGCTAAAAGGCCTCTTCAGGGCACACTAAAAGACTGCCTAGAAGTATACAAAAAGCGCCTTTAAAGTGGAAGCCACCTTACTTTGAGAGGGTACTTCAAGTGTGTTATTACGATGGTGAAATATTACTCTGAAGTGTGTTAAAAGCATACCAAAACCTGCCAAATTAGAGCAACAAGCATGCTTTCTGAAGTGCATAAAGGGCATACTTTAAGAGACCCGGTTTTTTGCTAAGAGATACCCACCTCTCTAGAAGGCAAATCCACCCTGTCATCCTT
The DNA here is from genome assembly GCF_016920785.2 of Ixodes scapularis. NCBI lineage: Eukaryota > Metazoa > Arthropoda > Arachnida > Ixodida > Ixodidae > Ixodes > Ixodes scapularis. The sequence continues at coordinate 44,261,749 of NW_024609880.1, read as the reverse complement.
CAGTAAAAAATTTGCGCTTAACGAGCTTACTCTTGCACTCCTTATCTTATTTACAACGAGGGGAAAATCAGAATCCTTTAAAATTTTCGTAATGGCCAATCGGCATGTTTCAAGAGAACCTACAAAGGTGCGTAAAAAAATGGACAATGGAGTGTAACTGCTCTGAAAATCGGCATAGAAAGGACGCCGAACTTCCCCAGCATGTTTGTTTGCAACAACACTAAACCAGTGCAATCCAGTTCGTCTTTTATTCTTTGAACAGCTGCGAAAGCTCTACTCTCAGACCTACCTATTGGAAAAACGTACAAGAAACAAACCTGCTGCTTGTAGAGTTCTGGTATGACACCAAGATAATTTCTTTGTGTTATGCATGCAGCTAGTTTGGTTTGGCGTTCTGCATAACTGGAGATACCGGCACCGCTATGGCTCCGGGTCTGTCTATACTGGCAGCCACTTTGCTTGCCGATATGATTCGGTGTGGCTGGTATGATTTTGCGTCCGATGCCGTAGGTGACTGCCGTCTTTCCAACAAAACGCTTATACCACAGGACCACCGGTATAACCAAATCATACATGCAGAAAGACGACCGCCATCTTCCAACAAAAACGTCCATCGTTCACCACCGCTATCGTTACATACACCATACATGTCGAAAAAGAACATAAGCCACGTTTACACGAATGCGACTTAGTCGCATTGAATCCAGTTGCCGCATTCAATATGCGGTCATGTAAACGGCATAATGCGCAAAGCGCATCGCATTTTGGAACGGGGAGGATTATCGGAAGGCGCTCGCTGCGGGAGCGAGTGAACAGCTGAGAACATGGCGGCGGCCAACCTCGTCGGCGGCGCGGAGAGCGGTCCCGCAATTTTTTTCCCGAGAACGCAAGCTTTTATTGCGATCATAAGTAAGCGGAATATAGCGGAGCTGCTCGGTGAGGGCGGCCCCGTCCAAACCTTTGCGAAGTACGACTTGCGCGTCCGAAGGGGTCACAAAGGCTTCAGTGCAAGCACGAATGACACCGAGAGCTCCGAGCACTGTAGAGCACCGCATGGTAGCGCAGAACGAGCAGCTCCTACCTCGGTGCAGTTCCTGACTCCGCAAGAGCCTCTCGGACTCGGGGTCCGGTTGGTCCGGTAGCGATCGGCGAGGTCTAGCGCGGCGAAACGCGGAGGCTTCCTCAAAGCGTGCACACACACGTCGCCTCTCGTTCAGAGTGAACCGGCGGCCCGGCCTGGAATCCTAAACGCCTTCCGTCTCCCAACTTCTTCCACAGCACCGAAGACAGCGGGCACGATCTTTACGTTCACTGAATGCGTCGAAAGGCCTCCACGTGCGATGCACCGGAAAACGTGGTGCGGCTGGTGCCGGAACGGAACTGCATAACTTCGAGCTTTGAGTCAACGTGCACGGCAACAAACCGATCGTGACACCAAGCCGCGGATACCGCATCGCCGGTCGACAGCGGCAAACGGCCCGTTGCTCGTATCGCGGGCCGTGACTCGTACTCGGCCAACTTGGCGTCTTTTCGTGGCCCCTCGTGTCGTCGTAACCAGCCACAAACCCGACAAACCCACCAGCCCGAAACCGTAGCGACCGTAGCCTGCGTTGGAGAAAAGCGAAACCGAAACTTAAAGCTTCCGCCCAGTGGCTTCCGCTGCCGCGGCTTTTCTAACTTTGCGGCTTCCACTTCCGGTCGTCGCGGCGATGGCGAAGATAGAGCGGTGTGGGGGGTCGTTGGCTCGTTTACGGTTACGGGACAGATGTTTTGCGGTCCGTTTCTACTGCGTCTCTGGCTCTCAACTGGACGGCGCCTCTCATAGTTCAACCAGGCGTGGTCAGCCTGCGTCAGGCCGGCTCGACTCGTCCGATCGCCGAACCGCAGGCGACTTCCAAGTACGGCCGTTAGGCCTAGGATCCGAAGGCCTAGGATCCGTGAAGCGGTAAGCGAATCTCGTCCCGTTTTCGTTCTACTTTTAAATTACGTTAGGTGCGCTACAGTATAAGCATGCGTGCCAAGTGTTCGTGACAATTTTGAACTAGAATAATTGTGCTTCATTGCGGTCATTTGCCGAAAATGTAAATCGTGCAATGAACGAGGAGCCATGCTTGAAAACGGTGTAAGTAAGTACGATGCTAACTTCTACCTGGGCGGCTAAAAAAAAAAAAAAGTCAAGACTGGTTACGGTTGGATGCGAGGCTGGTCCCAATGCGATGGTAAGCACTTAGAGCGCCTTTCTGAACGGCATGTTAGCAATATAGTGATCAACGAGACGAGCGACGGCGAGAAGCTACGAGAGCTGGCGCCGAGCGCCGAAGATTTCTCACTCGCTGCTTGCGCCGCTAGGTTCTCGGGCTTCTAGAAAACGTCGCTCATCGCCTTGGTCGCTCGCACCAATCGCTTTCATAATGTGTGTCTCGTCGCGCGGCTGACTACCGTGTTTATTCAAATATAAGTCGACCTTTCTTTTTTTTTTTTTTTCGGAAATTGTGATTAAAGAATTTTGACACCTACATTCGCGACCAAATTTTGCGACCCTACCGGAGGCATGAAGCTATCGAGTCACCGAGCCGGCGTTGCCGTAGAGCCGCGCCGCTTCTAGTTTCAAAAAGCTTTTGGTTGCCGAAATGGCTCGCCGCCCGCGGTGACCGGTGCCGATATCGCGTGCACCCCTCGGGTGCACGCGATTTCGACATCGCGCCTCTAGCGTTCCCCTTGCTGGGCAACGGGTAAGGAGAGGAACGCGATGCGCCATGCACTTTACCCTCCATCCTCGCAAACGCGCACAAAAAAAAAAAAAATGTTAGTTTTGTTAGTTGCTTGAGGCGGCTCGGCTCGCGTGTTGCTCATGGCGACACGGCGGCTTTGCTTGCGTCTTTGTAGTTTGTCTTCCGTCGCTTCGCACCTTTTTTCGTTTCTTGTCGTCATTTTACAACGGTGTCAGTGAAGTATTGCTGCGAATTTGCGAGGATGTCTACCCAGCTGACGAAGCTTCGGACGATGATAACATGTCCAGAAGTTCTGACGGTGATGGAAGTTTTTGGCATCGCCCCGTGATTTAGCTCAGAGTGATGTAAATAAAGGTTTTTTCTTTCTTTTGCCCAAAATTTTTCCTGTTCTTAAAAATAAAAAAAAAGGTTGACCTATATTTGAATTTTTTTTTTTTTTTTTTGTTCTTGGTGAATCCGATAAATAGGGTTCGACCTATTTTCGAGTAACTACGGTAACTTTAATTTTTATTTTGGGTTACGTCGGACGCAACTGGAATGCTTGACAGTTACGTTGGGCGTAACTTTAATTTTTATTTCGGGTTCCGTCGGACGTAACGTTAGACACTCCGTTACACTTAAGGAAAATAGGGGCTGCTGGTTCATTATATAAACCAACCATTTGTGTTTAATTAAAATGCATCACTGACCTCAAAAAAAAAATACTGCTATCCTAGAGTTTATGCTATAGGAATGTAGCGCTTCAGATAAATTTGTTAATTTTTACTTTTAGTCCCTGCCCCCTCCAGATACAACATCTGGCCTAAAGCAGTGTTCCGGATCTCCTCCAAGACCTCAGGCGGGTCGTCATTCAATCCATGAGTCGGCGGCGTCTCATGGGCGCGTTGCTGGTGCTTACCGGATGGTGCTACAGAGGGAAAAGTGGTCATGCTTGGGAAAGGCAAGTATGGCCGCCGTAAGTATACATATTGTCTTTACCTTTGCTCGAATCCACTTTTAAGAAATGCACAGTTCGCATGTTTGCATCTCTCAATGTTTCCACAGTCGGCTGTTTTAGAGCGCAGCTCTTAGGGGCCCGTTCCCGGCTTGAGCGGCGTCGCCGTCGCCGTCGCCGTCGGCGTAACCAAGGTCATCCCAAGGTCACGTGACCCCCAAGGTCACGTGACCCCTCCAGGTCACGTGACCCCTCCCAAGGTCATCTCAAGGTCACGTGACCCCACGTGACTCCCAAGGTCACGTGACCCCTCGAGGTCACGTGACCCCTCCCAAGGTCATCTCAAGGTCACGTGACCCCAAGACCCCACGTGACCCTTTGAAGGTCACGTGACCCCCAAGTCACGTGACCCCTCTGAGATCACGTGACCCCCGAGGTCACGTGGTCTCCTCCCCAAGGTCACGTGACCCGCAAGGTCACGTGACCCCTCCCAAGGTCATCTCAAGGTCACGTGACCCCAAGGTGGCCCCCACGTGACCCCCAGGTCACGTGACCCCTCTGAGGTCACGTGACCCCCCGAGGTCACGTGACCCCCCTCCCCGAAGTCACGTGACACCCCCCCCCCCCCCCCCGAGGTCACGTGACCGCCCCCCCGGAGCATATTAAAGAATGAGGGGAGGAGGAGGGGTCTACCCTCCCCTCAGTACCCTTCACTCCTCCTCAAGAGCTGCGCTCCAATTCGGCGTTACAGGGATTTGTAAACGGCTTTCACTTTTTTTTTTGTTTTTTTTGAGTGCTCCAACTCTGTCAGCGCTAGTTTCTCTAGATCATGCAAATGGGATGCAACACTAAACCACATATGCTCTCGCAACAAACAGTGCTGTGCAGAAGCACAGTGGAATTTACTCTAGCTTTATAATGCAGCACAAAATAGTTGACTCCAAGTATAGCTACTTTTCTGACTCCGTTTAACCAAAAGCTCTGCCCAAACAAACTTGCCGCCTTATAGGTAGTGCAAAAGAACCTCGCGTGCCTAACCTGGAGAAGGGCATTTTTTTCATAGGTCAATTTTTTCTTAAACCAAAACCTTCAGCCTCCTTGAAATGTTAACATCATGTGACACACGGAAGAACAGTAAACTCTTTAATGTTGGCGAACCTTTAATTTTCGCGGCCTTTAATTTTGCAGAATTCAGTGGCTGCGATTATGTCCTCTGTGACCGATTCGAGAAGAAATAGGGGCCACGAAGATAAGGGGGTTTTACTGTACATCGGAGGAAAGAGGAAATCACTTATGTTTGTATGCAGGAGTAAAACCAACAACAACAATCATGGTGTCGACACTTTGTAAGCCTATCTGTGTCTATTGAATGATATCAATTTTGTTTTAGTTAGTTAAACATTGTTGCCTGTACATTGTGGGATGTCGTCTTCAACACGAGCAGTGGTTTTCTTCTCAAGCAGGCAGCATGGATGCGTGCCGCAGCACAACATAGTTCATTTGCAGGTGGTACCGCAGGTTGAAGGATGGTTGGCACAATATGGGGGAATCACAATTCAATGTTCTACCTCGGGCGTAGACAATATTTGCTTATTCTAAATCATTTTGTCTAAAAATCTGGTATTTGCGATGAATGTACCCGCATGGTTGGAAGGGCCAGACAAGCCTTGTGAGCGCTTCATTTTCTAGCGTCTCAGTCCTGAACCCACTCACGCATCACATGTGTAGATGTTCCGATAGGTGGGAGCACTTATTTGGAAAATGGTGAATGGCAACTGTTATCTTTATCAGACTTCTGTATTATGGTCAAAGTTGGACTGCATATTTGCAATACTTTTTCTCACTTAAAAATATGTCATACTAAAATATGTAGAATAGCCGATGACAAAAAGAGAATGGCTGGGCGTCCTCCAGCACGTACTTGTGCTTTTCACCCCACTTTGGACAGATGTGCTTGCTCCAGGCTCATGAGGCGCTGAAACGTCATCGAAGGTAGCAGACGGGCTAGTGGTGGAACAACGGAGACTTCTCCCTGCCTTTCTCATGCTGTCAGTGAGCGTGTACCTCTATACTCTAACTTAGCTTAACCTGCACAGAGCTGAGGAGAATAGGCTTGGCGAGTGCCCTTACTGCATATGCATTTGTACAGCTGAGGCACTTTCTGAATCAAGAACATTGTGCATCTTACCTTCATAAACACATCATTTTGGGGGTGCAAAAGGAATTTTAAGGCATATCTTTGTTTGTATTGTCCTATTACGCATCGCAGGCACGTAGCCAGGGGGAGGCTTATGAGGCCCGGCCCCCCCCTCCCCCCTGATATCTTCCATTTTGCATGGGTCCTCCCTTCCCCCTCATACAGCGTTTTGTTATGAGGGGCCCCCCCTGAAACAAACTCCTGGCTACGTGCCTGACGCATCGACTCCAACTTAATGCGGAGTTGACCCACCCTGTTGATAAATGTAATGCCTGCCAGGTAATTTGTTTTGCATTCAGTTAATATATCAGTATTCAGTTAGGTATCCCAAGTCATTAGTCGTTGAGATGCAGTCTCTCTGCAAGTCAGTCATGTTTAACATCCATAAAACTGCTGGTCAAGTAATGGCACTGTTGAGGACATGTACTCGGCTCGAGCAATCGCTGTGCACAAGCTGGTCGTGTGGATGCAGACAGCAAGCATCCCGGTTGAAACGTCCTTCCTCGCAATGTAGCTCAAGACTAGGTCAGGGCCCCACTCGCAAACGTCTATACTTTGCATCTCTTTAAGCTGGACCACTTTTGACACTACAAGCCATTGCAGCAATAACAGTGTGAGACATGATTATAAGCTCGACGTACCATGGCATCCAACTAGAAGGTCACATGGCTTGCAGCTTCTGCCGTAATTAACTTTAAGCTGAGATAGTTTGGAATAATGCTCCCGGTTTTTAGTGTTGCCCGGCACGGTTAACAATTTGGTGATATTGTGCTGCATTGAAAAATCTGCATTCGTGACTGTATCACCTTATGAATGCATACTAGCTATTAAACTCTCCATTCTGCAGAGGAATGAAATGCACTTTGCTTCCAATTGCAGCTACTTCTGGAACTTCATGGTATGAAGCACCTTATGGCTGCAAGCTCTGACCGATCTTGTTCTCTGGTCTGCGCAGGCCCATTGCAGGGAGTCACTCCGAGAGCCTCACCAGAGGTTCCTGCCCGTGGTCGTTCTAAATTTTTTTGTTGTAGGTAAGCATCCTTTCTGTCTTTCCCTAATGTACTCAGGCGTTTTCTTTTCATTGTCGCAGATTTGCCTCAAAATTGGTTCAGCACAAAAATGGATGCTGTACAACTGTATCCCGCATATTTTGTTCAAGATTACTTTTCTTTGCGAAAGTTAGATTTTTTTTTATGAAGGTTAGTCTTTTTTTGTTTTTATTCACTAATTTATTTGAGTTTCCATGGGCAACACTAAAATGTTATGCCAAGGGCAAGGACAAGTTCACTGCTCTAACTTGTTCTCAACTGATTGCAAGAAATTTTGTTAATGTCGTGAAACCTCTTTCCAGCACTTGCTTTGCAGCATGGAAACAAATTATACATGGGACATACTCTTCTTTAGACTGCTTGTTCATTCTGCAGGTCTGCCTTCTATAGACCTTTTCACCCTCCTGAGCATGGGCGCTGCCATCTTGAAATCACGTGACGCGGCAGCCATTAGGTTGCTTCAACTTGCTACTCCGCTCTCCCTTCCGCGCCTTGGAGGACACGCTGTATTCATGTTTTTCGTCGCGTTTCGCCGCTCTTTCTTGCCTTACCTCGGAAACTGTAGTCCGATACGTCTACTCGACGATTAAGACATCTCGAGGGCTCAGATGTCCTTGTGACAACTGATGTTTGTTTACTAATAGTGGCGAAACATTCTCAGTAAGAAGCGCGTATATTTATATCGCGCATTGAGGATCGGAAGGCGTCAAAAATAGTCAGCGCAAGGAGACTATCTGTATTTCCCGAAAGTATCCTCTTTGCAATCATAGTATATTGAAAACAGTTTCGTTTTATTATGTGAGGAAACTTGCGGAGGAGATGAACAACGAACAATTAACTTGTATTTTATCTGAGGCTAGAATGGTACATCAACATCAGGCGATTTGTTTGTTCATAATATCACACCTACATGTGTAGGAGGTTTTCAATAATTGTATACCGTGCTCGCTCCCATTTCGACAGTCATCTAAGTGATTTATTGATTATATTTAAAAAACCAGTTGAACCCACTTCATTTATATTAACACAAAGATTGGGACTTCCCGCGTAAGAAACTGACACAGGCACTTAAAAGTAGCGAGTTTTAGAAAAGAAGTGCACTAAGAAATAACGTCGTTTGTTTCTATTTGCAAATCCAAAACGCGGTTTGGGTTCGACGCATAAACAATAATGACGACTTTTTTTTTTTTTTTTTGCGTACGTTGTTTTATTTTTTTGTCAGTATCTGGAATCCGCAATATTTGACGCCGAAAAAGAAAAAAAAAAGAGCCGTCTGCAAGACAATCACTTGAGTCCAGGATTGTCGATGGCGAATAGAAGTTTACTTTTGGTGGCTGGCGACGCCGAAATTTACAAAGACAATCTGTTCACAAACAAATAAATATTTGTTCACACAGGTCCGTGAAGTGGTGCCTAGCGCTAGAATTCAGCAAAACGCTCCGAGGTATTTCTCTTCCTGCGCCCTTTAATTTTATTTGGCCAGATTTTCGGAAGACAAATGCCAGATTGAATTGGGCGGGCCCGCCACTTATATCTTGAGTAAGCAAATGTTCATATAACAATAATTTATTTCCTAGGGCCAATATCACGAGATGCTGCTTATGAGTACTTTAGCAGGGTTGATAATTTAAGAAGTTTCCTACTCGGCCTGTCAAAACGTGCTCAAGTACTGAATTCAAAAAAAAAAAGAGTCCGAGACGATATTACTTGTTTATATTAATTATCTGCGTCATTACACAATACGTTTTTAGTAAGCGAAGTTCACTAAAGTTTGGGTGCCCTCGAAAACCAAACAGTGAGTAGTAAACTCGCGAGTTCATCTGTTCTGACCGATTCAGCACATTGCTAACCAAGCTGTTGATATGCTTCTTTACATTCCCGTGTTAGTCTCGTCATCACTTTGTTTTTTCTGAAAACTGGTGCCATTGAATACGACCATAGGCGACGGTAATCTTCCCTGTACCTCAGTCGGGCGTTTTGCAACCGTCCATAATCAGGTACATCAAAGGAGATGGTACAAAAAATTACGCAATTTAGGCTAAAATACACCTCGTAGTCCTCAAAGTGGCTCAATACCAAAGTTTCATTGGTTCTGCGGTACAAGAAAAATGAACGTATCGCAAAAGTAAACCAAAAACAACGTAAAACTGCAACATAGCCGCGTTCCCTTTGAAACCGAAACCAACCAAATTGAAGCAACCTAATGGCGCCGAGTGCGTCAGCGCCCTCTATCCGCCGGTGTGGCAACTACTAAAATGAAAAGGTCTATAGATGTCGTGCTACTGGAGAGCAGGCGAATTCGATTGTTGGTTTTGCCATTGCTTTTTTTTTAGCCGTTGTCTTAATAGTTCTTGTAAATTTAAAAATTTTCCTAAAAAGCAAGTCGGCAAGAATATCTATTTTGACTAGTTAGCTGGAAATAATGATCTAGTACCCTTTCGTCAGTAAAATAGATAGTGTGTGCCGCTGTTAGTGTCAAGTAGAGATGCACGCTTTTTAGGCATTTTGCGCAGAGTGGTACCCATTTTTATTGGTTAGCCTCTTGGTGCGCCAACTAAACTCTTTCTATCCAGACACCTGCCCTTTGCTTTTATTTGGCAGGCTCTGGCAATAAAATAATATAGTGTTATTCCTCGGTGGCTTCAAAACCTAAAGAAAGAAGTTTCTCCATGTTTAAACGCAAACTTTTATAAAGGCAAAAATGAATTAAGCCAGTAGCAGACGACACATAGCCTCAGCAGTGCTCCGCGCCAACAGCGTTGCGTCAAAATAGCGGTCGTCTCCTTTTTGCTGCCTTCTTTCCCTTTCCTTCGGCGCTCTCCTCCCTTTCCTCCTCTCCGGCACCTTTGTCACCACACCCACTGGCTAAACTCTCCCACTATACGGCTCTGCATTGCAGTAGTAGGTTTTTTTTATATAGTCTTTAGAGTTAAATGTGAATATTTGACAGAAATCTCCCAGGTTGGGGTGAAAGAGGGTTAAATGAAGGCATTTGATCATTTGCCTTAATTCGGTACCCTTCATTTCAAGGCCTGTGTGGCCTTGTCCTGGGGTGTGTCTATGACTGTGGCTGTGAAGGAGCAGTTTTTTAATAGGTACAAGTACAAAGTATAAAAGCAAAAGGATCTATGTGCTGATCATGAAAGAATATGCTAGCCATTCTAATGTAGCTCTGCCAAGTACTTGATTGTGATTTGTTTTTATTTCCAGCTACTTGGTTGCCTCAAGATCTGGAGATCCCAGTGGCCACAAGCTTGGACTCAATCTTCTTCTGTGGTCCGGCCAGGACCATGGGGGAGGTAATCCCAGCAACAAGAGCATCACAGTGTCTCCCTGCCTGTGACCTTCGATTAGCATCACGACAAGGGAGTCCTCATGCCACCAAGTGTTAGGTATGCTACTCGAAATAAGCATTCTTACCTATTCTTAACTGAAACAGCAAAAGCACTACTAAGCCTAAAATGCAAAAAACATTCAAATCTCGGGTTGAATGGAGTTCCAATTACAAAAAGGCGTCTGCTGACATGATTCACATGTGAACTTAAAGCCCACGGATGTAGGTTCGACGGAGTCACAGAAATAACTTCCCGCAGATGGCTTCGCTAGTGCCATGCCCAAACAAATTCTTAAAATAATCATTGTGTTACGTTGGTGTCATTAATCTTATGTACCTACCCCACCCAGCAGTCGGGAGATGTGAAGTATAAAAAAAATGGGAACTTGCACATTGTCAGCTCTGCAAAGATAATATATTGAACCAAGCATAGCACGTTCAACTTAAGAAAGCAATTCAGTGCAGGCCTAGTTTTAAGCATCACATATTTGTTATTGCCCTTCATAATGAAGTAAAAACTGCTTAAGCTGTGGCCCACTACAGGCTTTCTATTAGTGTTAAAAAGTGTTATGGCAGTTTAAACAGCTCGCTCCAAATATTTTCTTGAAATGCATAGGTTTATGGAAATTATTATGTGGATGTTTGCAGACAGTCATGGTGAGACCAATCTTTAGTGCCAAGTGTTCCACTTATTCAGAGTTGGTTGAGTCTGTAAATATTGTAGGTCGCGAATTAAATTTGTATGGTATGCAATGGGCACAATCATCCGTAATGACTAGCTCTACCTAGGGGAACTTTATACGTTTACTACGGCAAGATGGTTTCACAAAACTAAGTATTTATAGTCAGTTACAGGTTAAGAAGGTAGCGGCAAATGCCCCTCAAAGGGAATCAGATATCCCTCCGCCACCTCCGCATCCAATAGCGTCCCACCGTTTCCGTGACGTCGCGGCCAACGCGCGAGGAGGGTCTTGCCTTTCTGTACATATTTGCTTGCTCTTTCGACTTTGACTTAGCATTGTGGAAGCCACGAGAGGGAGATTAGAGGTCTCCCCCACCGACGGAAACAAATACGACTTTCGGGGATTAGATTCCCCCCGATGGACACAAAGGCTGCTTTCAGGGACTCGGTTCCCTCTCCGATGAATACAAAGGTCGCTTTTTTAAAAAGTGGGATCGGAGACAAGTGGGAATCCATTCAAGCGGAACAAGGGGTGTTTCCAGTGAACTCTTTCTTCGACTGCGGAGAGATTTGAAACAGGCGCATCACACTTGTGGGAGGAGCTTCTCCTACCTTCTTGACTTGTAACCGACTATAGTTTATTCAACTCCTGCACTAACCTTATCTCTAGAAACTTTTTATATTCTTTACGATGCTGAGTTAGGATTCTGGAAGTAGTTTTTCTAGAACTACGCTAGACATTTCCAGTTCATAATTTTTCTCGCGAAGAATTCGAGAGAGCCAAACCCTGTAATATATGGATGGAACTCGCAGAATGATGCGACTGGCAGTTTGAAACATTCGGCACTGTAACAGTAACAATGACATGTCACTTGCCTATGTAATGCTCATTGTCGCAGATCAAACTGCTTTTTCCGTCTGCACTCATTTTCAGTGGACTCATTCAGCGAACTCGCACCCGAGACTGCAGCGCTGGGTTCTGCGAAGTAATTTGCATGAATATAGATGCAACAGGTTTCTTTCAGTGTGCGTCTAACACATATTCTTCATATTGAATCTGCTACTGTATTCATAACCATGTCCTTAATTGTATCCATTCCAGCTTATTTTTATTTTGACATTTGAGTTTTCTTCAGTACTTTTCTTAACATCTGTGCTTGTTGAGCCGTACTCAAGACCATTAATCTTGTCTTTCACTATTACATTAATATATAAAACTGTTGATGCCGAGTGAGAATTCAAGGTCCCGAATCTGTCGTGCGAGTTAAATAAGAACCAATAAAAAGCTCTACAAAGGAAATTTTGTTAAAGGAGGCTGTATAACCATTAAAATAGCACATGCCATGCTAAAAAAAAAATACAAATTCTTGTTGGGTATGCAAGGATGACACTGCTGTTTCTGATGTGTCACAAAAAAAAAATCAGTGCCATACAGTGTTCCTTATGGAAGTACAAACTGTTGAATTCAAAGCCCAGAAGTTTTATTCAAGAATGTTCCTCGATACAAATGTATTTAGAGATCTGAGCCACTGACTCATACATGACTATGTGGCAAGCATTCATTTTCATGTGCATTATAGTTTACAAGGTCTAGTCTGCATTGATTTATTGCATTCATGCTGAAACTGGGAGGGGTTCTCTGGGCATGAATAAAGAGAAACATTTCTTGAAATCAAAACATTTGAGAACGGACAAAAGGAAGGATCTGAGAATGGTATCTTAGATTCTCTTCTTTTTCTTACAGTATCTCTAATGTTCACTTTATTTCACCTGATGAATTTAGTTTTTAGCGCAGCTCTTAGCACCCGTTTCCGCGTTTCGCGGCGTCGCTGTCGGCGTAACCACCAAACAAAACTTGGCAGGAAATTGAATTAGTGTTGTGGTCGTGTGACGTTAATATTTCCGCTAAGTCTAGCTGAGAAACTGAATTTTTTTATGGATGACGTGACACGGTCATGCAACGTCATTTTCCCCGTTACTTTTAGCGGAAAAACTGCATTTGTGTTGAGGTCATGTGACATCAATTTCCGCGCTAAATTTAGTAGGAAACTTAACCCGCTAAATTTAGTGGAGAAATTTTCCCGCTAAATTCAGGGAAATTTCCCCCTAAATGGGAGGGAGCAGAAGAGGAGGAGGGGAGGGGAAGGAGGGGCATACCCTCCCATCTTCCTCTTCAAGATCTGTACTGTATTTTCACATTACAGAGAATTGTAAACGTGTCATATTTCATCTCATGTTTTTTCTACTTTTATATTGCAGGTGCGCTTGCAGCACAAATCTGGGTTGTGCTGATCCTCTACGCACAAGTTAGGAACTCCTGAGTGGCAAGAGTGGGAGTTTGGTCTGACAGCTCAAGGGACACCATTGTTCAGTATTGAATTTTTAATTATCTTCTTTTGAGCAAAGTTAAGCTTTGCTGCATGCAGTTCTTCTAAAAATAAATACCTGCAACCAAATTTACCAGGTCACGACATTTTGCCTCTGCTCTTAATGCTCCCGGTGAGCCTCGGATAAGAGCTTACTGGTGTGCAAACATCATGCTTGTTTGAAACCACTCACTGATGTAGAGACTCGCTGACATCCACCGTTCCCATGAAACGCTGGATATCCATAAGTCTTTCTTGAACAATGCAAGCGGGAAAGGAACCATACAATCGTATCGTATTGTGGGACATTCTACAGAGTGTTTTTTTGTATGTTTTACAGATTTTTTTTTAAAAAGCCGTAAAAGCTACATTTACGCAGTCTGTGCACGTGAGTTATATGGCCAGGGCGGCATAGTATAAAAGGCTAATTTGTAATGATCAGTCGGCTTATTACAGAGATGTGCCAGACTTCTTTGAGAAAACTAGATGGAGGTTCATTCTAGCGTATTTTTATCCCGCGAATCTAAATATCCCGTTCATTTTCCACAAAGATATAACTAAACGTGAGAAAACACAAAAAAACATCCTACCAATAGTGACATCGTAAGAACACCCTTCGGCCGCCAAGCGTGTGTCGCTTAAGGGCTGCGCGTCCAATCGCAAGTTTTCTAGGTAGATTCTTTCGCATTGGCACCAGTCGCGACACATTTTTCTGCCCTTTTAAAAAATAGCATCTGCGTGCATAGCTTTGATAGGCGCTGAAGATGCGTGAACAAAGATTTTGAAAGCTGCTCTTGTGACGTCGCTCTCTAGGGAAGTGCTTTCACAGCGCTTTAAAAATGACTCAGTTAATTAAATTAGCAAATAATTTTGATATTTGAGATTCTGGAGGTCAAATGAAGAAGATTTAAAAGTGTTTTCTCAAATACGAAACCGCTTCAGCCTGTCCTAAGTATAGTGTGTTCCTGAAATTTTTAATCAGTGAAAATGGACCCATGGTTCCAATTAGAAACTTGCTAAGCATCATCAAAACACACTAACTCAATTTTCTTTGTGAAGATACAAGACAAGAGCAGCATTTTATGGTGTTCTAAAAAAAATGGTCAATTTGGACGCGTTTCCAGACTTCGGTTTCTTACCAGAGCGCATCTTTGCACGTACGGTCCTGCTGCCTGGTGGCCGCAGTGCGAAGCCGCCCCCTCGCCTCCCTCGTAGGATGGAGGGAGGCAAGGTGCACGTGTGTTGCGCATCTAAGCCCCTGGGGAACAGGACCGTGGGCGCAAAGATGAGCTCTGATAAGAAACCGAAACCTAGAAACTCGTCCAAATAAAGCATTTTTACAGAACGCATAAAATGCTACCCCTGCATTATATCCTTCTAAAAAGAGTTGATTTTGTGGTTTTCAGTGACTCAGCAAGTTTCTAATAGAAACCATATTTTCATTTTCACTAATTAAAAAGTTAATTAACAAATTGTATTTAATTATCTGACTGATCGTTACGACTAGGTCCCTATACTATGTACGCCTGGCCGTATAACTCGCCTGCTCAAATCGCATTAATTTAGCTTTCACGACCTTTCTAGACATATATGTAAAGCTTAAAACTAAATTGCCCCGTACAACACTGAAAAGGCGAAACCACCACGTTGGAGCCATATGGCTCCACCATGCCGGTATCGCCTTTTCGCTGGTATAGGATGTTCCATATTACGTTATGCATGTATGGTTCCGTCCGCCTACTTGGTTCCGCCATAATCCACTACGCCGGTACAGAATGTCCCATAATACGACATGCTTGTATGGTTCCGCCTACCTGTATCGTTCCGCCTTAATCCACTATACTGGACCTGCCTTTTCGCTTGTATAGGATGTCCCATATTACGGTTACGCTTGTATGAGCCTTTTCCATCATCTTTCCATCATCGAAATTTTCCAACTTGGCTATATGAACTATCCGCGATATTACTCAACTGTTTCACCGACTGGCGAATAAAAGCAAGCCCCACATTGTTTGACGAGATTTTGTGCGCCATTTCATAAATATTAGCCAGCATATTAACTTTGAGAGCTTTATTTTTTAACAGAACTTCGGCCTTTCTCCCGACAGACAAATGACAAAATTAGACAGAGATACATGACACGGATTACAAATTATTTTCTTTTCCGATTCATGTCCACCGGCAGCAGTTCCATGAGGGCCACCCATTGAAGCAGTCGAGCCAAGTTCTGAAGTTCGTGAGGGTTGCGATAGTTGAAACATTTCAGCAGCCCAGAGACGAAGAAATTACTCTTGTTTCATCAGCAGCCAGGATTTTAAGTTCGGTGCTGACTTGACTTGACCTACGCTTATTGCAGCCGGTGCAAGAGGCTTAAGTTCTGTTTAAACACCAAGCCAGTGGAAGTGGACATTGTGGCTAAAATGGTGAGTGGTTAGCTTTCATTGATCAGTCTGTGAAACGGTTGAGTAATCTGGTGGACAGTTCATATAGGTCTGGTAGTAGAGCTTTTGGAACCATTGGGAGGGTGAGAGACGAACTGGACAGCTGGGGTTTAGTGTTGTTGCAAACAGGTAAATCGGAGTAGTTCGGCGTCTTTCCCGTTTCGAGTTTCAAAGAGAATCCAGACTTCGTTGCCGGCTTTATTGTCCAACATGTTGAGGTTTTTTAAAAGCGAGCCAATTAGCAATTACGAAACTTTTGGAGGATTGGGACTGTCCGTCCGTGGTAAACAAGATAACGACTGCGAAAGATAGCTCGTAATGTATAAAGATCTTATTGAAGGACCGCAAGATTGATTTGCCTTTAAGAGTGGTAGTCAATTAAAATGGCCCTATGCAAAAGTTGTTTCTCAATTTGTTCAAAAATATTTGGTGTGTATTGCTGTACTTAGCCCACTTTCGTTGAGGGATGCTGTCCAGCTGATAACTGATATTAAGCCGTTCCATATTATGTTGGTGGGAATATTTTTTTCTAGATATTGAGGTATTTATAAAATTGCGCACAAAAGACAAGGAACAAAAGGGGGACACAAAAGAAAAAAAAAGAGCTAACTTCCCGTCTAGGATTCTAGTTCATCCATTCTTCTTTTTCTACTTCTACTAGCTGAAACTGGTACGTCCGCCAGATCTGTAAAAAAAGATCCATACATAGTTCATTTAAATTCAGTTATTTTTGTTCAAAGACATCCTTCCGGACGTATTACATATCAGTGAGGATTTGGGAAAAAAAACTTACAAAAGCACAACACATATAAAACCTTGGGTTCAAAAACGATTAACCGAGAAAGAACAAAATCAGAGGGACCCTCGATTGACTCAAGTCACGTACACAATGCCAAGCACATACAAACCGAAAACAAATTATCACCTTGGAAACTAATTCAACAATAAATCGTCACATTTGTTCCTAAACAACACGTCACCTTCAATTGCCACAGAGTACAAATACATGCATACTAATATAGATACATACATTCAAACACATACATACAAATGGGATTCTTGCTAAACATGTTGTGCTAAGTATTTAATCTTTTCCCCTGATAACGTTACGGAAGGGGTGCTGACGCAGTTCTTTTCGTGTAGCGCTATCTTTTTGCTTCGCCAACTTCTCTCGTGAGCAGAAACAATAGCGCTACACGAAGAGCACTTTGTCAGCCCGCCTTTCTTAAGCTTATCAGGGAAAGAGATGGATTATTTAGTGGAAAATTTTTAAGGGTTCTATTTGTATGTGTCTGTATGTATATATCTGCATTTAGTGATTTGACGGACGTACTGTACCAGTTCCAACTAGTGAAGATTTAGAGAAAGAAGAATGAATTAATTATAATCGAACTTGTCAGTTTTCGCCTTCCTTCTCTTGTTCTTTCCCTTTTGTCCCTTTTCTTTTGTACGCTATTGTTATACAACATGAGCCACCAAGTTGCCCAAGCCTCCATATTAAGTATATCGTTTATGATTTGAATCAGCATATAATTCTTCAGTGGTTAAAGGAAATCCTTGAACCGGATTTGGTGTGGTTTCAATTGGAATCAAGCATTGACGTTGATGGCTTTTTAAATCATGTTGAGTCTTACTTGGTATTGACTCTGACTCAAATTTTGGAAAAGATATATTCGCAAAAAGATGGGACTTGCATAGGCACTCGAATAGCCCATGCTTTGTCAGAAATCGACCTTCGAGTTGTCGACATTCTTGTGTCTCATTCACTAGAAGCGGTTGCGGAGGGTACAGAACATTTTCCCGGGCACATGGATGATATTCTAATGTGCTTTCTTGATTCGTTTATTGGTGAAACTACTCAAGAATATATTTTTAGAAACTTTCCTTGAGTTGAGGTTTTCAGTACAAGCACACATGATAGCTGTTGGCAGTTTTTGGGTATTTCTTTTCTGATTAAGGATGCCTTTTTTGAGAACTTCTAAAACTCTAAAGCGGGGAGTTGTCAAGTCTGTACTATTGAACTCACTCGAGTTTTCTTGCTCGGGGCGTCTGGGTGCCGGCTTAGAAAAGCAGCTTCGTAGATTGTTCTTCGCTGAATACAGCAGGAAGTTCGTGTCTTTGGTCATCCGTTGATTAATTACAAATTTTAACATACCGAAAAATGTCGAAGTAGAGAAAAGTGGGTTTTACCGTGAAACGTTCTTTGGCTAGTTGCTCCGGATTTCGTGAAGCCGCATTCCTTGAAGCGGTGCCTTGTGACGTAGCATGACGTTCCCATGTAACGTCATTTTTCCGCTAAATTTAGTGGATAAAATGACGTCATAAAATGACGTCACATCGGTTCGTGTTATATGACCTATAAACATAATCAGTTTCCCGTAGCGAAAAATAATAAAATCACTTGACTTGGTCACGTGACCTATTCGCAAACTCAGCGCCCAGCGAGATTTAGCGGAAAAATTTACGTCACGTGACCTCAGCACCAATTGAGTTTCCACGCTAGATTTAGCGGGGAAAATGATGTCACATGACGTCGTGTCACGTGACCAATACACACATTCATTTTCACCACTCAATCTAGCGGGAAAATTGACGTCACTTAACCTACACTCAAATTTAGTTTTTCCGCTAAATTTAACGGAGAAAATGATGTCGCGTGACTTCATGTTACGTGACCTACAAACAAATTCAGTTTCCCATTTAAGCAAAAAAGCTGACGTTAAGTGACATGGTCACGTGATCTATACGCAAATTCAGTTTCCCCGCTATGTTTGGAGGGCAAATTGAAGTCACGAGACCTACACATAAATTCAGTTTACCCGCTACACGTCATTCTCCATGCCTTGTGTACACGGGCAGACCCGAAGGGGAAAGCCAATAGGTGTATGTGTAAAGGAGTCAGTGGTGTAGAGAGGAGTGCGTCGATGGAGGGGGGGGGGGGGTAGTCAATAGGCTGAAAGGAGTGGAGAGACCTGGAGACACAGCTCGAGAAAAAATGTTTAAAGTTACTAGCGTTTGTGATGCAAGAATGTTTGACGTATCCGACACAATAGCCTAGCAATTTTCCATAGAATTTTTGTTTGCCCTATTTTTATGATGTCTCCCATAACGTTAAGGCGCGAATGGGGAGTTTGGTGTAACAGTTGTATTTATACCCTATCTTCGGCTTGAGCGGCTTACACCTTTTTTGTCCCAGAAGACTGGTTGTAACAAAAATCACAGAGACACTTCGGTGGATTGCGATCTGGGTGAAGTTTACAAGATCCCTTGGAAATGTTGTTGTTTCTATAGCACACGGGGCTAGGTGTTTTAATGACTGGTTATTTGAACGCAAACGGTAAAAGACAAATCCGAGGATTGAGAACTAGCAACTAATTTTTCTTCCTGTAGAAGTTGTATCGGTTGTTTGAGAAAATACTGAAATTTTCCATAGGAAAACGGATTGTTACCATAGTTTAGCAAAAGTGTCGCTGATTATTCATAGGCACGCTAATTGTTTTAGCAACATCTATATTTCTCTTGGGAATAGAGCAAAGGCGTTTCTTAACCTATAATCGTTTTTGGTGTTAGTAGCTGGGTGACCTCATTGTTTTTGTTGCTTAGTGGTCGTCTGGTTATTCACCTTGAGTGTCCTCAGCTGTTCTTATCCACATCATGATGATTCTGCCATTTCCTTGTTGCGAAGTTTCGCTTTGAGGGTCGATGTCTACCCTCTTTGGATACGTGCAAACTGGTGAGTACCTCACCAGTACGGCAAGCACCGTTACGTATTTTCGATTGTTGCTGTCATATAGGTAGTAATATCCAGAGCGATTTTGCGCAACGAGAACATATAGTTTCATTCCTTCACATTTTAACGCTACACCTGCACCAGAGGGCAGAAATGACTATAAAAATGTTGGTGAACAGTTGCACGTCAAGGCTACCGCGCACCGAACCAACCCACATGAACAAGCTCAGGGCGCTGTCATATTACAGGTTGCGTAACAGATTTTTGCACGCTCACATGACATGTAGTCAAAAATGTAACAGTATGGCGGCAACCTGAGAGGAGGGTGGGGGAGGGGTGCCACTTTCGTCCTTCCGGTTTATCACTCTAATGCATTTTTTTCTCGTTGCCTTAACCCGGAATGCGAAACGAGCTCATATTAGGCAACATGCCATTTTAGTCGTTTGGAGTTTTGTAAATGAAATTTACGATATATTTTTACCAAAAAACATTGCCCGTTGCTTACCTGGACGTGCGTAAAATGGGGCACTAAAGCGAATTGCGTAACCGCACGACTTTTTGCCGGCTTTCCAATATAGCTTTTCTTTTGTGTTTGGAAGATAATTTTTTCGCCTTCTTTTAGCACACTGACAGGGGCACACACATGTAGACAAGAAATCGGGTATTTAATAATAGCTGAAAAATGAAAGCCGTTTACAACTCCCTGTAACGCCGAATTGGAGTGCAGCTCTTGAGGAGGAGGAGAAAAGGGTACTGAGGGGAGGGTATACCCCCCTTCCTCCTCCCCTCGTCATCCTGCCTGCTACTCCCCCTGCCCTCCTCCTCCACCCCTCCTTCTCCTTCACCTCCTCCTCCTCCTCCCCTCATCCTTCAACTTCCTCCCCTCGTCGTCTCCTCCTCCTCCCTCCTCCCCTCCTCCTCCACCTCTGTCCAACTCCTGTCCTGCTTGGGAGGGGTCATGTGACCTCGGAAAGGGGGGGGGGGGGGGCTCACGTGACCTGGGGGGTCACGTACCCTGGGAGGTCACGTGACCTCGGGGGTGTCCCGTGACCTCGGGGAGGGGGTCACGCGACACCGCCGACGGCGACGCCGACGCCGCTCAAGCCGGAAACGGGCCCCTCAGAGCTGCGCTCTAAAAAAAGTTGAAGTGTTCATACTCACTTTATTAGGTTAAAATAATGAGTATGTCTGTAGGCGTACTGAGGCGCAACAATCCTTTACACTACCAGTAAGTGGTCCTGGAATGAATTCCCTATAGATCGTAGATGCCTCGTAATATGGTTTTGCAATAAACTATCGAGCCAGGAGAGCGAATAATCAAATAAAACGTACATAAAGCAACTTTCATTAATGTTGATTAAGGATAACTTGAATGCGCGCCTTAAAGAGGTACTAAAGGGGTTTTTGGTTTCGTCTCTTCCTGAGGCTTTGTATGCTCTCTAAGCGTCATAGTAACCGGAAGTTACAATCATGTGCGGGGAAATCCCGTACTGAAAACATGATCAAGCGCCGCGACAAGTTCATTTTGCACTGACTAGTGAACGGGAGTGTCGTAATCTTTATTCGCGTTCTGTATCATTTTGTTATCGGGGTTTGCAAAGTGTTGGGTAAATATATTGCAAAAATCAAATCTGCAGCAACATCTATTTCGAAAAATTTTAAATGCACGATATACAACATTTAAGTTCAATAGCGTTTCTTTTTTTTTTTAAGTCACTAAACCTTTGTTTTGGGGTGTGAAGAGGAACTTATATCTTTAGCAATTTCTCCTCTACACTGAGCGGTGGAAACAGGGTGCATAAGATTCGTCGTGACGCCAATTTCTTCACACATTTTGTGAGGAAACCAAATTCCTGTATAGGTCAAGTGTCGTCCATTTCCCTGCTAGATTCTGTGGGCGGAATTAAATTGATGTATATGTAACGGGTCGTCAAGTCACGTGACGAAAATTTCTCCGTTATATTTAGCGGGAAAACTGAAGGTGTTCAGGTTATAAGACATCGATTTTCCCGTCACATTTAACGGGGAAACTGAACTGGTGTATAGGTTACCTGACGAATACTTCTCCGCTATATTTAGCGGGAAAACTGAAGGTGTACTGGTTATAAGACATCAATTTTCCCGTCAAATTTAGCGGGGAAACTGAACTGGTGTATAGGTCAACTCACGAAAATTTCTCCGTTATATTGCCGCGCGCGCAGCTGACCAAGTAGGCAGCGAGCGCGTGGCCTAACGGTTATCGCGCTTGCTTTCCAAGCTGAAAGCTAGGGTTCGATTCCTGGCCGCGGAGGCACATTTTTTGTTGACTCTGTAAAGTAATGTTCTGGTAAATTCGAGAACCGTGTTGCTTGTTCGAGGTCGGAATATTCTACACGCCGAACCTTCCACGCCGATTATTCCAGAAGCCCACACGTGAACACAAGGGGCTCCGCGTGGCGATCTGCAGTCAGTTTTCGCCCAGCGTTCGACTCTGCTCCTACGCCGATTTCGACGCCCGCGACGCTCCGTTATTATCTTTTGTACCCTTTTGTCTTTTGGCACAAGTTCGCCACATTAAACGTTGATTTCTTTCTGTTTATTTATTGTTTATTGGCCACTACCCGTGACATTTTGGTGGAGGTGCGGGGTACGCATGCCCCTGCCGCGTACCCCTCCGAGGGCCCACAGTGCAAGTCCGACGCCAAGCCCACGAAGAACCAACGAAGGCAGTACCGAGATCCGGTTCAGTCGTCGAATCCAAGGCCTACACCCGGAATTCGGACTTCTGCCGCCCAGGACCAAGCAGCCAACGAAGCCGACGATGGCCGACCAGTCGCCGACCCCCGCCGCTCCTGCCGTCGTCTACCTGCCCGCCGCTCCCCGTACGCCGACTCCCTTCCGCGGCGAGATCCACGAGGATGTCGAAGACTGGATCAAGTACTACGAGCGTGTGGCGCGCCACAACGGATGGACTCCGGAGCAGTGCCTCCAGAACCTCTACTTTTCGCTGGAGGGTACTGCGAGGCATTGGTTCGAGAATCACGAGGCTTCGCTTACGTCGTGGGACATCTGTGTGGCCGAGTTGCAGCGGACGTTCACCACCCTACACCGACGGGAGAAGGCAGAAGATCTCCGAATTCGAACGCAGGGCCCCGACAAAAGCGTCACAAGCTTCGTAGAAGATGTCCTCCGCCTAAGCGCACGTGCCGACCCACGAGCCACAGACGACAAGAAGCTGCGGGCCCTTATGCGCGGGGTGAGAGACGACATCTTTGGAGGCCTCGTGCGCAACCCGCCGGGCACCGTCGAAGCCTTCGTCACCGAGGCAACAAACATCGAGCGCGCCCTCCAAGCGCGCGCTTCCCACTACCAGCGACATCCAAGTGTCGCTGCAACCGCGCTGCTTGGCTGCGAGAACGCTCCTGGTACGGACATCCGCGAAATTATCCGGGAGGTTGTCCGGGAGGAACTCCGCCAGTTGCTGCCAGCCGCAAGTCGTCCAGCGACACTCTCCATTGCCGAGGCTGTGCGCGAGGAAGTACAACGGGCGCTCCAACCAGAGGTTCCCGTCACCACGGTGGCACCGGAGGAACCGACGTTGAGCTACGCTGCCATAGCCCGACGACCGCCGCAAGCTCCCCGCCAAGCCACGGCGCCACCCCAAAGAGACGCCCCAACGCCGCAGTATCCCCGACGACAGGAAGATCAGGCGCACGTTCACCCAGACCGACCTGCGCCGAGGAAGACAGACGTCTGGAGGACGGCCGACCGACGCCCGCTGTGTTACCACTGCGGGGAAGCTGACCATGTGTACCGCCGATGCCCATACCGACGACTCGGGCTGCGTGGATTCCACCCAAACGACCCACGCCCCCGGTATGGTGAACGCCCTTGGGAGATCGACGAGTATCTGCAACGACCTCAGTCCCCCGAGCCTGCGTCCCGCCGAGAGTTCCGGTCGCCTTCACCACGACGTCCAGCTTCGCCGATGCACCGACCCCGACGTGAAAGCCTGTCGCCCCTCGCTCTACGCCGGGGAAACTAGGCGCGGCAACCCCTGGAGGTGGAGTTGCCGAAGACGACCGACGCCAAGATCCTCCACGAACGTCGGAGGGCCCCCACTCGAACGCTACCGGAGACCGAAACGACGCTCCTGAAACGGTGTCCAACAACCTAAACGTCATCATCGACGGCCACGACGCATCGGCACTCGTGGACACCGGAGCAGACTACTCAGTCTTGAGTGGGAGGCTCTCCCGCCGCCTTCGAAAAGTCACGACGCCGTGGGATGGACCTCAAATACGAACCGCCGGAGGGCACCTCATCACACCAGTCGGGAGGTGCACTGCTCGAGTCGAGATCCACGGTGAGACGTGCCCTGTGAAGTTCGTTGTTCTGCAAGACTGTTCGAGGGACGTTATCCTCGGAATGGACTTTCTCTGCGAGTATGGCGCCGTCATCGACCTCGCTGCAAACCAGTTGACGCTTCGAAAGCCCATCGTGCCGCCGGTGGAGATCAACACGACGTCAACCGCGATCCGAGTTATCGCCGACCATGTGAAGCTACCGCCGCGGTCGAGTGTTTTCGTCACCGTTATAACCGACGCAGCCATGCACGGTGAAGCTCTTCTGGAAGGCAGCGTCCAACTGCTCCTCGAAAAAGGAATTGGTGTCGCAAGAGGCGTGACGGATCTCCAAGAAAGACGTACAATAGTTCTTGTGACGAACTTTCGAGAAGAGCCGCAGCACCTAACGAAGGGTGCCACCGTGGGCCACATCGAGGAGCTTCAGGCGCCAGCCGTGGTCACCGCAATCTCCGAGGAAACCTCGTCGCCACAGCAGAAGAGCATGACGCCGCCGCCGCTCGACATCGACCTCCGAAGCGCCGGCAACTGGTTGACCTCCTCGCCGAATACAGTGACTGTTTTGCCACGACATCGAAAGTTCACCAAACACCAACGGCGAAACATCGCATTATTACTGATGACGACGCACTCCCTGTCCATCAGTCGCCGTATCGAGTCTCCTTAAAGGAAAGGAAAGTGATTCAAGATCAAGTCCAGGAGATGCTCGACGACGACATCATTCAACCCTCAAGAAGTCCATGGGCATCCCCAGTTGTCCTTGTAAAGAAGAAGGATGGGACCCTGCGGTTCTGCGTGGACTATCGTCGACTGAACGCTGTGACGAAGAAGGACGTCTATCCGCTCCCCCGTATCGACGATACGTTAGACCGACTGCGCCACTCCCGATATTTTTCGTCGATGGACCTGAAGAGTGGTTACTGGCAGATTGAAGTCGACGAACGTGACCGGGAGAAAACTGCCTTCGTCACTCCCGACGGACTGTACGAATTCAAAGTGATGCCGTTCGGACTTTGTACAGCACCAGCCACCTTCCAGCGCGTCATGGACACCGTGCTGGCAGGTCTGAAATGGCAGAGCTGCCTCGTCTACCTGGACGATGTCGTAGTATTCTCAGGAGATTTCGATGAACACCTCAGACGACTTCGAGCCGTGCTTCAAGCCATCAAGACCGCCGGCCTGTCACTCAAGCCAACAAAGTGTCGGTTCGCCTATGGGGAACTAAAGTTCCTCGGCCACGTCGTGAACAACAAAGGTGTTCTACCTGACCCCGAGAAAACCCGCGCCGTAGCTGCATTTGCGCCGCCGTCTGACAAAAAGGCAGTAAGAAGATTTCTCGGACTCTGTGCCTATTACAGGCGCTTTGTTCGAGACTTCGCCAAACTATCCGCACCGCTGACACACCTCACGAAGGACGCCGTAAAGTTCGAGTGGACAGAAGAACACCAAAGGTCATTCGACGAGCTCAAACGAAGACTCCAGACGCCCCCGATTCTTGGCCATTTCGACCAGTTTGCTGAAACCGAGATCCACACCGACGCCAGTAACACCGGACTGGGTGCGGTACTAGTCCAAGTGCAGGACGGTGCAGAGCGAGTTATCGCATACGCAAGTCGGACGCTGTCTAACGCGGAGACGAACTATTCAACGACTGAAAAGGAGTGCCTCGCTGTCGTCTGGGCAATAACAAAGTTTCGCCCATATTTGTACGGAAGTCCTTTTCGCGTGGTCACAGACCACCACTCGCTCTGCTGGCTGGCGAATCTGAAGGACCCCTCCGGACGCCTCGCTCGGTGGAGCCTACGACTCCAGGAGTTCGACATGACCGTGGTGTACAAGTCCGGCCGGAAGCACAATGATGCCGACAGCCTGTCGAGGGCCCCGGTCGAGGCCGATCCTTCCTGCACCAAAGAGGACGACGATGAGTGTTTCCTCGGCGCTCTGGATGTCAGCGACATGGCAGCACTCCAGCGAGACGACCCTGAGCTGCGAGCACTCATCGAGCACCTAGAGGGACAAGGAAGCGCCGTTCCGCGCGGTTCTGTACGAACACTGCCAACCTTTTCTATCCGACAAGGTGTGCTCTACAAGGAGAACTTCAGCGACAACAGCACAGCGTGGCTGTTGGTGGTCCCTTCCAGCCTTCAAGAAGAAATTTTTCAAGCCTGCCACGATGACCCGACGGCGGGACACCTTGGTTACAGCAGGACTCTTGCCAGGATACGCGAAAAGTACTACTGGCCCAAGCTTGCGAAGACAGTGCACCACTACACCCGATCTTGCCACGAGTGTCAACGACGGAAGAAGCCACCGGCGAGACCGGCAGGACTTCTCCAGCCTATCGCGCCGCCATCTGCCCCATTCCAGCAAATCGGTATGGATTTACTCGGACCTTTCCCACCGTCGACGCAAGGAAACCGATGGATCATCGTCGCAACCGATTATCTCACGCGGTACGCCGAGACAAAAGCCCTTCCATCGGGAACGGCTGTTGAAGTCGCGAAGTTTTTCATCGAGTCCATCGTCCTCCGGCACGGGGCTCCCGAAGTATTGATCTCAGACCGTGGATCATCTTTCATGGCCCAGCTGACGCAGGAAGTCCTTCGTCTCAGCCACACCAACCATCGTCGCACCACGGCGTACCACCCGCAGACCAACGGGCTAACGGAGAGACTCAACAAGACCATCGCCGACATGATCTCCATGTACGTCGACGTGGAGCACAAGACATGGGACGAGGTGCTGCCGTACGTCACATTTGCCTATAACACGGCCGTACAAGAGACTACCGGAGTGACACCCTTTCAACTGGTGCATGGGCGCAAGGTAACGACAATGCTGGACGCTATGTTACCCCACGAACCGGCAGTCGATGCAAGCGACGACGCCCAAATGGTTGCCCAAAGGGCAGAAGAAGTTCGTCAGCTCGCCAGACTCCGGATTAAGGCTCAACAACGCGTCGACACTGGCCGCTACAACCTTCGTCGTCGGGACGTTCACTTCCAGCCCGGAGAGAGGGTGTGGGTGTGGACACCGATCCGCCGCCGTGGTCTCAGCGAGAAACTCCTGAAGCGCTACTTTGGACCCTACAAAGTGCTTCGTCGACTCGGGGATCTGAACTACGAGGTGCTGTCCGACGGAACACGGACTTCCTCACGCCGCCCTCCACGACGGGAAGTCGTCCACGTCGTGCGACTGAAGCCGTACTACGCTCGATAGGACTGTGGACCTTAGTGTTCCAAATGACTCTTTAGTTTACCGTCCTTTATATTTGCTTTGTTTTGTTTTTGGGTTGCATCGGGACGATGCGCTTTTTTAAAGGTGGGAGTAATGCCGCGCGCGCAGCTGGCCAAGTAGGCAGCGCGCGCGTGGCCTAACGGTTATCGCGCTTGCTTTCCAAGCTGAAAGCTAGGGTTCGATTCCTGGCCGCGGAGGCACAATTTTTGTTTACTCTGTAAAGTAATGTTCTGGTAAATTCGAGAACCGTGTTGCTTGTTCGAGGTCGGAATGTTCTACACGCCGAACCTTCCACGCCGATTATTCCAGAAGCCCACACGTGTACACAAGGGGCTCCGCGTGGCGATCTGCAGTCAGTTTTCGCCCAGCGTTCGACTCTGCTCCTACGCCGATTTCGACGCCCGCGACGCTCCGTTATTATCTTTTGTACCCTTTTGTTTTTTGGCACAAGTTCGCCACATTAAACGTTGATTTCTTTCTGTTTATTTATTGTTTATTGGCCACCACCCGTGACAATATTTAGCGGGAAAACTAAAGGTGTTCATGTTACATGACATAGATTTTCCCGCCAATTTTAACGGGTAAACTGAGCTGGTGTATAGGTCACCTGACAAAAATTTCTTCGTTATATTTAGCGGGAAATCTGAAGGTGTTCACGTAATATGGCATTGATTTTCCCGTCAAATTTAGCGGGGAAACTGAACTGGTGTATAGGTCAACTCACGAAAATTTCTCCGGAAAACTAAAGGTGTTCATGTTACATGACATAGATTTTCCCGCCAATTTTAATGGGGAAACTGAGCTGGTGGATAGGTCCCCTTACGAATATTTCTCTGCTATATTTAGCGGGAAAACTGAAGGTGTACAGGTTATAAGACATCAATTTTCCCGTCACATTTAACGGGGAAACTGAACTGGTGTATAGGTCACCTGACGAAAATTTCTCCGTTATATTTAGCGGGAAAAATAAAAGTGTTCAGGTTATAAGACATCGATTTTCCCGTCAAATTTAACGGGGAAACTGAACTGATGTATAGGCCACCTGACGATAATTTCTCCGTTATATTTAGCGGGAAAACTGAAGGTGTTCAGGTTATATGGCATTGATTTTCCCGCCAAATTTAGCGGGAAAACTGAACGGGTGTATAGGTCAACTCACGAAAATTTCTCTGTTATATTTAGCGGGAAAACTAAAGGTGTTCAGGTTATAAGACATCGATTTTCCTGTCAAGTTTAACGGGAAAAGTGAACTGGTGTATAGGTCACCTGACGTCACGTTATGCTTACATACAATATTTTTTAGAGTGTAGGTCAAGACCGACACCCCCGCACACAATCATCCGGCGGATATTGCCGCCATGATTGTACGCCAACATCCATCATTCATCCCACGATCCATTTCCACGGCGGCATTCTCCCTTCATCTTGAAGTCTCTCCCCACTTAAGGAAGAGCAGTCGTCGCAGGCGAGTGCGATAACCGCTCTCTGCGCAATATACCACGACGATGGAGGATATCTTTCATTCCAGTGAACTTCCCCAAACGGCAGTTCGTATCTCCCCTCAAAAGCGTGAGACGTGGAGCGTGAAAAACGTTCCCCACTCTGAGACACTCCACTCTCGCAAAACATGCACACACTGCATCCGCGCACGCCACTGTAGCGAGGAACGTTCAAATGCGTGGATTGCGTCTTAATGGCCGTCGGAAGAGAGGAGTGGTCGCCTACAAAAATCTCGTACTCCCTTGGGCGTCATCACTGCCATCGCCGTCCCCGATACCGCTGCGGTGGTGACATCAACAGGCTCATCTCTGCATGTGTAATTGGTACGGTAAGTGGTCGCCCTATAAGTACTTTAGCGTTAGGCAGAGTTTGAATGCAGAAGAGGTAGCCATCATCACCTCAGTTCAGAGCATGATACGCCTCTCCGTATTCAAAACATGGCATTCAACGTGATGAGCAGTCGGAAGTGGAAGATGTTTACGGACAATTTTTATGTCCTCTACACAATCTTCCCATCAAAGGGAAAGCCTCATGAAGCTCGTTTGCGGTTTATTTTGAAGCAGCGAATATTGGAAGCACATAGTTGTGAGGCGCAGGTGTGTAACAACAAATGCATGACGCACGTCAGGTTGTTCAGCCTAGTGGCCATACCATATTGGCAAAAGTTATATTCTACAGAAAATTTATCTACCAAAACTTTTATGAGGACAAAGATATCGATGAGTAAAATGTATAAGCATCCGTTTGAGACATTGAGTCCCAAAGAAAAGACACTTGGAAGCACAATGTACTGCAGCAAGGGCAATACAAAGAGGCTGTTATTGTAAGGATACCCGTTGTATACTTCTTATATGTTGAGCAGTATTGTGGCCTGTACAAATTATATAATATTATTTAAGAATATATTTTGCTTTTGTATGGCTAGATGTGGTCGGCAGTGCTATCGGCGGTGTTAAAATGGCGTACGATGTATTTATCCCTCTTCTGAGCGCAATTTTGTCACTGGTCGTACGAAGGTTGACGAATATGTTAAGACGAGCACTCAAGTCAATTTGAAATTTGTCTTTTATCAGGCAATACCTGCATCTACGAGTACCAATCAATGTAAGAAAACAGCACATTTTATTTTAGACACTAATATATATTTTGTATTTCGAGCTTGCTCTTTACAGTCGCTTGTAAAATAGATTTTTTTTTCTGCCTACAGTGTTGCAGTAGTCGGTCCTGAATTTAATATGTATATACATTATATATATATATATATATATATATATATATATATATATATAAACCATTGTTTTTTTTTGTTCCGGTACCGAGTTTGTAAGCTTGGGGGTCACTAAAAAGGAGGCGAAATAATTTAAATATATTTGTCAATTAACCAAAACCATTAAATTATGCTGCCGTCAAATTCTCAGAACATTTTGCATGTGCAAATGTACAAAAAAGCGATGGGTCTACCTTTTTTTTTTTACTGAACTGTGCGTTTTGTACACACCACGACGTTGTGCAAACCGTGTAGATATATTTCGGGAAGAAATGGCGGTAGTTTCATCTGAGGGAGGCCAAATTGAGTGCCACCTCTCTTTTAACAATAACACGCCTTGTCCATGGGACAGAGAGAGCACTAGAGAGAGCACGTTGCAAAATACTCAGCGTGGGGTACATTTATGTATAGAGCGCTAATTCTGTGTTTTTTGATGATGCCTAAAACGTTTCTAGATAAAATCATATATTTAAAATTACTAACAAAAACATCAGTTATTGAAAAAGCAATTTAGAGCCTAATTATTTATAATGCTCGTATGCTTCCTATCCAGGCCGGTTGGACATATAGGAGATCAACCTTTTTTCTGTGCGAGGCGTTACTTTTTTCCAGGGCGAATTCGCCTGCGTTTCGAGAAGCACTCAGCATATAATATCACTCGCGAACAACACTTGTTTGTGCGATTGGAACAAAATTAAACATAACTAGCATATTTATACTCAGGAGCACTTTGCTTTTACAGAAATAAAGCAGCAAATTGACTATACTACATGCTGCTTTGTGGTTTGATAATCATTTCATCTTAGAATGTTACATTTTGTATCGATGGTATTCGCCTCGCGTGTGACTGTTGTTCACATTCGTGTTGTCAATATACATGGTGACAACTTATGCTTAGTTTTTGTTTTTTTATTTGGTTATTGAATGTTCGCGCTATTTTTACGTTGTGCTGCTGTACTGATATGGGTTAGGGGGGTGAAGGCATGGTCAGGCATCACGTTGTGCCTTTTCCGCTCTTCGATTGGCCCTCCGGCTCATGGCCATGGCCGCGCTCAGAACGTGAAACAAAGAATGGCGAGTAATTCTAGCTCCGCTGTGCCACGGTTTTTGTTTTTTTCGGTGACAGCGCGTTCGGCCAGCAGGCAGGCTTAATTCGTTGAAATACGTTTGAAAGCGCGACAGTATGCAGCGTCCATGCGCGAAATCAAGTGGTTGGTTTATTTTAAGGGCGAAAAGAGGGGGGGGGGGGGGGGGGGGGGGACGGGAGGCGGGGGTAGAGGGAAAATTCGCACTTTCTTTTTTTTTTTTTTTAACACCGGAAAAATAGACGGTCCTAGGTGTTTTATGTTAATAAAACCCCACCAGGATTGGATGTTTCCGAGGACGCTGGACAACTTTATCGTTGGAACGCTTGTTGTTAATAACTTATTTGAAAACTTCAATAATCAATCTTAATTATTTCCTTGGTCAAAATAAAAATAAAATAGTTCGTCTTGCCCCAAGCAGTGAACAAAAAACATACAGATAATACTCCCAATTAATAACGCCCGTTTTCCCTCGACAAAAAAAAAAAAAGAAACAATCGCTCTCCTCGACTTTCAATTATAAAAAAAAAAGAGCGGGAGTGGTATTGGTGGCAGGTAGAAGCACGTGCCCTTAGATTACGGCTGAAACGGCCTATCGAAATCGCTCGTTATAAAGAAAAGAGCAATTCGGCCTCCAAAAGGAACAATGCGCGAGGCACGTGTTGCCAGTGTATTTATGACGAACAGCCAAGGGCTCGTTTACGAGTTAGAAGGCGTCCCTACGGAGACACCAGACGACGTTCAATATCTGACAGGTTTGGGCGTTGAAGGTTACTATGACGGAGATACAGATTAATGGCGTGTCGTTAGGATAACGCAACAACTAGCAAAGCAGAGAAACCTGTCTTCAGCGGTTCTTGAAATCCTAATAGAGCGCAGGTCGATGTTAGCTTGTAGGGATAAGAGTTCGCTCTCCTGATCGTCCCAGCGTACTATTTCGGTAGTGTGGATGTCTATAGTGGTGGCTTGCTGTACGAGCATTGGGAAATTCTCAGTGGCTCTGGAGAGCGCACGACTTAACACTAACGAGTTTCCATATTCTTTGCTCTGGCACAAGGAGTTGATTTGGCCGGGAGATAAGACCATCCCGCCTTCGGCGGCGGAGAGGGGAACTATGCACCAATTTAATCTAACCACGTATCGGAGCAAGAACCGAGAACAAAATGCGCGATAATTTAAATACGGATATAAAAGCTTCTGTTGTGAACCTGCCTTTCAAAGCGAATTCCCCGATTTTCTAGGTTTTTAAGTATTTTAAAGCAGTAGCGTGTACTCAAAATGCTGTGCGTTTTGTGCAAAAATGTTATAATTGCCGCATGGTTCAAACAAACCAGGAATATACAAGGTGTTATTTTTTATGGTGACATATTTATTTTTAAAATATCATTGAAAAGTGTACGGATAAGGTTTTTGCAGGTGAGTTATTCGGCAGGGAGCACAAAATAAATGGGCTTATTCTGCATGCCACATCGAATAATTAACTAAAATGTTTCAATTAGACTTATAATTAGTTTAAACAAACATAAATTTATGATCACAAACCCAGTGGGCGTCATCGTAAGCCACTAAATCAGCAAATTTAGACGAACTTAAAGCACGTGGGGCGCTCTGGCGTGCCCCAAAGTTACCACTCGTGCTTCTGGCCGCGAGGCTAGCGGTCCAAAAAAGCGAATGATAATCCAATCATCCGTGATCTCCCCCCTTTAGACTTGTGCCTGTAGCACGAGGGGTAACTTTAGAACACCCCAAACACCTTTCCACGTTCTTCGAGTCTACTTAAAATTCACTGGTTTTGACGTTTTCAATGACACTCAGCATGTAAAGAGAATGTAAAGGAAGAAACCCGAACAGAACTGCCTTTCCTTGCACTATCTAAGTTACTGTATGAGAATGTGACGTATTTATGATAGAGACACTATACACACCTTCTAGACGGTGAAAACTAGCGTAAATAAGAACATGTAGAACGAAAGGTAGGACTGTGCTTGGCAAGGCTTTTTATTGGTAAGTTCATTTTTGCTAACCTCTGAAACTATAGGACCATGCAGCCTTTATTTTTATTCAGGTTTATTTTTATGCTGTTCTTAGCGTTTACGCCTTCCTTTATTCTAGTTGTCTCCCCGGGTGAATAAACAAGGGAGCGGATATATTTGTCTGAACGATAATGATTAGAAGTACGTAAGGAAGCAACAACAGTGAAGGGATCTAAAGTTTATTTGGACACCAAAATCAAACGCGAACCCAAGGAAAACAGGAACATTCAGTATAAGCGTGAGGTCTTAGAACCACTCGTTCCAGAGGACTGGCGCCGACGGTGAAGACACAACACGTGAGTTGAACTGCATATAACAGGAACAAACAAAGAACAGCGTTCAGGAGATAGACGCAAAATATGAAAGGGGTAGAGGAGATGCATTGGGAACTAGAAAGAGCAGGGATGTTAAGGCGACAGAAGGTGAGTCACCGTCCAACGAGCGTGTAGCTTCCACCGCATTGTCATCTTAAGGGTAAACGAAGTATAGACCAGGCGATACTTTCTTACTTCCGGGAACTGCAAGACTCGTTGCCTTCCGGTGCGACCGTCGGAAACGCAGACTGTTATGTTTTCAAGCAACCTTGTTCCCGACATCAGTGCCCCTGGCGTGGCAAACGAGCGTCCCCGTCGAACTTTCCAGAACAATTGTCGCCTGAAGAGTTGTGCTCCGTAGAGACTCGCCCTTATCTTAATGTTATGTTGGAATAAATGATTCCTCAGAACGCCATGAATTGGCGACGAAGATGCGGCGCCTGCTCTCGACTTCACGGTAAACGGTACCGAAGCACCATTAAGGAAGCTGCTCGATAGGAGTGTCGTCAGAAGACAGCGACAACGTGGCGTCTCCACTGATCGGGTAGAATTCTAAGTCGAGAAAAAAGTTCTCCCCAACCCGCACTGATAGAGCAAGTGCTGCCCTGACCGGGCAAGTGGAGGCGTTCGATGAGTCTGCCTCGGACTGGAAAAAGTACAATGAAAAGCTGACGTCGTTTTTTTCAGTGAAGAACATTCCCGCCGCAAAACAAGTTCATGCAGTCCTAAGCCTAAGCTGCCCAAAGACTTGCACACTTCTCAAACGTTTAGTTGTCCTATCGCCTTCCGCAAGTAAGCCGTTGGCTGAGCTCGAGCAAGCGTTGACCCAAGATTTATCACCTAAACCGTCGGTAATTGCGTAACCAGCGAAGTTTCACAAGAGAGTGCAACAAGAAAGAGACGATTGTCGGATTTGTCGCGGAACTGAAGCGCCTGGTCCAAGCATGCGAGTTCGGAGCACACCTCGAGGAGACGCTGAGGAACCGTTTTCTATGCGGCTTGCTTCGAGTGGACATTCAGAAGTGTCTTTTTGAGGAAGACGAACACCTGCCTTTTAAAAGAGCAGTTGAGAAGGCGTTGTTGCTGGAACAAGAAACGAAGAACGCAAGCGAGTGCCGCGCCAACGTTTCAAGTCCAAAAGTGAGCTAAAGAAGATGGACGCGGAAACGCGGCGAAAGGAGGGAAGCTGTGCTGTCGTTGCGGCTCAAACAAGCACAAGGATAACCGGTGTCCACACTCTAAGAAAAGCCCGTGAGTTTGCTTTCCCGCACAACACTCGGAGAGCCAATCGCCGCAACTTACGGAGGCAGCTCAGCGAATGGAAATGCCGAAACATATGTTTAGACCAAAAAACGCAGTCTGAGTTGTGACATTAAGCAATGCAAGCGTGACGTTTTGCATTTCTTAACGTCACAACTCATACTGCGTTTTTTGGTCTAAACATATGTTTCGGCATTGTCATTCGCTGAGCTGCTTTCGTAAGTGGTGGTGATTGACTCTCCGAGTGTTGTGCGGGAAAGCAAACTCACGGGCTTTTTTTAGAGTGCATATATAGAAGAAAACTGTTTCAAGTGCCAAATGTCTGTCCACATTCAAAGCGTCTGCAGGTCAAAGCCGCAATCAAGCAGTAACCGGAAGGGTAATGAAACCACTACTCGAGGGTTTCGTAGTCTGCAGGCCACAGAAAATGACCAGGATGAAGCAGATATCTGTCGTGTCCAGGCTGACAAGTCGCCGCCGCTTAGTTTGTGCGAAGTAACCAATGAAGACCATGTGTTGGAGATGAAGCTTGATACTGGTAGGGCAACGTTATTTATGTCGGATTAACTACGACGAGAATTGTTTTCCGTGGTGAAGCTCGAGACTATGCCGCTGACCATTCGCACGTAGAAGGGTGAGGCAATTCATCCGCTGGATGTCATACTGGTCAACGGGGAACACAACCTGCCATGACTGGCGTTGTCTCTGTATGTGTTTAGAGAAGCAGGTCCACCAATGATCGGTCGTGACTGTCTGTAGCACAAACGATTTGAGTGGGTGCAGCACAAGCTTCATACACTGCGTGGGACAGCAAAAAAGCAAACCGAAGTTAAAGAACAGGTACAAACCGTTCTTCGCAAGCTCGACGCGTTGTTTTTTTTGGAAAACTGGGTACGATAAGTGCGAAGAATTAAAACTGAAGTTGAAGAAACATGCCATGGCACGGTTTCTGAAGGATATGCCAGTTTCGTACGCGCTCCGGTCTAGGTGGAAAAAAAGCTCACGTGTATGGAACTGTGGGGTAACATTTAACCAGTGGGGGTAAGGTACTTTGCTACACCAGTGGTAGCTGTCGTGTAGCGAGACTGGTCAGTGCGACTGTGTAGCGATTGTAAATTCACCCTAAACCCTGTTTTCGAGTAAGTGCGTCACCGTCTGCACAAAATTGATGAACTGTTGACGGGGCTTGCTGGAGGTCAGAAGTTATGCAAGCTGGATTTGACTGGTGTATAGCAAAAGCTGTGTAGACGCACACTCAAGAAGACTACTCACAATCAACATTCACCGAGGAGTGTACGAGGTTCACCGTCTGCCTTTTGGGATCATGCCAACTCCTTCGGTATTTAAAAGGGTGATGGACAGCGTTCTGCAGAATGTCCTTGAGCCATGTGCTCTAAGATGACATCTTGGGGACGGGAAGGGAAAACATGCAGCAGCTGGCTAACCTCAATGGGATTTTACAACTCTTGCAGGACCGTAAAGTGCAAGTCAGCAAGGCCGAGTGTGCCTGTTTTAACCACAGTTGGAGTTCCTGGGCCATATAATCTCAGGTGACGTAATTAAGAAATCCGAGTCGAAGGTGAAGGCTTTCCTGCGTGCTCCCGACCCAACAGTGACGCAACCGATGACGAGACTGCTGCGGGGAGATGTACAGTAGAAGTGGGACAAGCACTGTGACGAAGCGGCTCAGCTGATGGCGTCGGAGCAGTCTTTCACATGTGTACTCAGGCGGCACCACCTGACTCATAGATTACGCCACTCGTATGTTCAACTAAGCTGTGAAAAACTACTGCCAACTAGAGAAATAGGTCTTGGCTCTACTGTTTGTTATCAAAAAGGTCTTTTTTTACGTGTGTGGACGTTCCTTCAGCTTGGTCACACACCACAAGCCCCTCCAACCAAATGTCGGGCCAAAGACGGGCGTTCGTAGTGTCGCCGCCAGCCGGCTGCAACGCCGGTCCCTCATGCTGTCTGGCTATCAGTATGACCTGGTGTACAAGATGTCTAAGGGCAATGCAGAACCTGACTACTTCTTAACACTGTCACTCCCAACAATGGTCACAGAGGGACAAGATGATGAGGTAGACTCGTTTTTCATCCTCTGGTTCGACAGTCGACATGTCACAAGTAAAGACATAGCTAGACATTATGCAACAAAATTCGGTCCTCATCCAAGTGGCAGAATTCACTGCAGCGGGCTGGCCAAATCCAGTGGTGGACCCAGCACTGATGCCATTCTTCAACCGCAGAAAAGAGTCTCTTAAAAAAAATGCACCATGTGGGGGATGCGAGTTATTGTGCCTCCATCTCTGCAGCGTTGCTTGTTGCGAGGGCTTCACGAAAGATATCAAGAAATGGCTGGAGCTCAGGAGTTAGCACGCAGTTATGTATGGTGGCCTTCGATGGACCAGAACATGAACGAGCTTTTTAGAACGTGTACAGAGTGTCAGCAACAGCCGAGGAACTCCTGCTCAGCGCCGACACAAAGCTGGGTCTGGCCAACCAAGCTGCGGGAAAGGGTCCATGTGGACTTTGCTAGGCAGTTCCAAGGTTGCACCTACTTGGTCATAGTGGACGCTCATTCCAAGTGGCCGAGAGTGTACTCTATTCGGTCTACTACCATCTCACCAACTCTGGAAAACTTCGAGGCACATACAGCAGGTTTGGGCTACCCCGCACACACGTCTCGGGCGATGATTTTCAGTTTGTGTTCAGTGAGTTCCAAGATTTCACGAAAGCCAACGAAATCCAGCACATCACATGAGCACCCTACTTGCGTCAACGAATGGCCTCGCTGAACGTTTTGTGGAAAAAGTTACGCAGCAACTTCTATGGAACTCTGAAGGCTCAGCGTTTTTGCGCCTAACCAAGATATGATTTGCGTACAGAAATACGCCGCACTCTGCTACACTCGTGTCGCCTGCTGCTTTAAGGCTGGGTTGAGGGGTTCGATTCAGACTTGACTTGTTAAAGCCATTGACAGTTTCAGTGGTCACGCATGGCCAATTTGGTGCCAGTGGCTACCCATCAACGGTGTTAGGATCGCTGCAGGAAGGAGACTCCGTGCTGGTGCGCAACCACAGAGGTTCCGAGGAAAAGAGTTTCAGGCATGATCATAAAAAAAACAGGTCCGGCCTTTTTCAAGTATGCGTGAAAACCTCAACTGGAAACCACACCTCGAAGAGACATCAGAATCAGCTACTAGCTGCAAGAGAAAACGCCGCAAGTGAGCCTCTTGTGAACTGTTGGATGAATTTGATGACTTTTAGAAGCACAGCGGAGGGTGTGCTAGCTGTGCCAGTGCAGCCTCAAGTCGCCCCAAGTCAGTGCAGCAGCACCGTTTTCCAAGCCGCTGTCCTAAACCAAGAAACCGTTATATTTCATGAGCAGGAAATTCCTTTTAACTATTGTATAGGTAGGTCTTGATTGACTGTGTGTGTTTTCCACTCTTTTAGTTAAATTGTTGGGGGAGGAGATGTTATGTACTGAAGACAAGGGACCGTCCCCGTCAAACGTGTCAGAAGAATGGTCGCTTGAACAGTTGCCCCTGCACAGGCTCACTTTTATCTTAACGTTGGGTTGTAATAATTTATCCGGTGGTTACATCATTATTCAACGGCGCAAAAAAATTGAGGGAAAATACGCCGCCACAAAGAGAGTTCAATTCTCAATATAAAATAATTGATGGTAATTACGCGAAGAACCAACATCAGTGAAGTGAACTAAAGCTTTTTGGACAGAAAAATCAAATGAGAGCTCAAGAAAAAACAGAAATATTCAGGAGAAACGTGGGATCGTAAAACTATTTTTCGCAAAAGACTGACAGCGACCTTGAGCACACAGACAAATCGTGACTTGAACTGGATATAACAAGAAAAAAAGGAGCAGCGTTCACGAGATAGAAACAAATACATAAAAAGGTGGAGAAGATGTATTGGGAATTAAAAAGAGAGGGGATGCTGTGACGATAGAACATGGATCAGTGAAAGAAAAATCCACGCTCGGTCAAGCTGACGCTAAGCTACCATCAGCAGTAGCTGACAGTGCTGTGGAAGCTACGCTCTCCTCGGCCCAATAAACTACCTTCCTTTCATCACATAACCACGCTATTTGCATACGAATATGGGCGACCGCATGATCGCGTAGAAAAAGGTCGACGCAAGTGGTAGGTCCAACGAACGTGTAGTTTCCACCGCATTGTCATCTTACGAGTGAGCCGAGTATACACCAAGCGATACTTTCTTACTTCCTGGAACGGCAAGACTCGTTGCCTTCCGGTGCGATCGCCGGAAACGCAGACCAGAACTGCCATATCTCAGAAGCGACACGATCTTTTGTTCGCTCTACTTTTGCGGAGTGCAACTGGGTAGAACTTCACAAAGGACCACAAACCGAAAGAAACAGGCTGGCTTCATGGGACAATGACAACCGGGAACTCAAGGCCTCGCAGGCTTTCACAAAGACGTATGCGTTGGTGTTGTCGTAAACATGACTGGAGAGAGACTTTTCCGTTACTTATTGACGCCGTTTTTTTTTTCTCATGGTGTTTTTGAATTTTGTATTTCTTTGCTGTATATTGTATTTTGTATTTCTTGCTGTATTTTGAGTTGAAAAATATAGAATTATTAAAGAAGAAAATGAATGTATTGGGTGGAATATTGTCAAGGCCGCCTTTTTTCCTATATTATTTTTATGCCTGTGTGAAAGCACCACCTCGAAAGGAGGCCATCAATGGACAAGTAGGCTGCTTGTTCTCAAAAAAAAGGACGCTAATAGATCAAGTCGTTCTGATTTGAATTGCGCTCTTTAAGATCATCCACGGACGTGGCTGTAATCCACATTCATTAAATGAGCTAGTCGCCGCGATTGTCGCAATGATTCCAACCAGTACTGGAGCTGTCGGGATTGAGCATAGACTGGTTAAAGAGGCTCCACGTTTTTTCTAGCGTATAAAAATACAGCCAGTGAGTCGCGCTTTGTGGGGTGGCGATATTCCGAAAGGACGCGCCCGTGGGATCTTTCGGCGGTCCATGAGGCCAGGGCTGCCTAGCGCCGGTGGAGATTCTGATGATAGTCCCAAGTTCTGACACTTGCTCCACTTTGCAAGAACAACACTTACGTGTTTTACGACAACAAAGTTTACAAACGTCTCACAAAAAACGCCACTTCCTCAATTTCAGACAAAAAAAAAAACAAAAAAAAAACATACACAGAGCGGTGCACTCAGAACTTTTTTTGTTTGACTCGTGGAAATAAAGTGTGCTGGTTAAGTTACGGTGTTTGAGGAGAAACGTGTCGTCCGGATTTCGTCCTCTATTTTATTCTCCTGAAACACCGTAACTTTTTGTTTTGTCTTCGTTTTCTTTGACATATTTTTAAAACATAATCTGAGTCATAAGTTTTTTTGGACGTTTATGCCTTTTGAAGTCGCGAGATGGAAAACCAACTGGCCCAAGCTTCTGTGTTAACAAAAACCTACGCGCTCATACTCCAAAAGTAGCGGTCAAGTAGACAGTTTACTCGTCCGCTCATGGTGACGGTGGGCGCCGAAGTTCGTTGCTGGTATCCTCACTTTCGTCGTGCAGCCCCGGTCCTTTTTGCACCATGTAGGAACGAGGTTGAGGCGACGCGGCCGTAAGACGTTGCACCAGTCAGAATTCTGACCGCAGTTCCTGGCAAACGTCTGTCGAGGTCCTGCTCTCGGCGGCGCTTGTCATAACGCTCGCACATTCTCTCATTGTTGGAGATATTTCTCGCGTAAATGTAGATGGTGTCTCACTGAGGCAAGGGAGATTCAGGTTTTACGGTATTGTCTGTGCGAAGTCTTCGCCTTATAAATAACTCCGCAGGTGACTCACCTTTGATGCCTGAGGTCGCACGTTGAGCCAGTAATGTCTTGAGGATGTTAGAAACTTTTTTGTACGAGGTGCTTATCCATATGGACTATACTCTTGGCCTCTCCGTTCTTTCGAGAGTAGTATAAACTGGCAATGATTCGGTAAAGTCCCACTCCTGCAGAATAGCTGCGAATGAGCGCGAAGGCAATCTGTTCGTTGTATGTTGTGATATTTTTCGGCGCTTCATATCGCGCAAACTTGGCGTCGAGGAGGGCTTCATATATTTGGTTGTTGTTGTCTTTAATTATTCCAGCGCGAAAAAGAAGAATCTTGAATGCTGATTAACAGCAACTAAATAGTTCTCGCCTTAGCGACGAGAATGAAGCCTCGTTGTATCCGGTCATGCCACGAAAGTGTACTCGATAACCCTCTTCGTTACTGAGCTTCTCTGAAACTCTTGTTGAGGCGGCCGAGCCTTTCTTGGAAGGATGGAAGCTGTTTGATCGTAAGGCTCTCGTATTCTCTGGTGTTGAGATTCCCAGGATGATGAGCTGTTTCCGGCAACGGCTTGCATGAGAGCACGTCGATTTTGTACATCGATGTGTAGCTTCTCCCGGCTTCATTAGCTGAATTGTCTCAAAGCTCTCCAGGGTACGTCTCTTCCCTTTTCGCCATGCGGCGCGCTCGACGAGCTGCTGTGGAAGTGTGGGGGACTAGAAAACATTTGCAGGTTTAAAAACGAACACATCTTTATGACCACAATTAAAAATTATTAAAATAAGGAGCGTCCCAAACCG
This sequence comes from Ixodes scapularis, assembly GCF_016920785.2. Lineage (NCBI taxonomy): Eukaryota > Metazoa > Arthropoda > Arachnida > Ixodida > Ixodidae > Ixodes > Ixodes scapularis. The sequence goes on along the minus strand of NW_024609880.1, from coordinate 44,220,611 downwards.
TCCCGCTGGCTCTATGTTCCATGCCAATCTCACACTGTTCGGGCAGAGCCCCTCCTCTCGTGTCCGGTCCGCGCCACGCAGTGCATGTCACTCGGCGATCCATCACTGTGACATGTCCTTGTGCGCTAGCCATGCCCATGGTTATTCACAGAAAAACCTGGTCTATCCTGATGCTTCGAAAACAAGCAAACTGAAGTTGCATGTCGTCGGTGCTAAATCGTTGTGTGTCGTCGTTGCCAAATCGTTGTTACTAACATCTGGCTATGCTGAAAGGAACCACGCTCCAATTTATATTAAAGAGCAGAGTTGCCGAAAGTATGCTTGCACAATCACTTCTACCTAACCTTTATCAAGGATAGCGAAAGCTTTTACAAGAACTTAGAATCGTCCAAGCCAAACAGCAGACGATGGATGATAAACTAGAATCTTTATCGTCAAAAACAAGCACAATGCAATCTGATTTCACTGCACTCAAAACGCTGACGGATGACTTGAAGACTTTGCGCAAATAGGATATATTTTCCGGAAGATGTTTTATACCTTGCATCACAGCAAGTAAGTCTAAAAAGTAATCCAGAAGCTCGAACTTACTTTTTTTAATATTCCAGATTCCGAGAGTGAGTCATGCTGTTTCTGAAGAAAAGATGACAACGCAGTGTCGCGATAACCTCACTTATGTTCTTGAGCTATATGCGGTTCATCCTGCATGTAGACTGGGTGCTTACAGTCGCCTTGTGAAGCAGACCCATTATAGTTATACTTGAGTCATTCAAAGTAAAACAAGAGCTACTGTTTCGTAGTTCCAAGCTATAAAAACATATCCTGCAGTCTCCGCTAGGATTTGTCGGCTAAGGTGCACATGGAACGTAAGAAAGTACTCGATTTTCCAAAAACAAAAAAATCTGCCATTCAAACTATGATTCAATAAACATTCCATTCTGCGAAACACATGCTATTATAATGCGAATTAACAAAACCGTCGCCAAATGTCGCCCTTAGCATGTACAAACTCTTGCGGCGACACAAGGTAAACCACTCGATAACATTACGTTTCTTACCGTAAACTGTCAAAGCACTGGAAATTAATTGGTTGGTGTAGCTAGTCTACTCTAAGTCGTCACTCCAAATGTTGTTCATGGAACTAAGTCATTGCTGCATTCATCTATTCTTAGCACAAAAGTGTTCCCTTCAAATGTTACCGTCTTCCGAAATTATAGAGATAATCACGTGGTGACGGGGTTTCTTTGATATTCAAGCTGTGTATAAAAAGCCTTCCCATAGACATGAGTGGTCTGTTTTGCGAAGCAGTGTAATGTTTGATTTTCCTTTGTATTGGTGAATATTTCACTCTCGGCTCGTTTTACAGGCCTCATCGAGCACTGCTGAGAACCTATTTTCATCATATTACGCAGTATCTGTTGTTGTTCCGGGACACGTTATTTTGGATGGTGATTTCAATATTCCAGGCATTCCTTGAGATTACCGCCTTTCGATTGATAATTATTCATATTTTTATTTTACACGCGGCGCAATGAATAATTGATAATGAATAATTGATAATTATTCATTTTTTATTTTACTTTTTCGAATATTGCCAATGATTTTTATTTGTACCAAATCTTCACGAAAGCCGCAAAGGCAAATGTTAATCGTTCGAGTATTAAAACAAATATATTTGTGGTATATATCTTTAGCAATAAACTCGTGTTTGGTAGTACCAGGCATAAGCAACCATGAGGTAGTTGCAGCGACTCTGAAATGTTCAATTAATACTTTTCAATGGTTTGAGGTAGATGATTCATGTAAAATAAAAGGATAAAACCGCAAAACGAAAAGTACGAATAAACCACACACGACAAAGGCAGGCGATAGGTGGCAACAGTTTTCTTTATCCCAGACAGTTTAACCGGCGCACGTGCGCGAAAAACGTTTCTGCTCAGGCTTCCGCTTAAGATTAAAACTACAAATTACAGAATTCCTACACAGATATCTAAATCTTAAGTCACATAATCTAGACGATACCGTCTAGATTAAATTATTATAACAGAACGCTCAAGACATTAAATCAGTATAAAATGTTCAAATGTGGCAAGATACAAAAATCAACCGAACAAAGTTTATATGTTTTATAGGTGGGCTTCTGATAGTCTGGGTTTTGATGTTCTTGATTTATTGTCCGAATTTGAAGGATGCAGTGTATTGACCGATGTATATTTTTGTGAAATACATTCAAGAATAAGATACAAGAATTGGTTGAGATTTATGAACCCTCGAAGACAGTCAGTGCGAAACGCAAGCAAGATAAGCCTTGGATGAGCACAGAGATCACGCACTCACTAAGTTTGAGTCAGCGTATCTTTGCACGATGTGAGAAAAAATAATGACGGCAAGAATCCCAAACGATCTTAGAAGTCTTTAAAACGACCTCAAAATAACAGTGAAAGCCGCATAACTTGATTACTTTCTTTCACTTGGTGAAAAGCTTGATTGCCCCAAGGAATATGAAAAAATATAAAAATCGTAACGAAAAGGTGTGGTAGGCATCTTGACTTAATGACTGATGCTGACCTAGTTACAGAAGATTGTGGTAAGGCAGCTGGTCTTTTCTGTTTTTTCAACATTCACATCCCATTCCTACCAGAAACTATAGTAAAGTTTCCACCAACATGAATGAGCTTACCTTTGATTATAACTGCATACGGAAATTAGCGGGAAATATTAAATTAGGGAAAGCTTCTGACCTGATTAAATCCTCGATACGTATCTTGCGCTGATATCATAGCGCCTTACTTATCTATACTCTTTACGAAGGCGCTAGAAAGTGCAAGTCTCCCTGACGATTGTAAATCTTGAAATGTAGTTTCAATACACAACAATGATAATAAAATGGTGTCGAGAATTACAGCCCTATATCTCTAAATAATTAATGTTGCAAAATCGTTTACTTCAACCTGGTGAGTAATCTAAATACTAGGGGTCCGCACTTGGTGTATAGTCCGCAAGGGCCAATGTAGGCCGAAAAAAAAAGGTTTTGCTCAGATTATGCTTACCCGGTACATAGTATGCACGACGTGCAAAGTCCGCCCCCTGGTCGACACCAAAATCTTCTCACACACGGCACACCTTGACAAACGTCCGCTTTTTTAGCTCACAAAGAAGCTTGTATTGTACATAAATCATCATAACATACTCTTTCATTCAGAAAATCCGTCACATCTCGGCATAATGAACGATCATGAAAAACAATATTTCCGTCTAGGCCGCACGCGTAGATAGTCCGCACAGCCTAGAATTTCAACTTTTAAACACGTATAGTCCGCGGACAATAACCCGAAAAATACGGGAACCGTTTTTCACCGTTTTAACATGGTTTTTCCACTGGGTTGTCAAGCAGCCCTCAATTGCTGGAATTTCTTTCTTTCTTTCTTATTTTCTTTATTGGTTCTGCAAGCCAAGGCCAGCAGGATGGCAGAGAAAAAGACATTCCTGTCTGACGAGTCCGCTCCGCCCATTACAGTTCAACAGCACCATAATGAATACAACGAGATGAATATCGTAAAAGTTACATAAAATACAAGAACAATCAAAAAGACAATTTTTTATACACGTATCCAATAATATAACATAAAAACTAAGAAGAAAAACACTAAGCGTGCATAGGAACTAACATATGTGTAAGTAAAAAAAAACACGTATTGAGAGGCACTACGAAGTTCGAAACCAATCAAAACACAAATACTCGTCTACACACTGAAACGGAATGTTATCATGACCTTGCCTGTGCATTTGATCAATGCTGCAAGAATTAATGTGTTTTTTTGTATTTCAGGAAAGCTATTGACGTCACTCTGAATCCGTATACTGTGTAGACTAAATATTGACGAATACATTTTTTTAATTGATCGCTAATTGCCTTGATGGCAGAAAACAGAAATCATCACGTATAAATAAAATGTCAGGAGGGCCTCAAGGTTCAGTATTAGGCCCTCTTCTTTTTTAAATCTTCAATAATAATGTTAGAAACAGAATCTTATTATCCATTATTAGGTTTTACATAGATGATTGTGTCTTATAATAATAATATCCATAATAATAATCTTTATTTATTTCATGTTTGAAACGGGAGACATAAACCAAGAGCTCCCTCAGTAGCTTAACGGCGGTCCAGGCCCACCTATAGTTGACGGTTCAATAACACATGAAATAAAAAAATACGCCGATATAAAAAGACATATCACTTTTAATACGCAGCAAAAATAGGACATGAAGCTATTTCAGGCAATAAAAAGCACAAAGATAACTATTTGTTCAATATTAGTTCCTAGCTATGCATAAAAAACTTTAAAAAACTATAAAAATGCCTGTACCTCCGCCGGTGTCCCGGCATATCAATACCCTTTTTGAATAGATCAATTAATATAGAAGTTAATTGACGGTTCAATCTTTGGTAAAATACTATGTGAGTGAAGTTGGAACAAACCTTTTTTCTTTCGGAAGTGTTGACATGAACTCATGAAATGGTTGAGATTGATAAACTGTAGGAAACACAAAAATTATTTTTAACTTGCATTTCCTTCGTGTGCGTAACACGAACTCTGTGTTCACACATAGTTGGAATGGGTTTTATTTAATATAATAAACAATGAAGGACATTTAAAATTAAGTGTAACGTCGATTTAGAGCGCAGTTCTTGAGGAGGAGGAGAGGAAAGTACTGGGGAGAGGATATGCCCCTCCTCCTCATCCGTACTGTCTCCTCCTCCCCTCCTCCTTCTTTCACGCGCGAAATGCGCTTCCTCGCGTGACATTGTGGCACGTGACTTCCACCGAAGCGTCATAGTGACGTTTCGGCGTGGTGCATTATAGGCCGTTTCCCATGTTGCACCGCGCGGTTACGCCGACAACGACAGCGACGCCGATGCCGCTCAGGCCGGAAACGGGTGCCTAAAAGCTGCGCTCTAAAAGAAGTGTTTGGTGTGGTCATATAATGAAACATTACCTATAAGATGCACTCTTCATCTGTAGAATTAGTAGTTTTCTAATGTTTTGTGATAGTTACGTTGCCTCATACCAAATGAAAATAATTAAGGTGCTAGAATATCAACGAGTTATAAAGCAAAAGCTTTATATAGTGTGGTAACAACTATTAAAATTTAGTTAGCAATCCCACTGCTTTGGACAACTTGGACAAGGAGTGATCGACATGCTTATTGTAGGACATGTTATTTGCAAACCAAGCGCCTAAAGTTTAACAAAATTCATGAATTTGATTTCTTCGCTATTTAAAGTCACAGAACTGGTAAATATTACAAAATTGTTCTCACTTTTGAATAAAATACCTTTAGTTTTTTGCGACTTTAGGTTCAGGTGAATATTAATGCGAAATCATTAACTGTCTTATGGAGCGAAGCCGGCGTTCTCTGTAGCAGCGAAAAATTGCGCCTTAATTGCGTCTAAAGCAGCGAAAAACGGCAGCTAAATTCGCATCGACTGATTGAAACGGCATCCAATGTCTCATTGGCGAAGAAGCACAGCAATGCGGAGGGCAAGTTCGTCTGCTTCTTGCGCAGGGGGTAGCGGTGACGTCAGAACGCCGAGCCCTGATTGGCTGATCGCGACCCCTATCTGAGCGTCGTCTGCTCCTTTGCAACGTCGTCTGCTCGCAACGTGGTCTGCGTCTGTCTTACCTTTCCTGCGACTTTCGGAAGTGCAGAGGCCAGATTCACGAACCGATCTTACGCCAAAAATGTGCGTAAGACAAAACTTAAGAACAAATTCGTATTCACGACACGAAATTTTCGTAATTTTTGCGCAGGTTAAGGCGAAATCCTACGACAGCTCCGAAGCTGTCTTACGCACTTCTTACGATCAAATCAGCATGGCCGACAGCGTCGCGGTCGCGACGACCCACGGACGTTTATTTTTCTACGTGCGCTTCTCACGCGTCCCGACTTCAAGCAGCAAGGAAAAAGTAAAAAGTACTTGAAACAGACCACGACGAGCAAGAACGCTGGATCCACAAACACCCGGGAAAAGCTCCAACGGCCACGATTCTACCGACACCGACGAAGCGAGCTCAGCAGTTAGGCCTAGCAGGCACTCCGCGACTCGGCGACCGTCTGCCCACGACCGGCTGTCGTGCTGAATGGAATATGCCCGCGCGACCCTTGTGAACCCTTCCCGTATTATACTTTGATCGCTGACCTCAATTTTTGATTAAGAGCGATTTCTTCCTCTTGTTATCTCCTTGTTTCCCGCGGCAGCACTGACGCTCGCCGGTGAAAAAACGGTGAATCTCCGAAAGACGCAGGAAAGGTAAAGCAGCCATCGCTTTGACTAGCAGACGTAAAGCAGGCGACGTTAACTGCGCCAACCCGCTGACGCCGTTAAAGAGTGAGGGGTCTCGCCGCGCACGAAAGGAGGGAAAAAGTATCTGGGAGGGAACTTGCGGACACTAACACGCTCACTCTCGGTTCTTAGCAAACAAACCTCGGCGCCTCGGGACACCTCGCCGGCGAGTCCTTTGACTTCCCTCCTTGATGCGCGTCTGCTAGTTGTTAGACAAAAATAACGCACCGCTCGAGTTATTTCGTCTGCACTCTCTGATAGGCGAAGTCGAGCTCGCTCGTAAAGAACTGCACTTCCGAAAGTCGCAGGAAAGTTAAGACAGACGCAGACGACGTTGCGAGCAGACGACGTTGCAAAGGAGCAGACGACGCTGAGGTAGGGGGTCGCGATCAGCCAATCAGGGCTCGGCGTTCTTACGTCACCGCTACTTCCTTTCTCATGCGCAGAAGACGAGCATGAGCCCACTTGCGAGGCGTATACAGATGCATCGTCCCTGAAGCCAGCGGAGCGCTCAAGGCCAAAGAGGACGTGCCTCAGAAATAAAACACAAAGAAAAGCACAGCAATGCAGATGCATCTTCACGAAAGCCATGGAGCCGGAGGAGGTGCCGCGCCTGCGCAGTGGGGGAGCGTGATCTCACCGCCTGAGCGCAGCGTTCCACCAAGCTTCGCACTCCCGCCACTTCCTCACCCAGCGGCGCAGCAGTGAGCGAGCCAGGAGGGTCTGCGCGGGGCACCGCCGCACTCCCTACCGGCGCTGCGACTGCTTCTGCTGGCGTTCAATTTGATATCAATGCTTTCTCATTCACAACTCATAAAAGTGCTTAGGTGTCCTCGGAAATTTTTTTGGCCATTTGTCAATTTGTTTTGTTACATCATTTTTAGTTTATCTTCAGGCAACTATACTGTTGGTTAATTTGTCAATTACATTGGTCATAAGTGAATAAATATCTTGACCAGAGAAAATATACTACAGTCATTGGCATATATTACTAATTCTACTTTAGGACCAAGGGTGAACGTTTACAATGTCGAATGACGAAAGTAATCCCTGGAGAAAGGGAACAAGGGGGACAAAGGACAAACATAAATCTCCAAACAGAGCTAGGTGACTGGTGAGCGACCGAAAAAATCCGCCTGGTCCGGGTATCGAACCTGGGTCCCGGGTTCGATACCCGGACCAGGCGGATTTTTTCGGTCGCTCACCAGTCACCTAGCTGTGTTTGGAAATTTATGTTTGTCCTTTGTCCCCCTTGTTCCCTTTCTCCAGGGATTACTTTCGTCATTCTTGTCCAGCTCGCTTGCACCTTTGCATTTAATTCCGTTTACAATGTCATTTATATAAATAACAAAAGGCAACGGGCCTGGTGTACAACCCTGGGAAACACCATTTGTTATTCTTAATGTATCTCATTTAAATCTTTAAATTGCAACAATTTGGGTTCCATCCCGTAGCAAAAACAGGCTGTACTTGAAACGCAGTTGACATATATTGAATATGCATTTTCATTTTGTATTCAATCTGCATTATTTTGACCACATTTGAAATACGCGCGAAAAGGTATTCAAATAAATCGTAAATATTGTTCAGAAAAGATTTTAAATATTGCAAAAGTACAATTCCTTCACTCTCAAGATGCCATCTGTGTATTAAAAAACCGGACACACGATTTTTTTTTATTTTTGACTTTTTTTAGTAAAAGGTGTCCCTGCGGTACTTGAAGGTACTACTGCATACATCCCACAACTACACATTAAAAACGAACACAAACACAAACAACACGAGGCACTGAACACCGGAATCACAGTCCCCCAGACTGCTCCAGAGCCTTATATAGCCTACATATTGAAGGTAATCATTCGGCCGGTGTTCCCCTCTGCACTTATAAAGGTTCCAAGTATTCGATCTTCTCCTCAGAAGTCTGTCAAGAAGAAAACAGTGTTTCGGAGGTCGTGGACAATATTTCTTACTAAAAATTATCGGTACAACTAATAATAATTCGGCGCAGTCGCTAAAACAACACCCACAAAATCGGCTCCTAGAAGAAATGTTATCGCTTCTCTGCATATCACAACTAAGAACGAAGCGAGTCAAGGCAGTTTCTCCACTTTAAAAGTGTTATTTTGCTTTTCTTTATTAGCTGACTATTTAATGTGGTCGTTAAAGTCGCTAAGTCATTAAAGTCATTATATTAAAGTGACTACTCACATCACGTAGAATGGCGAGTATACAGATTCAGTGAACTATTATTGCGCTAACACAACCACGCCAAACATACCTGTACACACCACTTGCTGAAGCTTTGCAGCATCAGCAAGTCTTATGGTTGTAGTTCCCGAATCCCGTTTTTGATTGGTGTGCAAAAAACTCAGCAGGTGCGTTCTTGATAGGAGGAAAACAATAATATAACTGGGCTGATTTATCAGTGTGATGCTGCACAAATCAAGTGACAAACTAATCAAATGTATTTAGAGACTATAGTGTACTCCACATCGGCTTGAAATGTACTTTTGATAGCCGAGTTTTCAATACTTCGGTAGTTTATGTAACTTTATTTTGTATGCATGTAATTGCAGTCAAAAGATACTTAGAGTATAACACAACAGTATTTACGATTTTAGCATATTTTAAGTCTATCCTGCATATATTATTGAACGCTGAATTTTTGTTAGGATTGGGGTAGATTTTGCATGAAATAAATTAATATTGCCGCGCGCGCAGCTGGCCACCCTATTGAAAATAAATCTAAAAGGCCCTTCAAATTTTTTAAAGGGTTTCAGGGGGCCTTCGAGAATTTTTAACAGGTTTGACGTACCCCTTAAGGGAGTCTAAAGGGCCCATCAAAACGTTTTGATGGGTTTGACGTTCCTTTTAAGAAAGTCTAAAGGGCCCGTCAAAACCTTTTCAAAGGTCTAAGGGGGACTGCAAAGATTTCTTAAAAGGTTTGAAGGACCCTTTAAGATTCCTTGATGCATTCTGGGCCACGTCAGAATCTTTCTTAAAGGGTTTGAAATGCCTTTAGAAAGTTCTAAGAGGTTTCTTTACATGCCTGTGGGGCCTTCAAACCCACCCGTCAAACAATTACAAGCAACTCACAGAAGTTTGTTAAAGTAACACAAACTGTAGCGCTGCCAGTTGTATTTGTATGCAATTTTTAATTCAACATCTTTAGTGCCTAAAATACAAAGCAAAAATTATGACTGCGTGTCTATCTTAAAGTAACAAAATCTAATCCAGTCAAGTAAAAATGTAAGTAATCAATTATTGTTTACAACCGGGAATTGTAACAATTTACTTTTAATGTAAATTTGTAATTCATTACATAGTTGAAGTAATAGGCGCAAGTCTGAATCAATGTGTGTGCATATGTCAGTTTTATTTAACGAGTTTACCAAAATCAAGGAACATAAAATGCACCGATGCATTCACTGAAAAAGCTCAAGGAAACCCAATAATCGTAGCAATATAAGCGCACGCTAGTTGTCATGCTGTAAGCTGTTGAAGAAGTAGAGGTGGAAGAAGAGCGGAGAAGCTCGGGCTGGGAGAGCTGGCGGCAAGGACTATTCGGCTGCGATCCCAACAAGCGACCGGCTGTGCTCGGCGATGCTCCACGCAGGCATCGGCGGGCTGAACCACAGTTTCGACGGTGAGCTGACCAATTCCCGTAGCGACGGACTTCAACGGTGAGCTGACCGATTCCCGAAGCGACGGACTTCGAAGGTGATCTGACCGATTACCGACGCGACGGACTTCGACGGTGAGCTGACCAATTCCCGAAGCGATGGACTTCGAGGGTGAGCTGACCAATTCCCGAGGCGACGAACTTCGACGGTGAGCTCACCAATTCCCGAAGCGACGGACTTCGACGGTGAATTGAGCAGGTGCGAAAGTGACGATCTTCGAATATCGACCAAGAACCCAAAGGCTGAGGTCAACTTGAAACCTACCGTCAACGGGACTTATTGTGAGATTAACCTCTTTATTGCAGCTGTACACTTGTAATTAGTCCTGCTTTCTGATAAACAGCGGCAATACTTAAAGCGAGGAGGGCAAATCAGTGACAATCTTGTATTGAACACGTGATATGTGTTTACTTTTTTCCTTCATTTATTTGTTATGGCATGTATGCTATTTATATTAAATGCTAACATAAATATTTAGATGACAGTCAGTGTTGTGTCCTGTCAATGACTTTTCACTTTGTCCTTGTCTTTGCACTGTTTTGTTTATGATTATGTCTGTATACCAAATAGCCCAAACTTCTGTGATGATCACCTCAGTGTCCCTTTAATGGTAACTAATTTATGTGATAAAGCAGTCACGAATATTTTAACAAAGCTTGGTAACCAATGTGCAGGTCGTGAATATTGATTGAAGATAAATTATTTTTTGTGCTTTGCATGTGAACTTGTTTTTTAGTGAGATTCTAGAATCACAAACTAGGTTTTTATGGTTTCGAAAGAGATGGTGCCATCTTAAAGTGTGATGTCCATTATTTTAGTAAACCAGCGCTGAATGATGCCTTCCCATTCCAGCATAGTAGTGAATATGCTGAAAATTATGTGCTTCTGAACATGTGGCACTGAACCCAAACAGAAATCCAAAGCGTAGGAGTTCCGAGTTCTTACCTACATTATAATTAGCTAGGTCATCGTCGTGCAGCATCTGCCACTAAATCTCTGTGTTTATCTCGCCTTGCTTTAACAATTCGTTAAAATATGATCAAGTTTTATGTTGTGTGACCTACAACTTAAGTACAAATGTTTGTTGTGTGTAAAACATTCAAATGAAATTTTGCTTTCATCCTACGTTGAAATCTTGTCTTGGTCAATTGTTTGCATCCATCTGGGCCTGCCATGCAGCTTTTTTTAAAGCTGTATTCCTGGCTCGAGAGGTTTGTGAAACATTTCATACTTGGTGCGCTATGCTGTCAGGGCTACTTGCACGAGCATGTGACTATATGATGAGGTTTGTGCACGCCTTTGCACTTGATAAAGCCACATACGCGTGTTAGTTGCCTTGACAGTGTTTTACACTAATTATGAAACGGAGTATAGAGAATTAAATTTCTGAGGGTCTAATCTGTCTAAAGGGTTGATAGGGCTAAAGGGTTGATGGTTCTAAAGGGCTTATGGGTCTAAAGGGTTTGTGGGCCTAAAGGGTTTATGGGTCTAAAGGGTTGACGGGTCTAAAGGGTTTGAAGGGCTAAGAGGGTCCCATAACACATCAAGGCTGATGGGTTCTTTTCAATAGGGCAAGTAGGCAGCGCGCGCGTGGCCTAACGGTTATCGTACCTGGCTCCCACACGGAAAGCCAGGGTTCGATTCCTGGAAGCGGCGTATCTTTTTGTTTATTCCTGCAGACTAGTATTCTGGTAAATTCGAGAACCGTCTTGGCTGATTCGAGGTTAGAATGTTCTACGCGCCGAACCTTCTAAGCCGAACGCTCCAGAAGCCCACGCGGGTACAAAAGCGGCTCCGCGTGGCAAGCCGGGGTCAGTTTCGCCACAGCGTTCGACTTTGCTGTCACGCCGACTTCGACGCCCGCGACGCTCTGTTCTTCTTTGTATTCTTTTTATTTTGGGCACAAGTTCGCCCCATTAAACGTTTATTTTTCTTCAGTTATCAACGCCTCATCAATTGTCATTCGGGACAATATTTTCAGAATCCTATGTGAAATTTCTTTGCACCTACTTATTTTCTATTTCCGTATTTCAGAATGCATGAAGATAACTTCAAGTGTGATATAAATAAAGGTATTTTGAAAAGATTTTCGTAAATACATTTCAGTACTAAGTAAAAAACAGCATTGTAGATTTTCGTTATATTTTTTGTGTTCTTATAATCATGAACTTTACTAGAAATACACGCGAAATAGAATGTGTTATATTTCAAACGGCTTAGTTTTCGCTAAGGGATGCTGTCATTATAATTTTAACAAAGTGTACTTCCATGAATCCCATGAATTTTGATAGGAGCATGCCGTGGTTTATTGTTTAAAAGTCTCTGGAAAAGTCTAAAAAAGATACCGATTGTTAGCAAAGGCTTGCACGATGCCTTTAATATTCTTTATGCTTCAAGTAGAGTAGTTTTTACGGAAGCCGAATTGGGAGTCAGTAATTGAAGAAAGTTTTTCAAGATAATACATAATTCTTAGAGAAACTAGTTTTTCAAGGAGTTTAGAAAACACCGTATATATAGAGAGTAGTCAAAAGTTATTTATGTTCTGTTAGTCGCTTTTTTGAGTAGAACACGCAATTTGGCTTTCGGCATATTTATCGGAAACTCTTCAAATTCTCAAGCAAATTTGAAAATACAAGTTACATATATGGCCAAAATATCTAGGACAAGCATTGCTGTTTTAATCTGCACATTAAACGCATCAACACTGTTACTATTTTTAAGCTCATAAATATATTAGAATTTTCAGTGACGTCAATAAAGATATAGAACGAGGCAAATATGAAGGTATGCACTCAAATGGGGTATTTCCAGCAGCAGTGTACACAGAAGACAACGGAAGATCTACAAACAATTTACTAAAAGCAATTTTGATATCAGTTTTGGAGACTCGCTTGCGAAATAAAACAATTACGATCATTACAGTTAAAACAAATATCGTTTCGATGATTACAATTAAAACAATTACAATTATCTATGGTAATTTCACTTGAGGTACCAATGTGTGGTTTATAGCTACGTAATGATCTTAGCTTCCGACACATCACGTCTGTTTTTCGTATATCAGGTAATACTAAATATTTGCAAGTAGTAATTCGTTTAGGCTCGTTTAAATCTACATGTTTTTTCATTGCTGTATTTTTTTAAAATTTCACACGTTCGGTATTACTTTTAAAAAAAACTGCCAGTTTAAGTAATTTTTTGTAAAAATCATCACAAAAAGGTTTGGTGCAACCAAAAATCTGCGAGAGCTTTTTGGGTGCTTTCCGGTTTTAAATAGCAAATGCATATAATATAGGCAAATGTAGTGTCCGAAAACAAGTCATACGACAAATGGATCAGGGCTTGGTGTTGAATAAACATTTTCATCCCATTAATCGCCACTGTTCCCTATTGAAAATCGCTCTGAGGGGACTTCAGGAATTCTTTAAAGAGTGTGAAGGGGACTTCAGGAATTCTTGTGATCTTTGAAAGGTGCACCGATATTTTCTGGTGGGTTCGTTGGCCTCGTCAGAGGCTCTCCTGAAATGTCTGAAGTCCCCTTTACAATGCCTTGAAATGTCTGAAAGCCTGTCAAGAACTTTCCTAATGGGGTCGGGAAAACCTTCAGGCTTCTTGAGATGTCTGTGGGGACACGGCCTAGGTGGAGAAAATACATGTCGCAGAATTAGAACATAGCTACGTATTGTTTACAAAGGGAAAACAAATAATTATATGGAGAATGTCGATCGTATGTGTGTACGGTCAGTTTTTTATTACTGCTCTTCTATCGAACACAACTGGGCTCCTCGACCCGTCTGTCACTGGCCGGGTGTTCGGTCGCCAAGAGGGCTACGGGTTCGATCGCCCCATGTGGAGAATTGACATGGCGCGGGCCGAGTGTTGTTGGCCGAGCGGCGTTTTGTGGCGAACAAGCTTTACTTGTTGCACAAATAATAATAAAAAAGGGCAAGCCGAGAGCAGGCGCGCTGCCCAAATTCAGGGACGCTGCGCTGGGGAGGTTCCGAGGGCGAAGCGGCAGCGACTCGTGCCGGGAACCGGTTTCCCCGCGGGGGACTGTCCCCAAAAAGGAAAAAAAAAAACTATTTTGCTTTTCACCAGAGTCGGAAGTCCTCTCTTTTTCGCCGTCCCCAAAAACACGAACAGGCAACTCAAATCCCCCCCCCCCCCCCCCCCCCCATTTTACGATGCCTACACACACACTCTGCGGTTCTCTCCGCCCGGCAATGGGGAGAGGGTGCAATACCGCCAGTTCCGGACAGCACGCTTCTCCAATGGTCGGCGGGAGAGAGTGGTGTGAGGAAGCCGAAGAAGTCAGGAGGCCGCTATAGCCATTTTCTTTGCGCTCGTCGGCGGTTTGTTTCTCACCGCCATGGAGATCTGGAACGGACCGTTTCCTACATCCAGAAAGGTAAGCACTGCTTTGAGGGCTCGCCCCTTGGTCTGTTTTAATCCGTGCCGTTTCTTCTTTGGTTCCGCAGGTGAACCCCAGTTCGGCGTTGGCCGCCTTCAGCACCGCTCGAGCGCCATCGTGTTCAGCGCATTCAAGGAGATGGTGGCCGGTGTCGGCCTACTCGCAGCAAGCTTGGCAGTCGGGATCAGCGTCCCACCGCATGTAGAGCCTGCGCACCGGGATCATAGCACTGTGGGTCCTGGGACGGTGGATGACGGCCGCTGTCCCGCCTTGCTCCTTGCGCCTCTTCGTCCGACCGGCCTCAGAAGTATCCAACGAGCGAAAAATACGCCGAAGACGCCGCCCCGACGACATTGTGGACGAAACCGTGACTGTGCCCGGAATTTCTCAACGGTGACGGGATCTGCTTGCGAGTTCGTGGTTTTCGCTAAACGTGCTTACTGAGACTGTGTATGTGTACGTGAGGTGCACCTGCTCCGTTTTATTAGCTGAACTACCGTACATCAGGAATTTACACAACGGCATTGTGAGTACTTTGAAAGATATTTTTCGTTGTGATAAAGAAGTTAGTTGTTCCTATTTGATATGATCTCTTTCGTCGACAGCTGCTTGCGCCCGGGTTTGAACAACCGTTGGTTTTTATCGTCTTTTTGAGTTTTAATACGCATGTAAAACTGTCTGCAATAAATTCTCAAAAACGTTTTGAACTGAATTCTTGTCTATGGTTCACAGTCATTTGGGAGTCTAAAGTGTTGATGGGCTTAGGGGTTTGGGTTGAAGGGCTGTGGGGCTGGAGGGTTTTTTCTGAGGGGTATACCTGAAGGGTATTTTTGAAGGCCTGTGCGGTCCCATAATCCTTCAAGGCTGATGGGCCCTTTAGAATTATTTTCAATAGGGTTTAATCGGTTAATTAATCGATTGATCGGTCTCGGTCATGTCCATTACTTATTTTTTAGAACGACAAATTTACATTTCTTTTTGCCTCTTCTGTTTATGTGATATAGGTGCAATATACAATTTCGATATTATTAATCAACCTCGATGTGTAGTTTATTGCAGTTCAAAAACAAGGACACTCACAGATTCTTACTTTAGCTGCACGAGGCAAAGGGGTGTGGTTGATATACTCACTCAAAAGAATATTTTTCATTGTTAGGAATAGTCTCCGCGGCGCTAAGCGCATACTGGCACTTTTTTGAAGTGGACGACAACGTGTAATTTTCCGCACTTGTCTGGAGTAACAAGTATCGCCCCTACATTTTATTTTAGGTTAAAATTTCACCAAAAGTTTGCCCTTCAGGCAAGTGTACCGGACCACATGTGCGTGGTGAAAGCGTTTAGTATTTTTTTTTTCATGCGTCAAAAGTTTATGCATCAACCGGAAAAAATGAACCGCGAATAATGCATTGATTGATTAATTTGTGGGTTAATCAATTTATTGATGAGCACTAAAATTGAACTATCGAGTTTCAAAACTAATATTTCAATTCGTGAGCTCAATTTTATAGCGAAAGCGTTCAACTAATGATGTTTGATATGTTGATATGTTAGTGAAGTAAATTCGGAAGTCAAAATGAAGGAGTCATGTCAGCCTAGCTGGTTGTCACAAGACTGAGCGTTTATTCGTCGTCGTCGTCGTTTTGCCTTATTTTTCGGTGCGGCCGATCTTGATAGATCGGCGGTTTAAAGTAAAAGAAGAAAACAAAACAACTTTGGTCAGCCGCGTGAACCGCAGCGCGTGCAGCGTCATTTGCTCCCCAACACTCCTTTCTCCTTGTAGAAAAAACGTGATGGCGAGCGACGACTTCGCGTTGATCGTCGAAGAGTTGGAGACACGGATGTTGGTACCGCCTCAGGTGGGATGGTCTTGGGAGCGGGATCTGGCGCGGACGCCGCCTCAGGTGGGACAGTCTCGGAAGCGGGTGCTGGCGCGGGAGGCTCAGTGGCTGCGTTACCGGGATCACGACGGCGAAGCTGGTCGGCGTGGCGCCGGTGGTCCTTGCCATCGCCTGGGGACTGAACTCGTACCAGGCGGGAACCAGTTGTTGCCTTTACGACTCCGGGGCTCCACTTGTCGCCAGGACCGTAGTTTCGGAACCACACTGGCTGACCTGGGCAAAAGGGACTAGCTTCCGATTGACTGCAAGGAGTGGGTAATGGAGGCAAGGCGGCGTCCAGACGTGAACGTATATCGTAGCCGAGTAAACGCTGAGATGGTGAACAACCGTCTTTGCCGGGTGTACGACGATACTCATGCAGAAAGCGCGCTAGTCGTGTCACCATACTGCCCCTGCTCAACCGTTTGAGCCCTTCTATTACAGTGCGGACGGCTCACTCCGCGAGTCCGTTTGATTGGGGGAAATAGGGAGGCGAGAAAATGTGTCGGATATTGTTTCGCTCGCAAAATCGTTGGAACTCGGCGCTTACGAACTGCGGCCCATTATCGGAAACCACAGTCCGTGGTATTCCGAATCCGCTGAAGATAGAGCGTAACGCGGATGTGGTTGCTTCCCCTGATGTTCACTTGAGTGGAACTGATTCAATCCACTTGCTATGAGAGTCAACGAGAACTAACAACATGAACCCGTCTATTGGGCCGGCGAAGTCCACGTGCACTCTCGACCATTTCTCGTTCGTCTCCGGCCATGGCACAGGATCTCTGGCCGGTGGGGCTGGAGAAACTTGGGCACATTTCGGGCAATTCCGGGGTACCATATAATGGACCAAGGTAACGCCTTCATGGCCGATGCGGCGCGGTGGCTTTCATGCAGGAGAGCAAGTACAGTCTTCCGAGCCCTCTGCGGTATTACAACTCGAGATCCCCAATATACCAAGCCGTGCGAGGTGGTTAGTTCGCTTCGCCTTTCCAGGAATGGCTTTAGGGTCATTTACCGTTATGATTCTTCTGAGGCCAGGACCCACGTTGGACCAACTTTTGGACCTGCCTTAAGTCATTGTCTTCAGCCGCCAGCCGCTGCAGCTCTGCCGTTGAAACGAAGTTTTCATCGAGCTGCTCCATCAGCAGGACGTACTCCGACAGCTCCTCGGTTGATGATTCACCTTCCCTTGAGCACGGCAGCCGGCTGAGAGCATCTGCATTCAGGTTCTCAGTTCCTTTTCGGTACACCAGATCGAATGAATAAGCCCGCAGCAACAACGACCAACGCTGTATGCGAGCGGCGGCCATCGATGGGATTGGCCGATCCGGACGGAAAAGGCCAATCAACGGCTTGTGATCGGTGACCAACGTGCAATGGCGGCCCAGCAAGTACTGCCGGAACTTCGTTACTCCAAAAACCAGAGCTAAAGCCTCCCTTTCGAGATGAGCGTAATTCCGCTCGGCTACGGATAGCGTACGTGAACGAAACCCGATCGGTCGATACTCGCTTCCAACCTTAATTGACAATACCGCCCCAATGCCATAAGGCAAGGCGTCACACTCCACTCTAAGAGGCTTGCTGGGGTCAAAGTCAGCCAGAAAATTCGCGTTTTTTAAGGCTGCTTTGCTACCTTCGAAAGCCTTGTCGGCGGCGCTAGAACACTGCCACTTTTGGCCTTTCACTAGCAGTGCATAAAGCGGAGCTAACAGGGTCGACATGTTCGGCAGGAACTTGCTGTAATACGTTATGAGACCGAGGTATGACCTCAGTTCCGAAACGTTCTGCGGTCTAGGGGCTTGCATGATTGCTTCCATGTTCTCTTCCTTGGGATGAAGACCTGCGGCATCTATTTTGTGACCCAGGTGATTGACCTCTTTCTGACGGAACTTACATTTGTCCCTGTTCAACCTGACCCCGTGCTCCCGTAGCCTTTGTAGCACTTGCCGCAGCGTTGATTCGCCATGTTTCTCGGCTACCAGAACGTCGTCCAGGTAAACTTGTACTCCATGGAGATCTTTCAAAATGGACTCGATTCCGCGCTGGAACACGGCCGGTGCGGATGCGATGCCGAATGGCAATCTATTGTAGCAAAACAACCCCTTGTGCGTGTTGATCACGGCCAACTGTCTCGCGTCTTCGTCAAGGCAAAGCTGGTGATACGCGTTTTTCAAATCCAACGTGCTGAAGACCTCACCACCACAAAGAGATGCAAATATGTCTTGGATAACAGGCAATGAGCACTGTTCGGTATGGCATGCCGCATTTACCGTGAGCTTGAAATCCCCACAGATTTTGATGTCACCACCCTTTTAACGACCGGCACTATCGGGGCAGCCCAAGCAGAATGGGGCACGGCAGATAACACGCCCTCGGCCACTAAGCGATCCAACTCATTGGATACCTTATCGCGTAGCGCGTAAGGTACAGGCCTTGCTCTCGCGAACCTGGGTTGCGCGTCTGGGCGTACGAGCAGTTCCAAGTCCAGGCTCAAACAAATCCGCGAACTCCTCGAGTAGCTTTTGAAGTTTCCGATCGTCCATTGGTGCTCCGGGTCCGGCGGCAGGAGTGGAAGTAGGCGTCCTGGCGCCTGAAAGACTGAGGACAGGAACTCCTCGAGCATTCATGTCAGTAATCAGGTCCCGGCCACACAAAGAAGGACCTGAACAGCCGAGCACGAGCAATGTTCCAAGGAAACACGACAACCGAACAGACGTTTTCTGAAGTTTCGGCCACGAGTTTCAGTACTTGTGGTAGACGTCTTGGGGAATTGCGCTCACGGGAGACCCTGTGTCCACGAGCATCTTGAGTGGCACGCCGGCCCAAACAAACTTTTGCATTACTGGTTCTACTAAACCAACCAAATCGTCTGACATAGCGTGAGAACATTGGAGCGTAAACAAGCTTCCTTCCTCGCCTGATAAGCTGTCGCTGCATTCGACGGCGTTCATTCCAGGTTCGTGGTTGGCTTTGAATCCACGGCCCCCTTTCCTGGGAGTAGTAAGGTCTCGGCAGCACCTGGCAATGTGCCCAACCCGACGACAGTGATGACACGAGGCTCTCTTAAATTTGCACGATTCCGCGTCGTGCGTGGAGCTTCCGCAGCGTGAGCAGGCTAGCGTCGTACGCCTCCGGGAGCTTTGAGGAAGTGGCGATCGGCAATGTGGGCCTTGTGTAACCGCGTTGATATCGGACTCCGGCGTCGGCTTCATGGCTGCGATGTTTACGGTAGCGGATTCCGCGGCGAGCACTATGTCCTCGGCCACTTGTAGCGTTCAGTCTCTTTTCGTGAGCAGCAACTTCCTTACATCTTCGTTGGTGATTCCGCAGACGATGCGATCACGGAGAAGGCGTTCGCGAATGTCCCCGAAGTTGCAGGACTCGGCTAGACGGCGAATCGCGACGAAGTATTCCGGGACGGACTCGTCTGGCTTCTGATCTCTTTTAAAAAACTTGAAGCTCTCAGCGATTTCGTTCAGTTTTGGTGCGTAGTACGTTCCTAAGCGCCCCACGACTTCGGTATATGTAAGCGAATTGACCGCTGTCGACGAACTGGACGCTTGCAAGACTTCAATTGTCTTCGAACTTAAGGAGGACACGAGCAACGCTCGTTTCTGCACCGCGTCGGTCACTGCATTCCCCTCGAAGAACGCTTCCAAGCGTGTCAAATAGGTGGTCCACTTATCTGATCCCTCGTTGAACTGGGGAACAGAGAAGGCCATGGTGTGCTTGGTCGAGGTGGGTTGACCGGCTTCAGACATTGGGTTTAGCCTCGTCGCCAATGAAGTTAATTCGGAAGTCAAAATGAAGGAGTCATGTCAGCCTAGCTGGTTGTCACAAGACTGAGCGTTTATTCGTCGTCGTCGTCGTTTTGCCTTATTTTTCGGCGCGGCCGATCTTGATAGATCGGCGGTTTAAAGTAAAAGAAGAAAACAAAACAACTTCGGTCAGCCGCGTGAACCGCAGCGCGTGCAGCGTCATTCGCTCCCCAGCAGTTAGTATTGGTGAGACTACGGAATGTTTGCTGGAATTATGTTTATTTATATTTGTCAAGATTTGGAGATGATAGCTAATATCTAATGAAATGATACCGACAGAAATTCTTGAAGGATGAATTTTGTTTGCAATAAAAAAGTCGAGAAGGGAAGCTGACTTGCCTATGACTTTTGTGGGACTTCCAATAAGACTTGAAAAACCGCAAGATTAAAACAAATTTGTAAAAGCACATTGATAATTGCTCTCAATACGCATATTGATGTTAAAACTCTGGAAATATAAGCCTTATGAATATTATTCGTCATAAACTCGGACACTTATTTTTTAAGAAATTAGAAAGGGGCAAGAATACGACTTGGAGGGCGATCAATCTCATGAAAAATACTCTCGTGTACAAGTGCTGTCATAGCCTCAAACAAGTCTGTGCTTTCAGAAGAATGATTTAGTATTTCATATTTCTGGTGTTTTGTTTTAATAGCATAGTGACACAACCCCTATTTTGTGACATCTGTTTATGTTTCAATGGTTATCGGCAAGTAAAGTAAAGTAATCTGCTCTACTCGTATACCACGGCTCAGCAAACACGGCATTTAAGTGTCGTCCGACTTCATAAATTTTGCAGCTCATTTTATTGATGTAGATTTTATATAAACCAATAATTAAAAGTCACTATTTATGGGAACAAAAACTGCAGTTTAAGACAAAATAACGTATGATTACGGTAGGTTCGCGTCAGCTTAACCAATTATTTGAGCGACGTCACTGTCTTTGATTTTCGGCAAAAAACTTATGCTTTTGAGATACTCAGGTGAAGTTCCATTCTTTCACATTCTTAGAGCGGATCATTTTGCTAAGCAAAGGTTTGTTTTCAAGGTACGAATACTCGTTTATATAAACTGTTTCAGTGCTGTCGATACCAAGGTCAGCACTCGAGAGCCTTCGCTTTTATGTGAATTTCGGAACTAGGTCTTGAACACTACGTCACACAAACTCCAATATTCAATTTAGTATTCCCTGAGCTTTCGATGGGACACTACGGACTATGTAAATGTCAAAAAGGCGCACTCTAACTCCGAAACAACTAGTCAACTTCTTCAAGATTTTCGTGCGAGTGCAGGGAAAGTCCTTTGATTTCAAGACTGTCGGCTCGTCTATACGGCTTGAGGTCCAGCCGCTCTTTCTTTAAAGTTCTTAGCTGCTCACCAAGTTGCTTAGTCATTTTCAGCCAAGAAGGGCTCTTGTTCGGCCTTACGTTTATTTGTCTCCTGGACTGTGTAAGCAAGATCCTTTTTGAATTCCTCGAAGTTTTTATTCACGAAGTACATTATACTCCATACAAAGAAGTGTTTAGTGAAGACGACGCTACTGTTCTTCAAAATGATTAAAATTAAATTTCAGAGTGGTGTGAGAAATAAAGAATGTCACCTACTATATCCAGATGTATTAATCATACTAGATTTTTTTAGAAATCGTAAAATTGTTTCGTCTTTTATTTGATAAGAACTTAGTTTAAAGCTCTGCACGGAGGCAGTCTCTCTCGGAGTGCGCCTGACAACTGACTTACGGTGGAAATGTCACGTTACACTTCTGTGTTCTAAAGCTAGCGGTATTCTAAATATTTTTACGTCGCAATCCTAGAAATATTTTATTCAGCAGAAAGGAAACATTGTACATTTTTTTATTATCCTGGCGATTTAAAATTACGCTTGTATTGTTTAGGACCCACGCACGCATAGCTGTATAAATCAAATGGAAGAAGTCCAAAACCAAGCCGCGAGATGTGTATTCAATAACTTTAATTTCCGCAATAGTATCTTTGAAATAAAGCTAAAAGTCGTTTGGAAACCCCTACAGCAAAGGCGAAAAGACACTCGTTTTAAAATATATCATGGCACCAATTTATGTTTCTTGTAGAATTAATAACAAAACAAAAAGTACGGAAATCTTTTGCAAGAACCGATGCTTAAAGAAATCGTTTTTTCCACATTCAATTACTGATTGGAACGTTATTTCCAAACTATTTGTAGATTTTCCTATCGTGAATTTATTTTCGGAACACATTACCTTATTTTAATGTGTTTGGAAGGTTTTGTTTCGACTGTTTATCTTGTTCAGTCTTATCGTTTATATATTTGCTCTTGTTTCTGTGATTTTTGTCATTCCTGTGTCCCCCTTACCGCAATACTCACTGGGCGATGTACGTGCAAACACACAAACAAATAAATAAATAAGCATATACTGTCTTTGTTTTTCACACGATCTGCATAATTGGGCTGATAGTGAGGAGGTCGTCCTGGGGCCCTAATCTGGACACTTGGCGAGAAAGACGGCGAGAAATCTGACGGCTATGATTGGCCGGCGCCAAGGTCAAGTGCGGCGTCGGCCGAACACAGCCGCCAGAGTTCACGCCGACTTTTTTGCCAAGTGTCCAGATTAGGGCCCCAGGAAAGCGCCACACCACTTGGACTGCTTGCACTGCGGACGGGCATCAACCGTGTCTTTTTGCTAGCGTACGCCGTTATCGTCTTGATCCTAGCTTGCTAATATATAAAATAGTTGAGGTTTGAATAGCGTTCTTTAAGAACAACTACGGATGTGGGTATAATCCTCATTGATTGCTTGAAGTAGTTGACGTGATTGCCACAACGATTCTTCATTGCTGAAACAGAGAGCCAAAGTTGCTAGGAAGCCGAATCTTTCATTAGTAGTGCACATCCCTTCGTCCAGCATTGAATACAAAATTAAAGTAAACACATCAAGGCGTCAAGTTCGTTCAATGTGGAAAAATATTTTTGAAACAGCAGGAAGGCGGGCAGACTTTAAATTCTAAGAATATAATAGAACAAAAAGAAATCGAGATCGTCCGCTTTTGTGGCATCCTCAAGAGTCAACGCTAATTGAAAGTGTGCCATATTCGCGCACAATATCAGCTGCCCTAATTACTCGTAATGCTCACTTGTTACTTACTACATGTTCAACAGCACTTAAAATAAAAAAAGTTTGATCTTTTTTGTTTAATGGCCCGCACCAAATGCTCAATAGCGCAACAAATTCCCTACTGCGTTACACTGTCAAAAGAAGATTAGATCACTAGCAGCATGAATAATTTTTGTCGATACCACTCATGAGAAACACGTTTTAAGCGGGTATTCGGAAAGACGGAGCCGAGCAAAAAATCGTGTTGAAGTTTCTGCGAGGAGCCTCTTTTTCTGTTTTTGTTCAAGGAAGACAAGTATTTTTGAAGCTCCAAGCTATCTTACTACATATCAAGCTTTAAGCTATTTACCGCGTAAGTTTTTGCTTATTAATATGTTTTATTTTTTTGTATCTCAACCAACGCCTGTCAAAATACCATCCTGGGATTGTATATCCGGATATACCGGACAGTACCGGGTGCAAATAAATGTGCATATGTTTGAATAATGGAAACTATATGGGAGGTTAGAGCATATTTGTTTGAATTTGAACTTCATTGCTTTAGCGGATACTTGAGCAATCATAGAACTGTTTCCAGCCTATCCTACTATTGCAGCCACAAGAACGTTTCAAACAAAAATTAGACTCAAAGCGTTTTAACAGCCGGTGGACACCCGCGCGTTGAGTGAAACGTGCAGAGTGGGGATAGCGCGATAATTTGCCGCGTGCCCAAGAGGCATTTAACCGACTTCCACTTGAAATGCCCACGTCCCTGGAGTTTTACTCTTAAGTGGGACCCAACAATTTGTATTAGTTTTATTAAGGAGGCACAAGTCCTGTTCGCGCAAACATTCAGGTCTTCACTCTGGTATGAAATGTAAACCGGAAACAAGAAAAAAATAGAGGACACACTCTATATGTGTACCATACTCAAACCACCACTTGTTTGAGGTTGAGTAATTTTTAAGCGATACGATTAGCTCTCTCATTATTACCCGATCCCACTTGTACCACTCACAATCTAGGCTCCTGGACCTAGAATAGTTTTATTGCCTCCCTTACTCTTCTTCCCCATCTTTTAAAATTATTTTATAACTATAAATATAACTGCCTCCGAGATTTAACCAGGTGGCTCGACATAAAAATACAATTACATGCTGCAAAAACAAAGTACATGCAATTTACGGCTAAAACAGCAATAAACTTCCAGGTTTGACAATAAACAACTGCATTATAGAGCGTATAACTCATTGCAACTTCCTAGGGTATGGTTTAGTGACAAACATTCGTGGACAACACAAACTGAGCATATAAAAGGTGACCTCTCTCGAACAATAGGAATAATTTATAAGACAAAAGACCTCTTACCGACATGGTTGAAGGTACAAATATACTACACCCTCTTTTATCACAAACTTTACTATGGTTTACTAGTCTGGGGCACCACGGTTAAAACCAACTATAATGGACTTATAAGTTTACAAAAACGTATGTTAAGAATAATGACCAACTGAATCACGGTAGTGAAGCCGAAACCCTATTTGACACATTAAATATCCTTCCGCTTTCTAAGTTTTACCATTATAAGCTTGGGCAGCTTATTCATAAAACAGAATCAGCGGCTTTGACCCCATTCCTGCAAATTTGTTTTAATATAATTTAAGGGAAATGAGGACATAGAGACCACGATATATTAGGACTAACTACGAAAACAAATGATCAATTTTCAGGTTCCCCAGCTCCTAAATGCAGTCGGCAATAAAATTATAATTACTGGAAACCAAACCACATTTATAAAAGTCTGTGCTCCTTTTTGATTGCCAATGAATTGATAATTCTATAGACATGTTGCAATACATTTTTAAGTATTTTAACCAGCATTTTTTGTGCATCCGCTTTTATCAAAAATCTGGTATACCTTGTAATTATGCTTATTTTTAGATTTTATTGTTTCGACAACGCCAAATTGGTATTTTTATATGTTCCTGGAATTTATGGATGCGTAATCTAGCTTGTCCACTTTTATGATTTTTGCCGAAAGTGCTCTTTTATTATTATTTACTTTTTTTAGCTTGATGTCTTATGCTGTTTTAAATCTTAGTTTTTATGACAATGTTTACTACATAAACAACACCAATGTGTGCTCGTATTCCTTCTTTACAATTTTATAAAGTGTGTGCATTCATTATCTCTTGTGTGGATGTGTGTGTGTATCCATTGTATTACGTATTCGTATTTGTGCTTGTCTTGTCAAAGTTTAGCCCTTAGTGCTGTTGCTATGAGACTCCTCCCCCCCCCCCCCCCCCCCCCCGGTTGGACCTTCGTGCCCAGTCAGGCCACACGATCGCCTTTTGCGCCAAGGCACCATTTCAAGGAGTGTGTACCCCTTGAAAGAAAAATAAACTGATTGATTGATTGATTGATTGAACGTTCAAATTGCAGAGCCATTTACTGTGCTGGCGCAGGTAAGAAAACAAGTATGAATCTAATTTTAGTTACAAATTCATCAGGGATAATTGAGAGAGTTGGTACGTATCCTGGAAATAGCGCAACTGGAGACACGGACGAAGAGTGAGACTGAATGACACAAAGCGTTCATCTTGCTAGTCTCTCTCTCTCTCTCTGTTTCCCGTCTAGTGACGCTGTTTCAAGGTTGACATATTATCGTATGACGGACACACTTAAACCTTAAACGCCTTTCAGGATATCAAAGTTTAGAAAAAGATGTTTGTTCCTACCCCTGTAATGACGTAAATAACTGGTTAATAAATTTAAATAAAACAGTTGCAGCGATGAGTTCTAGAGAAGTGTTATTCAAAAGTAAGCGTGAAACTATCCTAAGAGCATAGTCCACTGATGAGCGCTGTAAGATCTCAGTCAGTTCAATTAAGGAATCTTCCTCTCTCGCTCATTTCATGACAAATGTTTTTTGGGGAGCGACTGCCCTTGACCCGCACAAAACACAGAAACTTAGAAGCACTTGGTTTGTATACGCGAAACCATTCTGAGTGTTGAATACACGCAAACGGCAAGCGGTATCATAGGCTTGTTACCCGCCCCTTCCCGTTTTTATCTGAATAAAACTACAATATGGAATTGGCGTACATTATTGTAGAGACAACTGTGAGATGTATGTGAAAAATTAGTTTAGTTTTCGTACCGCAGCGTTTAAATTTTTATCCACAGCTTTAACTACTATAGGGGCATATAAAAACGCAGACCGACCTATATTACCCTAAATTATAGAAAAATAAAAGCACCAAAACACAAACAAGTAGAATGACGGCGCGCACCGCAAATAACTCTGGGGTGTACGGCGTCCTTCTAATTGTCCTCGTGTTTTTAGCGCTTATGTTCTCTAAATTGTACTAACAAAACGCCCAACTACGTTCCCTTCTTTCTTCTAAATACAAAATAAGTTATTGCCTTGATATTCAAGAGGAGTTTAACAATCGGTGTACCTTATATAAATAGCTGGAAGAGCCAAAACATTGTTCACAGTACTGATATATAGATGTATAACCCAGCTGATCTTCATCCAGGGAGGCTGGATCCAGTGTCAACGGAGCGGAAAACGAAAACTTGCGAGCGGAAATAGAAATTAAAAAAAAAAAAAAATCTGGAAAATTCTACAGCAAGCAATGTATTCGTAAAACGACCTGAGAATTATGTTTGGAGATTATCCTCTCGTAGAAACCGAGAACAAAATGCGTCGTTACGACGCGGAAAGTCCTAGTGTGTCCCGTTCTCTAATATTTTCTTTGCGTTCGAGGATATGGAGATTATATTTATTTGAAACGCCCTCTTGCCACTTCCGCTTGTTTTAATATGCTGTTAATGTGGT
The DNA here is from genome assembly GCF_016920785.2 of Ixodes scapularis. Taxonomy (NCBI): domain Eukaryota; kingdom Metazoa; phylum Arthropoda; class Arachnida; order Ixodida; family Ixodidae; genus Ixodes; species Ixodes scapularis. The sequence continues at coordinate 44,193,537 of NW_024609880.1, read as the reverse complement.
AGCTTTAGCAGTGAGCGCGCCAATGCTTGGAGCACATTGTAATATTTTCTTTTGTATATATCAATGTTCCAAAGGTACACTGATAAAGAGAATTTGCTTTTACATAAACTCATTGGGAACGATAACCATTTAATTGTGTCTTATTTTTTAGCCTCCGTTTTAATGAATTACTGTTAAGCTATAAAATTCCAAGTACACGCTGCAATTGAACATGGAATCGTGGTCGCTTATAACGGCTTTATTTTCGCTTTGAATATTTTTACTGCGCAAACGCGTGTCTTCGCTTATCCGATAGATTGGACGTATTTGAAAAGTTCTCATTTATATACGACGAGCAAGGCTTCCGACTTTTGTTGAACACTGTTTTAGTGACTTGATTATAAAATGTTATGCGTGCATAAATTCTTGTGTTTTTGTTACACGAGATGAGCTAAAGCAAGGGCGAAGAGTTTCTAGCCCAAGGTGTTGGAATAAGTTAAAACTTAAATTAATTTGCTGATGTTAGTTTCGTTGGCAATATTTTTTGATTATGCAGCAATGTGTGCCGAGAGAAAAATACCGTATAACAAAGCTAAAATTGCTGAAAGTGCAATTGTCAACGTAGCATATGAGCATACAAATGGGACTAGCCTTGTCCTCCATTCACCCAAAAACTCAATTAACACTCAATTATAAAAAAAAGTCTTAAAAGGAACACAAATTCCTTAAGGCCGAACATACGTTTTTTTGTACTCGTCTGGTGATAAAAAAGTATAGTAACACCAGAAATTATAGAAAAAACGAAACTCGACCAATAAACCACATTTAGATGTGAATACTTATTCCCCCTAATGTGTGGTCCAAGTTAACACACATTTAAGTGAAAAAAGCTGACTCATATCTTATCAACAATACCCGTTTCAGTTGGTTAATAATATCTTAGAACTTCCCAAGGTCCTTGCGAGAACTCTTATATTTGGTCCAAAAACATTTCCTCGAAAAAGTCGCAGGAATACGCACAAAGGAGTATTCAGGCAGTTGCGAAAAAGTCGGAACAAATAACACTGAGGGTTGCCGCGTCTGAAGTTAGTTCATGACGCTAGCAATACATGTTTTGTATTTTCCGTCTGTGAATTGAGTCTATCTACCAGCGGCTTCGTGCGTCACGGCTATTTTTCGCATTGCGGCAAAATCTGACCTATATTTCGGGGTGCTAAGCACACAACAAACAACACAAATAATTCCGCCTCTGCCATCCGATGAGAGTGTGAACACGAACAAACCTTCTACTATCTACCAAAGTGCCCAAAAGCAAAACCGCTAACCTGGACCGCATGCACGCGCGCCACGAATACATAGTGGCAATTTAGAATGGGAACTGCGCTATAAACAGATAAAATGTCTCGTGGCACTCGTGGAAGGCTCGGAAGAAAGCCAATCTCGACAGCGCCTGAAAGTGTCATATCAGTCTAAACAAAGACTTCATGCGGTTGTGTCTTTACGCTTCAGGGTAGAGAAGCCGTAAACGACACCCACTTTGTTTCCGCGTGCTGCACTGAGGGTTTGAAAAAAAGAAGTTTGTACAAAATCAATGTACAGATATTTGTCTTCAAATTGGTTGCGAATTTCGCAAGAAACTCGCCATAAAACTCCAGAAGCAACGAAACTCAAGGTGTAGACGTCGGCTACTCTTGGACTAGATGCAGCTCAGCAGTAGCGAAACCTTTCGCCCGCTGAATCAGATGTCATAAAACTTTGTTTCTCTTTTGCCGTTTTAAACATCAAGAATAGTTTAATCGGTGTGGGTCAGTGTAATTATTACTGCGTGATTAAAAACTAGGCATCCCACAGCACAGGTGTGTTTTCCTCTTGCAAATACAGTTTTCCCGTGGGAAAGTCTTGTGAGTGGAGAATGGCTAATGTAACCCCCGCTCAGAAGACGGCTTGATCGCCCACCAATTAATAACCCACCCGTCCTATTCCTCTCGCTCTAAAAAGAAATCCATCGTAGGGTCTCACCCTACGATGGATTAAAGACAGAAGGTACGAACTGCTAGATCCAATCACGAGCCACTTAGACATTGCGTGGAATTTCGCTTCGATCCACGTATCGGTGCCCACGTCTCGGATCACTGATGGGAACGGGCGGACAGTGGTTCGGATCGAGCAATGAGTGACTCAACGATTTTACATTGCAAAAGATAGCCACGACGTACTGGCTCTTTGCAGTGTCGAGGCAATAAAAATGACGCAGCGTTTTTGAATACGGAGCATTATTCGTCCATAGCTAACCAATGCTAGGCGTGTCATAGTTCAGCCTGGAACGTGATTGAACCTGGCGACCCGTGGCTTTGGCCTTTAGTCCATCGCAGGATGAGATGAAGTATACTTTTTTGCCTAAACTTCTTGAGCATACTTTACTCAAATATAAATATTTTAGAGTCGCAAAACCTTCGTTGGGTGCATCAGCCGAAATTTTGTAAATCATGCTGTTGCTGAACCCAATTAACAGCCTTTCTCACCGACATTTATTTAGATTTGGATTCCAATGTCTAAACTGACGCCATTTTGATTCAATTTTGCAAGGTATTTGATAAATGTCCTCATTGATCTCTTTTATAAAAACTGATAAGTTAATATTCATGCCTCTGTTAACTGGATTTCTGAATTTCTGGTTAATGAAACCCAATACTCTTCTATTAACATAATAAAATCTCAGACCTGTACGGTAACGTCTGGAGTAATTCAAGAAACGGTACTTGACCCCATTTATTTTTGATATCCATTAATGACTTCATAATATCTTCTTCGCTGCAGGTATTCGCTGACGATTATGTAATTTACAAACCTATATATTCCCATAATGTTCAACTAGCTTTACAGAATGATCTCGAGTCAATAACTCAGTGGTGCCAAAATGGCAAAGTGCTCTAAATTTTAGTAAATGTAAATCACTAGCTTGTTCATGCCGCCCACCTATTAAAACATCCCTTACATCTTGCTACCACTCCAGGTACGCCTCATTTATCGTGTAAATATCTTGGAATCGATCATACCTCTGATCTACCATTGACTTCTCGTATAACCTCTGTCGTTGCTGACGCTAAGTCTACTCCCGGGTTTCTGCGCCGTGACCTCAGACTAGCCAAACGCTCAGTAAAACGACTCGCCTACACTACATTGTGAACATCCAAGTTAGAAGACGTTTCCTCTCTATGGTCTACATGGCAATCGCATTTAAGTAGCACATTAGATGCCGTTCAAAATAGATCACTTCAGATAATTTATTCTGTCTACTCTTTCATATACTAGCATATTAGGATTGCGCCAATAACCTAACCTATAGAAAGACTTTCTTACCGCCTCCGTGTATCCCGTCTCTCTCTTTCATCGAATATTTTATCACAGCAGCTATCTTGAGAATCCTTGCTATCACCTCCTCACCGCATTTACTCCCGTCGTTGCTATTTTTTTAAATTACGTGACATTTCTTCGTCCACGGTGTCTTATCCGATGTCTACACATGCATTGCCAATACAAGTCTTGAATAAAATACTCAACCACATTGTCTATATAATTAACACTAATAAAGTTTCAGCAGCTACTACCATTTTCTTTTCCAACCCCTCAAATTAGATGATAACGTTTTAGTAGTCAGTTACTGTTGCATTTGTTGTGTTTCACATGTGTATATGTATATACATTCCAACTCCCTTGTCTAATTGCTTTTGCAGGAACTCAAGGAAAATAAATGGCGATGAATGAATCAATTATGTCATTGAAGGTACAAAGACTTATTTCCTTCCTTGAACAAAAGTTACATGGTCATTATAAGGGTGCTCATTTCTGTTTTTTTTTTTGTAGCAGATGTATGCCAAGGACGTTTTGCGTTGATATTTACAAATGACTGCCTTGAGAATAAGCCGTCATAGTTTCAAAGGTTGGTTCACATCTTCTTTGAAAATGTACTAAGGTATACCCCTGCAATTAAGTTATTGTGTAGTCTTCTCCAATCGTGATTTCAGAATGTACGAATATTTATTCCAGCCTGTCGTTATGAACAATTTTTTTCGATCTGCATTTTGCAGAGCGAAAGTTTCTAAATAAATTTGATGTTGCATATTGTGGCTAATCGCGAGCTAGTACATTTCTAAAAGTGGAAATTAGTTGTGTGAGAGAACATAAATTATCTGAAAAGATAATTTCAGTGGAAAATATAACTGGGTTGCAATATATGCCCTAGTTACCTCAAACTAATTGACAACATACACTAACTGAATAAATTACACTATTAAGCTTTTATCATAACAACGCCTCATTTAAACAAAAAATATAGAAAACTAGGTTACATCATTCGTACTTTGTGCTCAGTATTCAACCTCCTCTGAAATTTATATTCTTGTTCAAAGCTATTTTGAGGCGAGGGAAATACATGGGGCTCCTGTGGGGAATCTCGCTGTGTTTTCTTCTTTTTTTTAAAATAACATTCCTAGACATTGTTTCAACACTTCGTCTTCATTTATCACTTTGCTTCTGGTACGTGTTTTTTCTTATTCTAGGGCTAACTAAATATCACAGGGAATTACTGCGTTCCTTACACTTCACATTACTCACTCTCATATGACTTGTTACAATCCATATTTAGCATATATGACACATTTTCACGTGTCCCCCTGCGTGATTTTTTAATTAAGTATAAAGGGTGTTTCTACTAAATTGTGTCCAAATTTCAAACCACCTTGGTGCAGGCTACACGTTGTCTAACATATTCAGTATTGTTCACGGCCTTATTTAGCAAATTAGAATATTTTGCATGTCCCAAACCGCCTAGTAAATATGTTTTATTTGGTTGGTTTTTTACACAAAATATTTTGCGTAAACTCTTCAATACAAAAAGTTGTATAGATTGTTGAATAAAATCTCATTGTGTTCAGTGCCATCAAGGTAGCGTAAAAGGGTAGATTGCTAGGCTAGTTGATTGTTGAACTTCACTATTAAAACAGCAAAAATTAAAGGGACAAAAGTAGGAGCACACAGGACGGACGCTAGAAGGAGCAAACAGCGTCCGTCCTGTAAGCTCCCTCTATTTTTGTCTTGTTCGTATGCGCTCTTTTAATAGTGACCGTCAGGGTAGCCTTCTTTTGTCTCATTTATTTAGCTTGAAAGAAAACGCGCTAGAAATATACCCACCTGACTAAGCGCACTAACATCGCAGTTTTCTAGCAGGCAGTCACATATTTTGCTAATCTTGAAAAGGTAATTTGATTTTTCCTAAAAGCTTAACAAATTGATACTGTGAGGGATAGCGCGGCACCGAACGGGCCCGTCCCGGTGATGCGCGGGGGGGACGGGAGTGAAGAGGAAGAAGCGGCAGTGAAGAGAAAACGTACGCGAGACTGGCCGCAGGTGACTCGAACGGTTTCGGAAGTGGCGTTGTGAGGATCGATACATAACAAGTGGAGGCGCGTCCGTTGCTTAAAATGAACCAACCGTCGGTGTTCGTGCCACCAGAGCTTCTTCAGACACTGCTGCAACAAACAGACGGGACACCGCTACAGCGGCAGAAAATTGCGGCCCATGTTCGCGAGCTTTTGTTTGCTACTCCAATACGAACCGCGGAAGAGGGAGCGGCGCCCTTTGTCGCGGCGGCTGTCACTGAGGCCAGCACAACGGATGACCAGGACTCGACGCGCCCACGGCTGGTCCCCGTTCAGCCCCCGAAGTTCATCGGTTTTGGAGACTTGCAGTCGCCAGATGAGTTCCTGGACCACCTGGAGAGCTTTTGCCTCGTTCACGGCTTGAAACTCGAGGACCGGCTCAGCCGGGTCGTACCTGCAGCCCTCCAGGCATAGCGCGGCACCGAACAGGGCCGTTCCGGGGATACGCGGGGGGACGCGAGTGAAAAGGAAGAAGCGGCAGTGACTAGGAAACGTACGCGAGACTGGCCGCAGGTGACTCGAACGGTTTCGGAAGTGGCGTGGTGTGGATCGATACATAACAATACCAAAGCTATGTATAAAAAATCGCCATAAGGTCTTTAACCACTCTCTCCAACTTTTGTATTGGATAGTTTGCGCACAAGTGTCATGTCTATAAGATTAGTTAATTAATCATTGTTAATTAGTCAGTTTGTCACATTGCAAAAAGACAGTGACTTGTTCAATAAGACTGCAAACAATACTGCACCTGTTCGACACCTCAAGCGTCCACTAGCCTCTTAGGTGCTAGCAGAAGTTAGCTGAAGCACCCTATATATGTACAAATTGTTCTTCATATCAGAGCGAAAACAATTCTCACATTTCTAGCACTCTTTCTTTTCTTGGCGCTTATAATGAATTTCTATAAAGAGTAGTTATACTTTTCATTTTATATTTTCATCTCCGATGATCTACACTGTTTCTTTTCCGTCAAAAAAGCAGTCGAGCTGCTGCGTAGTTGCAGTTAACAGCTTCTACGATTTTGAGTATAACTGAAGAGGTGGCTACACATGACATTGTTGGTCGTCTACCCGAGTGAACTATGGCGGCTCCACTTGAGCATGTATTCCCGAGAGAAAAATATGCGCAATATTATTTACAATAACTGAATGAAATTTGTAAAGGTTATAGTGATTATGAATTTTTTTATAAATCTGGTGTTATTTGTGAAGTTGCTTGTTTTTATCTTCTTTAAGACTTGTTCATGCATAAAAAATACCTTGCGCACACGCGGGGCATGACAACAAGCATAAAAGAACCTAATAAAATAAACTAGCGGTCCTTTTAAACCACTGGGTGCTATGAACAACAAAAATAAAAAGCGCTTGATATACTTTATTAAACAAATCAAAATATGAAAAACATAATTTTTGAAGTGCTGACAAATGTTTCCCCAACATTTTCATAAATATACAAAAATTAAATCTAATCAAACCTCAATAGTTGCACTGTACATATTATAAAGTATAATCCTGCCAAGTTTGGTTGTAATAGGACAATTTTAAATAGAACATTTGTTGCGTGCAAACTGTGAAGATGCCCTCAAAGTACCGCGTATTTCAAGTAGCGGCCAGGCTCTTTAAATTGACCGGAAAATTCGGTGTCTTAACCTATCGCACTACAATTCTCTTTAGCATTGCCCACAGGTGGTGAATTGTTTTCTATAAAATTTTCGAAGAGCGAGTTTGCATCAGAAAAAAGTAAAAAAATAAATAAGAAGGCTTAACTCTATGAAAACGCAGCGAAGCCACCGGTCTTCAAACAATGGGGTGCCCTATTGATCGAAGACCGGTGGCTTCGCTGCGTTTCCATAGAAGTTAAGCCTTTTTTTTTACTTTTTCCTCAGGAAAGTTTACTCTTTGCAGATTTTATAGAAAAAAAATCAACACCTGTGGGCAATGCTGGAAAAAATTGTAGCGCGATACCTTAAGGAACCGAATTTTGCGGAACATTCAAAGAGCCTGCTGCCGCTATTTGAAACATCCGATATATAGGGGTAATTTCATTTCTAATCGTGCAGGAAAAAGAAATGATGTCTCAAAAGCTCCTAAAAAAATTAATATTTTGGACAAATTATTTACTTGCACGAAACTACAAACAGTTTTCGCCTTATATTTTTAGTTTTTATGTTTTTGCCTTTTAAATGACCTAAGACAGACTTTGGGATTTGGGCGAACGTCACAGGTTGCGTAATTGGGAGCTTCGCAGACTCCAGATACCTTCCGCACAACAAATAATTTTATAAAAGGGATCTTAAGCTCTATTAAAATCATAAGAACACTGTGCACTTGTTTTGTTATTTTAAATCCAGAAGCTGGCCCCTTGGTTGATGATTTATCAGGTTTGTGTGGTGTAACGTATGTAATCTTCAATGATATGACAAAATACATACCAAATAAAAACTTAAAAAAGCACTTATTTAACAATTTCAATATAATTACATACAAAAATGTTGTTTTAGCCAAAAACGAATTTGAATACAATTTTTTTACATGGGAAGGGAGGGCAAGGAGTACAGCACCAACACAACTCTTAAAGCACTGCTTGCGTTTATTCCATACTTCAGGACCCTAATTAGGTGCGTGCACAAAGAAAGTTCGAAAGACCAAACACCGACACGTTGCCTGGAAAAACTTGAAGAAAGCGGAACATCCTCGAAACTCAGCCGAGGGTGCTACACTCGAACAATGGAAAACAGGATAATGCGGCACCTGGGACACAAAATATTATTACCTCTACGCCTAGAGGCCTAGCGCGAACGCTGGCCTTTTTTAAAATGCCACTTCGCCACACACGCTAAGCCTAATGAGCAGCTGGGCTCGTTTAACCCTTTCTGTCTTTGTTTGTTAAAAAAAAAAAAAAAAAAAGCTTGCGAAGGTTGCGGGCAAGTAGAGCGTTCCCCGAACCCAACGCCGTTAGATGGTCCGATTTGGTCCCCTTTCGTGTAATTCCGCGACCTGCCGGTCCAACTACGTGGTGTCGTTATGGGGAAGGTATTTCTGCTGCTGCAGTGATCAATTTAGCTTTGAGTAGTCGGCACTATAGTAATATTTGGATAGCCGTGTGGAGGCCTTAAAGTTTGAAGTACATGCAGTTGCATAAAATATCCAATAACGCACGATTACAGACCGTTTATTCTGACCACAAAGGGATGTTAAAATGGTTTAAAGGCTCATCATTTTAGGAAATCCGTTTAAAATATATTTTTAAAAAATCAAATCAGAGGAAATTATTTTAAAATAAAAATTCTGGGACCATTTCTATTTCGAGTTTTCTTCCATAAGTCGTGCGCCGAATGCCGTTGACAGGACTAAGAGCCTTCTGCTCTTGTTTGCGTTGCAGCAGTGGACCAGATCTGCTGCATCACTTTCGACAGAATAATTTCAGGCTTTAAAGTCATCAGCACGTCCAGTTAATTTAAATTCTGTTGATATGCGTTTGCGTTTGATGCTTGAGTGGGAGTTCCCAGGCCGCGATACCCACCTGGCACTCTCCGTATGCCTTCACAGCACGTATGGCTCGCTACCTCGACGCCAGAAAAATAATTACACAGCCACGCGCTGTGGTGCTAAACCACTGCAGCTAGCCCATGTGTTTAGTGGAGTCAGCTGTGATTTAATTTTAGTTCGAGATCGAGTTATAGTTACAGTTAGTTGGAGTTGGGCTTAGAGTTTGATTTCGTTGTAGTTAATCAGAGTTTAATCGGGTTAGTTAGAGTTATAGTTAGAGTTGGTTAGAGTTAGGTAGAGCTAGAGTTACAGTTAGCGTTAGATTTTGAGTTAGCGCTAGGGTTAGTGGAGTCAGTTGTGCTACCTTTACTTTTCAGGTGTCAATTTTCCCGGTAAATCTAGCTGGTGAACTGAATTTATTTGAAGGTCACAGGATGTCAATTCCCCGGCTCAATTGGGCAGGGAAACTGAATTTGCTTACAGGAGACAAGACATCCTCTCACGTGACGTCAATATTTCCACTAAATACAGCATAAACTGAATTTGCGTAGAGGTCGCGTCACGCAAAGGGTATGTTACCTCATTTTTCTTTTTGAAGCTTCACTTGATCTGAAAACTTAGCCTATAAACGTTTCACGTTAAAATAACGGAATGCGGTAAATTTTGGGAAGAACACTCGGTCGTGTGTCACCATGGATAAAAGCTGAAAACATGGACTGGTTTCTAAATGCTATGTTAAAACGAACAGCGAATCATTGAGCGTAATGTTGTAACCCGCGTTAACGGCGCTTTTCGGTTACAATAAAGGTTCTGTGAACTTGTGGTAAATTTCCAGATATTTTATGTAATTATATATGCTATGCCAAGGTCCATGCAATCCTTCCTCTTAAACCAAAAAAAAAAAATAACGCATATGAGTAACTTTAAATGAGCTACCTTCTTACATACCTGAGTGTGCGTGGAGAAGAGAGATTTGGAAACACTGAAATTTCGTACTAGGGGCTGTCGCCGCATTGAAAACATTTTCTTTCACCCAATTACTTCTTCATCCCGGATAAAACATTTAGAAGCCTGGATTATCTATGCGCCGACAAACGGAGAAAGCAGAGGAAACAAGATCGCGTGGGGACGCTAGAACGCTGAGTTCTGATTGGAATGATTAGTGGGTAGACACAAAGCTAGCTGCCTTTGTTACCACTTCACTCTACGAACGCGTTAGAAAGCGGAACGCCTACGTCCGGCGTTGTTTGGCTTTCGCACAGTGGTGTCACAAGGGGAAGGGGGGGGGGGGGGGAAGACAGGTGTCGCGGCGGGCCACCGCCCCGGGTGCCGCTGACTCTAGTGACGCCACTGCCCTCGCATTTGAAGGCTTTCGACGCGAGCAGTAACGACAGGGGCAGCTAGCTTTAGGTCTACCCACTAATTATTCCAACGAGAACTCGGCGCGGTGACACCCGCCCGCGCTCTCGACTCCTCCTTTTCCTCAGTTTCTCGGCACATAAGCTTCTAATTCTCATGAAGTTATTTAATGAATCTGTTTAACTCTGATTTCAGATATTTTAAAGGTAATAAAGTATACATGCGAAGGAAAACCCTCCTATATTACACATAACATAAGGTGTACGCATGAGCATTACTTTATCTAATTGTGTGTTAAATCGAAGACGATACAAATGATGACAACCAAGTTTCGCAACTCAAAATAAGACTTGAAACCTTTTGTCCGTTTTAAATGTATGAAGCTGTGAGTTCGATTCATAGCTTACATATGATTTTATTGGACGTTTAGAGAATGCCAAAGGCTCGACATACGAAAACGAAAAATAAAAATTGAATTTGAAGAAACTTGATGATGAAACTTGAAGATTTCGTGTTTCATCTTTCATGCAAGGACGTTGTTTGTCAAGAAAGCTTCATTTGAATAAAACGAAAGTATGTTTGTCAAGTAAGTGTCTGTTTAGGATTTCGTTTGATGTATAATTGACGTCATAGAATTCACTGCTAAAAGAGTTATGCTCATCCAAACCTGGTAAATCCCCTCTAAAACAAAGCAAGCTGTAGATTCGTTATGAACAAAAAAAAAAGAACATTTATCAACAACTTGCTCTTTTAATGCACATTGAAACACCATGTAAATAGTTTCTTTGGTGTGCAGAAGGTATCTGAGACCAGAAAAGTTCCCAAATACGCGACCTGTGACGAACGCCCAAATCTCAAAACCTGTGTTTGGTCCCTCGGAAGAAGTAAAAAAAAAAAAAAAAAACATGACGGAAAAACGGTTTTAGCTCCGTCCTAGTAAACAATTTTACTAGCAACATTTATATTTTTAGTTTTAAGTTTTGGGACAGGATCTCTTTTGAATGCACAAACTGCAAAGAAATCTCTCAAAAAGAGAAATGCGAGTTCGTATGTTATCGTGTATGTATACCGACAGTGCGTTTGCGCACGCAAGTAATCTCCGTTTGCGTTAGCGTTGCCTGTTCCACACTGCGCGTGCAGAGCCCAAATTGGGGTCTTGGACTGACGCATGGCGGCGGCGCAGCATGGACCACACAACGCTAACAAAAAGGAACCGCTCTTACGTCTGCTAATATACGCACTACAAAAGTTAACCATTGAGTTCGCGAGCGTCCATTCGGAGGACACCGAGCCGTGGGTCAAATGAAAAAACGGACAACCGCACGGCAGCCCTGACCAAGGCGTGGTTCTTCGTCGAAATAAACCGACCTAACAGCAACCTGAGCGTGACAAACTCGTCTTCAGCGATTTACCCGCGGTTGTGCCCAGACGCAGACCGTTTTTGCCAGCCGTATCGCTGTCTTGGTTGCACCCTGGTGGGACTCCCGAGACAAAATCGGAACTCCAAATCGTTTCACAACACGGTCCGATTGTTTTTTTTTCCTATACTGTTCAAAAAAAAAAAAAAAAAAAGCCTTTTGTAAATTTTTGTGCATTAATTTTTGCTCATAGTCACTGCCTTCCAGTGACACGAGGATAATACTGTCATGGAAAGGTCAATAAGGAATTAAACATCGAAGGACAGAGCACGATCTATGTGTTAATATTTCGAAAGTTTTTAGACCATACCAACGCGCTCACAGTGGAATATTCTTCATCTCGTCTGCGTTGGTCGTCACGTCTGTCTTGAAATGATGTCATCTTATTAAACGAAGGATTGCACCGAACTGTGTTGATCCTTGACTACGTTATTTTCTTATAAACGTGCCTTTTAACAAGCCTTATGGTAAGACATACGGAAGCGACGCTGCATTTGTGTTGTCTAGTTAAGCGGTCGACGGTTATTTTCGAAACTTCACACGTACCGTGGTGCTATTTCACCCTCGGATATTCGCCATGAATACGTAACCAACATAACAGACGATTAGTTGAACCAAAATGAAGATATAAAAAAGAAAACGATAAATGAGCCCCGCAGAGGCTCCCGTTTTTTGCCATGTAAAGGGCCGTCTGTACGTGGTTGAAACTTTATAGCTACAACTCCACTCTTGTTTTCCGTCATACTTATGGCACAGCGCCTCATCATTGACCTTAGATCGTTTGTTATGAACACTCGTGGTCTACTTGCAATGAGTTCCTCCATTCCTTACATCTGTCGGAATCTAAGACATGCAAATAAAAAGAACGATAAGAAAAGGGCATCAAACGCAACATAGTATAATCCTTGTTACGTACTGTTTTTAGAGGTACAAGAGGAACCTGCTTCTGGAAAATGAAATCTTGACGTCTCTCTGTAGAGATCAAAGACAAAGCAAGCGGCGAGATTACTCGGCGGCATTACCAGTAAAACCAAAGATGAGACGGTTCATTCAGTTCTTTACTCTCCATGAGGGTGCCGGGTCTCCTTTTTATATTACCAATACCTCAAAGGAAAGACAACTTTTATTTCAGGATGGTGCAACAACGTACCACGGATGAAAGATGAAGACGCTTTCAGCATGTTGCAAACAATAGCTGGTTTTACGTTCTTTCCTGGATCCTGGCAAAATAACGAGCCAGTGAATTACATCACGGCGAACTCAGGCAGCGAATATCGATGGAAGAGAACGTAGAGAAATGCAATACCCTCTTATTGTGTCAACAGTAATACATTAAATCCCTGAAAAAATGAATTCGGCCACCGCTGCTCAGGAAACATGGAGCAAACATTTAAAGTTATTGTGTTTGATTCCTGCATCCGCCATTTTCTGATCTGGATGAGCATGGTAGCCGCTCTCATGTTTATCCAGGTAAGAAATGGCTGGCGATACCCAAACGCACGCCGCGCGCGTCTGGTTATCACAATAAATAGTTCGTGAAAGGTTAAGAGTTCAGAGAAAACCCCTCCCACGCATTTTCAATTTAGCAGAACGAATGCTAGCGAGGACGTTGCCTCCTCTCCAGCGTTCACTCTGCTAAAAATGAAAGGCGTAGGAGGGGCTTCAACTTCACTATTTACCTTTCGCCAAATGTTGTGCGGAATGCGCGCATTAACGAAGTCAGGTTAGCCATCGACTTGAACATACTCAGCTTATTGTCCAAAGCGCGTCTCAATGCCGTCGTTTTACAAAAGCAGAACGACCCGAGGTCTTGTAAATAGAAGGTTTCTTTTATGCATAAAAAAGAAACCTGAAAGCTTTGGTTTACATCGATGGTCTTCGATTTATGTCTACCTGTGTAAATGATTCTCAAATTATGTTTGCATATTTGGAAGCTGACTCTAAGACCAGCTTCAGAATATGCCGGCATATGCAAACATCACGAGGCTTTTAGAGCGCAGCTCTTAGGCGCCCGTTCCCGGCTTGAGCGGCGTCGCCGTCGCCGTCGCCGTCGGCGTCGGCGTAACCGCGAGTAACCCACGTAACCCTCGTGAGGGTTACGAGGGTTACGAGGGTTACTCTCACGAGAGTTACCCTTGTAACCCTCGTAACCCTCATGAATGTTCCGAGGGTTGGTTACCCTCAAAAGGGTTACCCTCACGAGGGTCACGAGAGTTATGAGAGTTACCCTCACGAGGGTCACGAGAGTTACCCTCACGAGGGTTACTAGGGTTACCCTCACGAGAGTCACAATGGTTACCCAGGTCACGTGACCCCCCCTCTCGAGGTCACGTGACCCCCCCCCCCCGAGGTCACGCGACCCTCGTTGACGTCATCGCTACTGATGACATCATCAGTGACGTCACGGATGACGTCACTGATATCCGCATCGTCATCGTCATCATCACTGATGACGTCATTAGTGACGTCACCGGCATCCGCATCGTCATCGTCATCATCACTGATGACGTCACCAGTGACGTCATCAGGACGTCACTGATGACGTCATCAGCACTGTCACGTGACCCCCAAGGTCACGTGACCCCCCGCCACCCGAGGTCACCTGACCCACCCCCCAGTACCCTTCCCTCCTCCTCCTCAAGAGCTGCGCTCTAATTCTGCGTTACAGGGAGTTGTAAACGGCTTTCATTTTTTTTTCGTCCCATTACTTTGTGCACTTCCATTATCAAAATATCTCCCCATCGGCATCTTTGGGTTGAAATGCTATAGATTTGTATTTTCGTTTCCTGTTTTCATAGAGTAAAATTGGTATGAATATCTCCGACGTGCTGTGCGGAAAAGCAGACTCACGGTCTTCCTTTCCAAACAGGTGACGAAAATGAATGCGGAAATACAACACAAATAATTGCTTTTGTTGGACAAACTCCACAGTGCGACATCACTTTGTGACATAACCGCTCGTACACCTAAAAGTTGTAACAAGACTCAAACAGTGAATTCAATGCGCCAGTGCCTTGCTATTTGCTTTATTTACCTATTCCAAACGTTTGATTTAATAAATACATATTTCTGATGTTTTTCTCGTTTTTGTTTTGATACGCACTTTATTACGGACATGTTTTGTCACGGATTTATGTAAGGAGCCGAAACTCAGAGACACCGGGAATAAAAATGAAACGACCCTTGCCATTTAAATGGGGTGCTCCACGTAAAATGGGCCCTGCTAGTTCCAATTTAAGCATATTTCCCGGGCGCCCAAAACGTCCGATCAAGCCGTTGCCCACCCCGCGTCTTCCTAATATATCGATAGTCAGATTCTCAATATGAGCCTCACGTTCAGCAGCAATTGCTTAGGTTGGGAATTGTTAATGCGAACTCATAAAGGTGCCTAGAGCCATTCCTTATTGTATATGCCTCGGACAAAATCAATATGACTATGCTAGTTCCCGTGCAGGCCTCCTTCAGTTCGGCAGCCCATAAACATTTTATGAGCGAAATGATGAACAATTAGCGCTATAAATCCCATGAATCTGAACAAATATTAAAAAAGCGGAGGTCGGTAGAAACTTGCAGTTACAGATTATAACCAAGGCAGTTTGTCTCGGCGGGCTAGTCTGTGCGGGGAAGGGGGTGGAAGAGTATTAGGCAGATACGAACTCATTCCGCGAAAAAGTCACCGTGGAGATGTATTGTAGAGGGCAAATACATTACTGTCCCGAGAGTTCTGCTTTTAATGGGGGTCTGTGAGCAGACTATGTTATAAAATATTAGTTAAAACAAATAGACGGACAAAACACATTTCCGTTCAATTTTGTTTGTTAAGTTCAGTCTGTCCATTTATTGATCTCTATTGTTCCCAGTCTCCCCAGTCTGAACAAGAATCTATTTTACTCCCTAGTATTATACTTATTTAAAATTGGTACAGCTCAGCTGGGCTCCCGTATTGAGAATCAAAAAGTTGCGTTACTTTCTCTCTTCAAGTTAGCTTATTTTATTTATTGCCCCGCGCGCCGCCGAGCGAGCGCGTGCGAGGCCAAATGGTTACCGTGCTTGGCTTTTGCTTGGAGGCCCCAGGTTCGATTCCTGAAAGCGGGCGTTTATTTAATTTATTATTTCGTTTTAGCGTTCTTGTAAGTTCGAGTACTTTGTCGTCTAATCGAGGTTCAAATGTACTACGCGCCGAACGTTCTATGCCGATTGTTCCAGAAACCCACGCGGGTGCAAAAGGTGCTCTGCGTGGCGGTCCGGGAGCAGTCTCGCTCTTACGCTCGACCGTGCTACTCCGCCAACCATGAACGCCTGCGACGCTACCTTTTTTTTTATTTTTGTGTTGGGTACAAGTTTACGTCTAATAAACGTTTAGTTTCCTACTGCACTAACTGTGTCTCTGCCTGTTATTTGAGACAATATCTAGGGTCGGCTGACTCTTTTCCATACATCAAGCATACTTGATAATGAAGCAACAAAAAACAGGTGGACACCATAATACGTACAATTGTTTGACTACCACTGATATATATATATATATATATATATATATATATATATATATATTGTGACGATGAAGAAGACGACGCTGCGGCAGTGGTGTGCGCTACTATAGCGCACTAGGCCCACGCGCTAGGCCCTGCAGCCATTAAATGATTCGGCTTCATTATGTGAGCATCCTTGTCTTCTCCTGCCGGCCCCGCATCTCCGTAACATCTGGTGGAGGTGCGGGGTACCGATCATCCCGTTCACCCCCATCAACCTTCACGCCGTCTGTGGAAGCGCTCCGCCTCATCTGACTGATCTCCAGCCCACAGCCCTGCAACACAGCCCCCGCCTCAATAATGCCGTGAAGACAGGACGACATGAACTGACAGACGTAAGCGAGGAACCATTAAGAGTGTTACGTGATGACTTGAGGACGCGACTGCGAGACGATGATTGTGACGACTGAGAGCTACGAGAATCGACGATCCCCTGCCCCGTCCCCAGCCCAATCTTGTGAAGGAATGACGGATGTTCCCCAGCCCGGACAGTGTCGTCGCGGGGCTGTGACTGGTGCTTCGGTCGGTAATGCTGCTAGAGCGTCTTCCGGTCATGGAACTGCGACAGGTTCTCATATTTCGCGGCAGGCAGCACTGCTTTGTCCATCTGTCTTCATCAGTTTCTGTTTTGTTTGCGTGCATATTTTTCTTGCGTGTTCTTCATTCATCGGCCGGGTCGTCCTCTTCCAAGGAGGGGGTAATGTGACGATGAAGAAGACGACGCTGCGGCAGTGGTGTGCGCTACTATCGCGCACTAGGCCCACGCGCTAGGCCCTCCAGCCATTAAATGATTCGGCTTCATTATGTGAGCATCCTTGTCTTCTCCTGCCGGCCCCGCATCTCCGTAACAATATATATATATATATATATATATATATATATATATCAGGGTGTCGAACCGGAACCGAACCGAACCAAAAACCGGAACCGAACCGGTATTTTTTCCGGAACTGAACCCGAACCCGAACCGTTATATTGTTATCGCGATGAACCCGAACCGGAACTGAACCGGAAAAAAATAACGGTTACCAGCTCATGTCAAAACGGTTCGGCCACGCGCTGTTGACAATGAATGTGCTATCAATGCCATTTGTTTTAGAGCGCAGCTCTTAGGGGCCCGTTCCCGGCTTGAGCGGCGTCGCCGTCGGCGTCGCCGTCGCCGTCGGCGTCGGCGTAACCGCAACCCTCGTAACACTCGTGAGGGTTACGAGGGTTAATCTCATGAGGGTTACCCTCACGAGGATCACGAGGGCCACGAGGGTTACTTACCCTCGTAACCCTCACGAGGGTTACGAGGGTTTTTACCCTCAGAAGGGTTACCTTCACAAGGGTTACCCTCACGAGGGTTACTTACCCTTGTAACCCTCATGAGGGTTACGAGGGTTAGTAACCCTCGTGAGGGTAACCCTCGTGAAGGTAACCCTTTTGAGGGTTACGAGGGTTAGTAACCCTCGTGAGGGTAACCTTCACGAGGGTTACCCTCACGAGGGTCACGAGGGTAATGAGAGTTACCCTCACGAGGGTTACTTACCCTCGTAACCCTCACGAGGGTTACGAGGGTTAGTAACTCTCGTGAGGGTAACCTTCACGAGGGTTACCCTCACGAGGGTCACGAGGGTTATGAGAGTTACCCTCACGAGGGTCACGAGAGTTACCCTCACGAGGGTCATGAGAGTTACCCTCACGAGGGTCACGAGAGTTGCCCTCACAAGGGTTACTAGGGTTACCCTCACGAGGGTCACGATGTTACCCAGGTCAAGTGACCCCCCCTGGGGTCACGTGACCTGGGGATACCCCCCGAGGTCACGTGACCCCCCGTTGACGTCATAGCCACTGATGACGTCATCAGTGACGTCACTGATGACGTCACCGGCATCCGCATCGTCATCGTCATCATCGCTGATGACGTCATCAGTGACGTCACTGATGACGTCACCGGCATTCGCATCGTCATCATCATCACTGATGGCGTCATCAGTGACGCTACTGATGACGTCATCGGTATCGTCACGTGACCCCCCGACGTCACGTGACGCCCCAAGGTCACGTGACTCCCACAAGGTCACGTGACCCCCAAGGTCACGTGACCCCCCCGCCCCCCGAGGTCACTTGACCCCCCCCCCCCCCCCCGTAGTATCCTTCCCTCCTCCTCCTCAAGAGCTGCGCTCTAATTCGGCGTTACAGGGAGTTGTAAACGGCTTTCATTTTTTTTAAAGTGCCGTCAACTGACACACAACTCGCTTACATATTTTTCTTCTCCACTCAGTCTTAGGAATATAAGCGCTGCATCCACGAATCTTGACATAGGAACCAGTATTGCGCTGGTCGCGGCTTGCATGGAAGAAAAAGAATTGGAAGGCTGTGCAAAAAAAAAAAAGAAAAATCGCGCCACGGGATTTTATTTTTCTACAATCTCGTAAATCGTAAATGCTGCTTTGTGCTCATTTCATAACACGTTTCTAGAACGCGCGAGTTTTTGAAGCTTGCTTCCATCGGAATGAGAAAAGAAAAGGCTGTGGAGTTTGATAATAATGCATCCGGTTTCGTATAGGCACTTAGAAGCTAACATCTTTGTGAGACAGCGAACTCTTCTATTTTAATATTTATCCTATTACGTCCTTCTGGCGTTGCGTTCGGTGAAGCGGTTTTCATATTCCGTATCTTGTTTAATGAAAACTTCTTTAAGGGTCTAATTTGAGTTACCGAAGGCTAGTTCAAATAAAGAAAGCTGTATTTTCTCCCCACTGTTCCTTCAGTTGCTTACACGCCGAGGTGGCGGGATAGTTAGCGAGTTCTACTTGTAAGTGGGTTTGTAAGGAGGTCGCGGATTTTACAGCTACTGCGTCGGACCCAATTAGATGAAGTCCGAATGTGTAAACGTCGGTGAGGTAACCTTTGAGTGCACATAAAGAAACCATTCCTGGTAGAAATCCCTGAGCCTTACACTACGATGTATCCCGTTTTGTATGTGCTGATTTCAGATGTTTTATTTGCAGTTTATTTTGATGTTGCAATTTGTCATTTATAATTTCGGAACCGGTTCGCGAACCGGTTCAGCGCCCCGAACCGGTTCGCGGATCGAATTAATCGAACCGGAACTGAACCGGAACAAAATAAATTTACCTGAACCTGAACCGTAACCGAACCCGTATTTTTTTTTGGTTCAACACACTGATTTATATATATATATATATATATATATATATATATATATATATATATATATATATATATATATATATATATATATATATATATATCACAAACAGCCCCGCCTGCAGAGCACAATAATGAGTTGAACACTCAGTCAGCGCTTCAAGCGCGGGCTATTTTCATCTCTACCGGAACGATTCAGGAAATAATACGCCTGGCGCAAAGCGAGAGTACGTAAATAGTGGTAAGGTTTTGAATTGGGCCATTTGGTAACAGTTAAACAAGATGAAATACAGCCTCAGTACACATGGAGGAAGAAATAGAAACGAACATGAGATAACGACGGCAGCCGTCGTCCTTTTACGTTCTTTTTTTTTTCTTCGTCCGTATGTACTGAGGCTATATTTCAACATGGCAAGTGTATTCGTGCGAAAGATCTTTATCCGCGGAGAAAACCGGGTACGTCATAGAGCTGCAAGAAGAAAAAGACAAGAGAAGGTGGAGGTGGTGCAGAAAATCCAAACGGGCATACCCACGACCGAGTCGGAGTCGACGGAGTCTCTTTTCGCGAACCTGCTGGCAACCTTCGGGGGCTAGTTCTACAAAAGTCAGGGAAAAAAAGAAACGAGAAAGACACATCACACTTTAACGCTGTTAACTGTAATCCCCACTCAAAAATTAGGGGTACAAACTAATACGATATAGCTTCGCCAATACTGGAAACTCCTTCGAAAACCAATGGAAGCGATGGCGAACGTGACAGTGGTGCCTCTAGCGGACTCGGAGTTAACGGAAGCAGACGGCGCAATGGAAAAGTATAGGCTCCGCAACGTCCTCGAGTTTTGCGAGTCCCGTTTCGTCACTCCAACAGCTGAAACATTTCATTACAATCAGTCCGCTTGCAAAGCGGAATCCACTGATCACAACCTCAACGACAAATTGTAACGCGCGCATATACAAAGATAGAGCAGTTTATTTCGCGGTCTCAAACGCCACTCAGGGCATCACACGCGCTTGAAGCGCGTCTGGGAAGCGGAAATATGCGTTTAGCTACTGAAACTACGTCGTAAGAGGTTGCTGTTGATCCGCTACAGAGTTGACAATATTTATTACCTGAATAGGTGATCATTAAAGCGTGCGCAAGCTGCAGCACAAAACGAAACAAAAAGTAACGATAAAAATGACCGTGCAAGCACTTGCCAAACTTTGCAGGAAAATGAAAAATGTCTTCCCAGATAAAAAAAAAGATAATAGGGCATAGTCGCGAACAACGGCGAATAAAACAAAGAAGTCAGAAGACGATACGAAGATACAAATCACCCAGCAAAGAAACTGCTTGAACGGCGACGAGCGCAGGTAGTGGTCACACACGGTATTAAGCCCGCCCCCCCCCCCCCCCCCCCCCCCCCCCCCCCCCGAGACAAAAAAAAAAAAGAGGAAGCAACACGACGAAACTAATCAAAAAAGAAAAGGAGCTTCCTTTTTTTTCCAGCTGCTTGTTACACATTTGTTTGTTTGCTTTTGCGGCCTTGGTAGGAACAAAATACAAAAAGAAGGGGAAAAGAGTAACGTTGTCTAGCTCGCTCTGCCCGTAAATTAAGAGTCGCACGCTGCAATCTGGTACGTGGAAGCAGTGTGTGACCTTTTTTGCTTTCGCGTTTCTTTTCTCTGTGACCTGGGCAGGTTTTTGTTTTTTCGTTTGTTCGCTTGACGAAGCAGTACCGAAGTTCATTCAGCGTACCTTGTTGACGTGTACATGTCGAGACAAGCTTTGCACACCGCGTCTTTCTTTCGTCGATCAACAACCTCAAGTCCGCCTTCAGTGGAACTCTTGTCGGGCGTGTCGAAGGCACGGTTGAAGGTACCGGCTAGGTGACGAGCTAAGTCGAAAGGTGGTGTCATTTTTGCATGCGAATATTTCTCGGTCTTCAACGAAATGTCTTTCGAGGCGTTCCATGTTTCTGATTGCAGTTGGAGTTAGCAAGCATGATGACAAGTCTGACTGGCTGCCCACCCGGCTACAAAAGACTGGGTGTTCAGTTGTGCATCTGGTCGGTCATCCATGAAGCTCTCAGCGATCTCTGTGGAGTTGTCATAATCGTCTGTTCAGGGCGTCAGTGGCGATTTTGAACCCAGACTTCGATAGCTCTTCGAGTTTAATTCGAAGTAACTTAGTTACTCACGTTTGTTCGGCCTTCGGGAAGGGGAAGAAGCATTTTCCTCCACATCGCAAAAACTTGTTCTTGCAGTGGTAGGCAGCCCATGGCATGCCATTCATCTCCAAGTAGGCGCTGGTGCCTGCCCTGAGGCGGCGGATTGATAAACAAGCGATGACCTACAGCAGATATGCCCACGTACACAAATAACGTTCGAATAGAAATCTATAACGAGCTTAAACGTTTTAATATTTTTAACAAATATTAAAAAGCATGTAAGAATATATTGGATTAGACACTCAATCGAAGGCTAAAATAGGAGGTTGTCGTAGACTGCAGTATAGAAAACAAAAACAACAAAGTTGCAGACGGCCCTCAGTCCGAGCATAGCGTAGCAGACGAGTCGGCGGTAGCAAGTGCCGAAGCGAAGGAAAGAGTAAAAACTAGCCAAACAAGGCAAAGAGAAATACGCGATGATTCTAACTTCAAGGAAACAAAAAGACAAATAAAAAAACAACAAAAATACAAAAGAGGGAGGGAGAGAGACCGGGCCTGCGTAGCGTCGCCTCAAACATTAAATGAAAGTGGAATTTGAAAAATGGAAGGAGCTGCAAACGGTCGAATGGGTGCTGGCTCTTATCATAAAAGACGCGGAAGGCGTTCGTCATCCCGGCTCTAACAATCGGAATTTGTGCACCCTCTATAACGTAACCGAAATCACCTTTATTTGCGCTACGACGCCGTCTTCTTTCATCTTCTGCAAGACCGAAAAGTCTGATTTTTCTGTAACTACGCTTTTATTAATTTTAGTAACAGCGTCAAATTTCGCCTGTGCACAATCGACTTTTTCCAGAGCATACTGACATCGCAGTAGCGTACCTGGTCCGAAATTGCTTTTTCCTCTTCATCCGGAGGCGATCGTAACGGCATAAAGCCATCTCACCAATTAGACAAAACGGTTTTAAGCTATACATTCATGAGAAATGAGAATTGCAACAAAAAATCGAACTGATTGATAAGAAAATTAAAGTTGAAACGGAGCTATGTTTTAAAATTTTTGTAGATTTCCCTCTTTCAAGAAACAGGGCGAAGGCATGCGTTTATGTTTTGTCTGACTTAGACAAGTTGTGACATAGTATTCTATTCAGGAGAGCCCCAAAATTCCTACCTGAAAGATCTAATTTCTTTCCCACGTGAAAAAGATGTCCTTCGCTCATGGGGTGGCACATATGTTTTAACATTAAAAGTAGCGAAAACCCGTGACGATCTTTTTTTCATTGGTCACCTCGCACGGAGATAGGCAAAACCAATGAGTTCTGGAGAATTCGTCTGCTACAGGAGACTCGGAGCTCGCCAGGGGCGCTGCGATCACTTTTCACCCGCTTTCCGTGGAAGTTGCCAGTATTGGCTTACATGGTATCTGGTACAAATGAGGGGCCCAGTCGTTCCGATGAGACGACGGATATTCTGTGGCCCGGGCACAGATTATCCTCGGCTACCGGTGAGCTCGGGGGATTGGCGAACATCCGTGACGCGGAGCACGTGACCTCAAAACTCGATGATGTTTAATCTTCCCCCAAGAAGAAACTGAGCCTTTATGCGAATACACCGTAAAGGCTTGTTTAAATACTTTTAACAGAGAACGACCGAGAGAGACATTACCGGTTTTTAAGCCTCTTGCGACGTCTTAGGACCAGCTCCGCAGAAGAGCACGCGATCCCAAGTCGTCGCAAGAAGCTTAAAACCTCGTCCTGTCTCTCTCCGTCCTACTCGGTTGCAAATGTGTGAACGGCGCGTACAGCGCTGTTTACGCTTTTGTAACGGAGTAAGACCAAGAGAGACAAGACCGGGTTTTTAAGCCTCTTACAACGCCTTAAGGCCCGTTCACACTCTTGCAATCGAGTACGACCGAGAGAAACGAGACTTGTTGAATCTTTTAAAATTTCTTAAAACGAGAGAACACGCTGGAACGTTGCCGCCATCTATGCGGTGACGCTGGAACTGCATTTCACAAGAGCGAAGGTTTTGCGGGACTTCTGAGGTCAAATGTGCGTAATAACTATAAGAAAGGCTGGTTTATAACATTTACAAAAGTTTTATTAGCCGACAAAAAAAGGATAATGCGCGGGAGAAAAGGAAAGTATACCGGACCTCAAGTTTACACTGCTACCCAATATATGGCGACAGTGTGTCCTCACGTTGTAAGAGGTCTTAAGGCACCCAGTTTTCAGAGGTCGCAAGAGTGTGAACGGTCCTTTAGGACCAGCTCCGCAGCTGCGCATCCGGTCCTAAAACGTCGCAAGAAGCTTAAAAACCGGTCTTCGGTCGAACTCGGTTGCAAGTGTGTGAACGGCGCTAGAGGGTTGAATCGGAGAACGAGTTGCACTCCGCGACAAGTCAACACGCAGAGGTAAAGGAAATTCCAAATGCGTTCAAACAGCAAGGCGGGCTCGTATTCTGCGCGGAACAGAGGACGTTTCTTAATAAATTCCTGGCACGGAGATGAGTTGACGGTTGAACGACTCACATGCGCCCACTTCAGTCAAAGGATTTGTATAAGTGATAATTAGAGTTGTGTTGGACATTTCTTATTGTAGATCGCGTTTTATTTTTCTAAGCTTTCGAGCACGAGTGGTGCAACTCAGTGAAAAAGGGAGACAAAACCCTCTACTAAAATGTCTGTAAAGAACCGCTGGCGGTAGCGATGTATCTTTTGTCTCCCATTGTGCGTTTTCTTCATGCCGTTCATCCTTGTTTTGGATAAAATACTGAAATATATTTGGTGTGAAGGGGTTTCAAGTCATCATTGTAGTTACAGAATCGAACGGTAAATTTATAATTCAAAACGTTCCTGTGGTCGTCAGTACCTCACAACTGTCACCGCTCTCCTCCTGAAATTGGTTACCCTTTGTCAGCAAAAGGACGTACGAAACAAGGCTGATCTGGTACATAATGAAAAATATCAGATTAATAACATTACTAAAATTCTGCAGCAGATGAACCTTGTTATCGGTGGCCGAGAAAACAAATTTGAATACTAAAGCTAGGTGTTGGCTTTAAGTGTGAGGTGCTTCCCGACGGAACTCGACCATCAAGACGACGTCAAACGCGACCCGAAGTAGTCCACGTCGTGCGCCTCAAGCCATATTACGAACGATAGAACTTCGGACTCTCGTCAAACTGTGAACTGTGGTTCGCGATTCTACTGTCCTTTTGCTGTGGATTTGGTGTTTTCGGTTTGTGCTGCATCGGGACGGTGCGCTTTTAAAGGGGCGGATAATGCCGCGCGCAGGGGTCACGGACTTGCAGAAGATTCTTGTTTATTTTTGCTGCGGACATACCTTCTGTCGTTCATCCCTGCTTTTGTTGTTCTAGAAAGTGAGTGTTCATTCTCGCCCCGAGCGCGCTACGCTCGAACCTTCTCCGCCGAATCTTCGAGATAGTGACTCACTGTAGATAAGAGGCCACCCGCAACCTTGTCGAGTCAGTTTCACCTCAGCGTTCGATCTTGCTGCTTCGCCGCCTTCGACGCCCGCGACACTGTGTTATCATCTTTCTTTCTCCTTTTACTTATTGGGCACAAGTTCGCCCCATTAAACGTTCAGTTTACTCAGTCATTCGCCGCCTCGTCACTTGTTATCCGTGACAATATGACCGTAGCAGAAACCATGCAACTCAGGACATATGTCTATGACGGATCTTATAAGGTTCGACCGTTGCTTTTGTCAGCGTTAATTAACGTCTACCCCTTTTTCTTTCTTGTTTTCTTTTTTTTTTTTAGAGCAAGATTTTAGGCGCTTTTTTCGGCTTGAACGGTGACGCCGTCACCGTCGGCGTCGCTGTCGCCATCACCGTCGCCGTCGGCGTAACCGCGCGTTGCATTATGGGACGTTTCCCATAATGACGTCACACATGACGTCACGTGACATCAAGCGCGACCCTCCCCTCCTCCTCTTCAAGAGTTTCGCTCTAATTTGGCATTACAGAGAATTGTAAGCATCTTTCATTTTTCTTTCTTAATGTGTTTATTTGAGTTAAGCTATACTTCGTTTCTGCTCAAGTTCAGACGCAGTCCACGCTACAAGCGCGGGCACGTGGCTTTAAACAATGCTTGCACTGAATGAGCACAATATGCTTACTACGGACACTAAACCCCCCCCCCCCCCCCCCCCCCACAAAAAAAAAAAAAGTCAAATTTGGGGGTTTTACGTGCCTAACCAACGGCGGGCATCTGGCACGCCCCAGCGGAGGACTGAGGATTAATTTCGACCACCTGGGGATCTTTTGACGTGCAACCGAAAGCTCGGTTACCACGGCGTCGTCTCCGCGATAAGCCTCCGTCATATTGCGGGCACCTCGGCCGGGATTCGAACCCGCCAAGGCGAGAGCGCCGTAGGCCGACGCTCTCGCCTCGGAGCCACCGAGGTGGCGCTTAAAGCCCAGAGCTCGCGCTTGTGGCACCGGCTCCGTCTGACCTTAAAGGGATACTGAACCGAAATTTGGATTTTGTAAAATAAGGTGGGAGGGGGGGGAAGCGTTGAACGGGACGCTATGAACCCCAAAACATCGCTCGCACATTGATATCTCAAAGGGACGGCCGTACTTTTGGAAAAGAAGAGCGCAATCAAGCGAGGTCTTTCACGTCATTGTCCTCCGGGAAAATTTGAGAATGAGGGGAAGCGGCCTCGGCTTCTCTCCTCCTCAGTTCGGTTCGCCAGCTCGCCGGGACGTAGCGAGGAGGAGAGGGAATGGGAATCGTGACGTCGCATGCCTCGTTAGCCGTTTTCAATCGCGCACTTATGTTCCAAAATATGACAATCCGTTTGAGATATTGTCACGAATGACGATTGATGAAGCAAAGATAACTGAAGAAACTAAACGTCTAATGGGGCGAACTTGTGCCCAAACCAAAAAAAAAGGAAACAGAAGAAAACAGCAGAGTGTCGCGGGCGTTGATGTCGGCGAAACCGCAGGATCGAGCGCAGGGGCGAAACTGACTATGGCTCGCCACGCGAAGCCCCTTATGTACACGCGTGGGCTTCTGGAATAATCAACATAGAAGGTTCGACGCGTAGAACATTCGGGCCTGGAACAAGCTAACATGATTCTCGAATTTTACAGAACACTAAATTACAGGAATAAGCAAAAGGGCGTCCTTCGTGAGGTACGGCGTCCTTCGTGAGGTGTGTCAGCGGTGCGGACAGCTTCGCGAAGTCTCGAACAATGCGCCTGTAGTAGGCACAGAGTCCGAGAAATCTTCTCACGGCCTTCTTGTCAGCCGGCGGCGTAAATGCAGTTACGGGTCTTCTCGGGGTCAGGTAGAACACCTTTGTTGTTCACGACGTGGCCAAGGAACTTTAGTTCCCCATAGGCGAACCGACACTTTGTTGGCTCGAGTGACAGGCCGGCGGTCTTGATGGCTTGAAGCACGGCTCGAAATCGTCTGAGGTGTTCGTCGAAATCTCGTGAAAATACCACTACATCGTCCAGGTAGACGAGGCAGCTCTGCCATTTCAGACCTGCCAGCACGGTGTCCATGACGCGCTGGAATGTGGCTGGTGCTGTACAAAGTTCGAACGGCATCACTTTGAATTCCTACAGTCCGTCGGAAGTGACGAAGGCAGTTTTCTCCCGGTTACGTTCGTCGACTTCAATCTGCCAGTAACCACTCTTCATCTCCATTGACGAAAAATATCGGGAGTGGCGAAGTCGGTCTAACATATCGTCGATGCGGGGGAGCGGATAATCGTCCTTCTTCGTCACAGCGTTCAGTCGACGATAGTCCACGCAGAACCGCAGGGTTCCGTCCTTCTTCTTTACAAGGGCGACTGGGGACGCCCATGGACTTCTTGAGGGTTGGATGATGTCGTCGGCGAGCATCTGCTGGACTTGATCTTGAATCACTTTCCTTTCCTTTAAGGAGACTCGATACGGCGACTGGTGGACAGGGAGTGCGTCGTCATCGATAATAATGCGATATTTCGCCATTGGTGTTTGGCGAACTTTTGATGTCGTGGCAAAACAGTCACTGTATTCGGCAAGGAGATCAACCAGTTGCCGACGCTTCGGAGCTGGGAGCTCGGGGTCGATGTCGAGTGGAGGCGGCGTCGTGGTCTTCGGCTGTGGCGACGAGGTTTCCTCGGATATTGCGGTGACCACTGCTGGATCCTGAAGCTCTCTGACGTGGCCCACGGCGGTACCCTTCGTTAGGTGCTGCGGCTCCTCTCGAAAGTTGGTCACAAGAACAGTTGTACGTCCTTCTTGGAGATCCATTACGCCTCGTGCGACACCAATTCCTTTTTGGAGGAGCAGTTGGACACTGCCTTCCACAAGAGCTTCACCGTGCATGGCGGCGTCGGTTACAACGGTGACGAAAACACTCGACCGTGGCGGTAGGTTCACACGGTTGGCGATGACTGAGATAGCGGTTGACGTCGTGTTGGTCTCCATCGGCGGCAGGAGGGGCTTTCGCAGCGTAAACTGGTTTGCCGCGAGGTCGATGACGGCGCCATACTCGCAGAGAAAGTCCATTCTGAGGATAACGTCCCTCGAACAGTCTTGCAGAATGACGAACTTCACGGGGCACGTCTCACCGTGGATCTCGACGCGAGCAGTGCATCGCCCGACTGGTGTGATGAGGTGCCCACCGGCGGTTCGTATTTGAGGTCTATCCCACGGCGTCGTGACTTTTCGAAGGCGGCGGGAGAGCCTCCCACTCAAGACTGAGTAGTCTGCTCCGGTTTCCACGAGTGCCGATGCCTCGACGCCGTCGATAACAATTCGTTTAGGTTGTTGGACACCGATGCAGGAGCGTCGTTGTGATGCGTAGCGTCGGGAGAATGGGAGCGCTCCGTCGTTCTTAGAGGCTCTTTGCGTCGGTCGTCTTCGGCAACTACCCTTAGGGGTTGCCGCGCCTAGTTTTCCCCGGCGAGGAGCGAGGGGCGACAGGCTTTCACGTCGGGGTCGGTGCATCGGCAAAGCTGGACGTCGTGGCGAAGGCGATCGGAACTCTCGGCGGGACGTAGGCTCGAAGGACTGAGGTCGTTGCAAGTACTCGTCGATCTCCCGAGGGCGTTCACCATACCGGGGGCGCTGGTCGTTTGGGTGGAATCCGCGCAGCCCGAGTCGTCGGTATGGGCATCGGCGGTACACATGGCCAGGTTCCTCGCAGTGGTGACAGAGCGGGCGTCGGTCGGCCGTCCTCCAGACGTCTGTCTTCCTCGGCGCAGGTCGCTGTGGGTGAACGTGCGCCGGATCTTCATGTCGTCGGGGGTACTGCGGCGTTGGGGCGTCTCTTCGGGGCTGCGCCGGGGATTGGCGGGAAACTTGCGGCGGTCGTCGGGCCATGGCGGCGTACACTCTAAGAAAAAATGGAGGAAAAAAGTGGCAACGGCGCGTCTTTCTCCCTTCTACTGACGCGCCGCCAAGCGGACACGAGAAGAAGGGAGGAACGAGACGTTTTCCTCCTTCTCCAGGCAGACGGGAGATAGCTTTCGCCCCCCCCGACTCATCTTCTTTCGGTTTCGTTTTTCGAGCACGTCGCGCACGCTGTTTAATAAATTAATGTTGAGTTGATTAAAATTTAGTGGTAGCGAAGGCCGCCTGTAATTCCGTCTTCTAGTCCAAACGTGCAGAACATTTCAATTGCATTGACGTTTTTACCACTAATTTTATCAAACGAGCAAACGAAGCCGCTAGAAACAGCGAAGTTCCGGAGCAGTGCTAGCAGCGCCACGTACAGTGGGGGATGGCCGTCTCCGGATTGCGGGACTCGCGCGACGAGCGTTTCGCCGCAGTAAGGTTGCAACGCCTATTGGCTGAGAGAAAAAAGCAAAAACAAGCAAAACAACACAAACAGGAAGTGACGAAAATTTTTGTTTTGTTTGTTTTTGCTTCTTTCAATTCTACTTTTTGTTTTTACTTTTCGTTCCTCCAAGTGTTTGTTGGGCGCTTTTCGGAGCGGTCGCGTCGGTTCCATATCAGTGGTTCCAGCGGTCTTTCTTGTATAAGAGTTGGTCGTGACATTCAATGCTTGGGAACGAGCGTCGGCAGTGAAGTCCACAGCGCATTCAGCGCATTCATGCAAGCCAGCAACAGGCCCCGTCTCGCCACATGGAGGCCCGTGGGACGCTTGTTCGGAAAGTAAAAGGTGAGTGGAATTTTCATCATTCTTGCCCAGCTCGCTTGCACCTTTGCATTTAATTGCATTCTAATTATAATGAGTGGAATTTACCTACTGGTGGCGTTCGATCGTCGATTCGACACCGCTGTGGTGGAATTTGATAGCGCTTGCCTACCTCACGTAGCGTCGGGGACAAAGAAGATAATCAACGGGACTGGCATGTGGCTCCCAAGTGCCGCCTGCGCCGCATTTGCATGTTGGGAATGTCAGCTTTTGACGAGCTCGTGCAGTCACAAAAGCGTTCTGTCGAAAGACGGGATTTACAAACAGATCAGGCTTCGCGACTGGCCCTCACGGCGCGTTGAATTTGTGGCGGGTAAATATGTTGCTGTTCGTCCTGGTAGGCCTGCGATGGTGTTTTCTGCACAAATACTGTATTCTGCCTCGTGGTACATTCACACCTGCAGCAGAACTGCTAAGCGATTCTGCTACAGGTTAATGGCGAAGAGTTGTGCTCTTCCATAGTGTGCATGTTAAAGTGACAACAAATAAGTGCCTCTTTGTTCTATTTCTCCTTTGGTATTCAACTGGTTTTATTTTCTACTACATTTTGTTCAGAAAGCCGCTGCGAGACAGGCATTATTGATGTATACTATCCAAAATAATGCTTGAGCATGAGACGAGGTAACAGAAATACTTCTTTATGTGCCTGCTTTTTATGTTTTTGCAATTCACCGGTTAGACCACTCTTCTCATGGTTATTGTTTTGTTGGGTGCAAAATTTTCCACCCCAGGTGTCCGATGCTTGCGGCTGATGACTTCTACCTACGTGCATCAAACAGCGGGCCTGCACCTTCGCCGAGACAGCAGTAAAACAGTTCTGGGTAACTGCAGCGACTGGGTCACCGATGCCGTTCCACTTCCTGCACTGCACTTTGCGTGGGTCAAAGGGCCAGCGCATGCCTTTTATGCGTTGTCGCCAGCCATAGTGAGTATGGCTTGGAGTCACGTCATGCGAGTGAAATGCTTGTCACCTGAGTGACGTCAGTGGGTGGGGGTAGAGTTCCTGTATAGGCTCCCTGCGGGAGCCAGAGTTGCACATTTGTTTTCCCCGTGCCGCCACGCCGCTATTCGCCGAGATCCATCACGTGAGGAGCAAAGCATCCGGTGGCGTGCAAGAAAGCCACCTTTACGGTCGCTCCGCCGACGTTTCTCTTGCCCCGGCGTATGTTTCCCTGCTTTCCGCCTCCTTTTCCTCCTCTCCTGTTTTCCATGCGCGCGGCGCCGCTGTTCGCCAAATTTAGTCACGTGAGGAGCAAAGCATCTAGCTCGTGCGGGAAAGCCGGCGCTACGGCCACGCGCCGAGGCTGAATGCGCAACTCTGCTACCGTAGGTAGCTATACAGGAACCCTAGGTGTGGGGGGGGGGGGGGGGGGGGGGGGTGCCGTTGCCGCCGTTGGTGGGGCTATGACCGGTGGTTTGCGATCGCAGACCACCAAGCACCATTGCACTGTTCCTGGGTGAACTAGCCGCTCTTGAGGAAGAACAGGGTGCTTTTGGAAGCGCTATGGTGTCCGCTTTTTCACTCGCTCCAACAGAGGACCTCTTGGGGTATTGTACAACACAGGAAATAAAGGGCCCGAAAGTTTTCTACCCCGACGAGGTGTGGGTTATGGCAGAACCAATTTTCTCAAAGGTGCGAGTAGACACAAATGCGGCTTTGTTCCGTGGACACCTTCATGTGTGGTGGCACGAGGCAGTCATTGCTTAACCTTGCTTAAAGATCAACGACTGGACTGGTCATGGGTGGCGTGCCTGAGAGTGGGACAGTAGACGGCTGTTATATACCAACTTTAGACTTCATTCACCCCTTAACTGACAGGGCACTGGAGGCTACATGCTGGGTGAACCAGCCGATTGTCAGTCTTGCATCACTTATAATGCCCCTTTCTCATACAGATGTGCAGGTCGGACATGAGGCAATAAAAGCTTGGCCCACCAACCACATGGCTCCTACCGCCCTGTCAACGTAGGGGTGAACGGAGCGTAGGGGCGGCAGAGTTGGTGGCGTCTGGTGAGTGCTCCTGGCATAGCAGCTCGGCAGTGGCGAGTTACTAAAGCACAAAATGCAATACCGCACTTTACTCTGAATGCTGAGAGCCATCGGAGCCAATCCAGTGCCGAAGGTGTGTCACGTGGCCTGTCCGTTGGGTGCAACGGCACGTGGAGCACAGTGTCATCTGGCAGCGACAAAGAGTTGGATTGGCTGCGGTGGCTCGTATCGTCGGCTGCGGTAAAACAAAAGGTGAAACGGAGTAGAATGTGATGGCGTGTCGCATCACAGAAGGTGAGCAGAGTAAACAGATAAAAGTGATTTTTAGAGCGCATCACCGGTGCCCCAGGGCGGACGAGAAGAAATCTTTTCGCCTATCGATATATTGACGGGGGACCGGGGGGAGGGGCCTCTGGGGACTGGGCGGTGCCGAGAACAGGCAAGTGTGTGCGACCGGATCTCGGGTAATCGTGGGAGACGAGGCCTGGGGGCCCTCCTAGTGTTTAGCTTTGGCTTTACGTGCGAATATCGGTGTAATGTCGTAGATCTTTGCAGTTTAGATTGAGTGTTTTTGAGCGTTGTGTTTTAGGAACAAATAAAAGGGAGCGGAATACCCGCTCTCGTGAAAGAACCAGGCTGGACTCTGGTTGTTTGACGGACCACATGGGATCTGGCGTATCGGCGGTAGTATGCAATTTCCTACGATGTGTCCTTTAAGTTTCATATATTTTGGTCTTGCATTTTAACCACTATTGTATAACTTGCTCACACCATTGTTTAACATGTTTGTTTCCTATGGTTGCATTTACAATTGCACTGTGTAAGGCCCCTGGCTCCGAGGGTAAAATAAAGGAATAGAAACAAGCCTATTCTGTAAGCT
This sequence comes from Ixodes scapularis, assembly GCF_016920785.2. Classification (NCBI taxonomy): domain Eukaryota; kingdom Metazoa; phylum Arthropoda; class Arachnida; order Ixodida; family Ixodidae; genus Ixodes; species Ixodes scapularis. Next base: position 44,160,959 of record NW_024609880.1, on the reverse strand, counting down.
GCCAAGTTCAATTACGATCTCCTCTTCCTGGATATGTACTGTATGCCGAGGGCAAGTTCGTCTGCTTTTTGCGCAGGGGGTAGCGGTGACGTCAGAACGCCGAGCCCTGATTGGCTGATCGCGACCCCCTATCTGAGCGTCGTCTGCTCGCAACGTCGTCTGCGTCCGTCTTACCTTTCCTGCGACTTTCGGAAGTGCAGAGGCCAGATTCACATAACGATCTTACGCCAAAAATGTGCGTAAGACAAAACTTAAGAACAAATTCGTGTTCACGAAACGAAATTTTCGTAAGTTTTGCGCAGGTTACGACGGAATCCTACGGCAGCTCCGAAGCTGTCTTACGCACTTCTTACGATCAAGTCAGCATGGCCAACAGCGTCGCGGTCGCGAAGACCCACAGACGTTTATTTTTCTATGTGCGCTTCTGACGCCTCCCGACTTCAAGCAGCAGGAAAAAAGTAAAAAGTACTTGAAACAGACCATGACGAACAAGAACGCTGGATCCATAAACATCCGGGAAAAGCTCCAACGGCCACGATTCCACCGTACGCGACCAAACGAGCTGGGCAGTTAGGCCTAGTAGGCGCTCCGCGACTCGGCGACCATCTGCCCACGACCGGCTGGTGTGCTGAATGGAATATGCCCGCGTGACTTTTGTGAACCCTTCCCGTATTATACTTTGATTGCTGACCTCAATTTTAGATTAAGAGGTCAATTTCTTCCTCTTATCTCCTTGTTTCCCGGGGCAACAGTGACTCGCCGGTAAAAAAGTGGCGAATCTCCGACAGATGCAGGAAAGGTAAAGCAGCCATCGCTTGGACTGGCAGACGTAAAGCAGACGACGTTAACTGCGCCAACCCACCGACGCCGTTAAAGAGTGAGGGGACTCGCCGCACACGAAGGGAGGGAAAAAGGGAGGGAACTTGCGGACACTGACACGCTTACCCTCTCGGTTCTTAGCAAACAAACCTCGGCGCCTCGGGACACCTCGCCAGTGAGTCCTTTGACTTCCCTCCTTGATGCGCATCCGCTAGTTGTTAGACAAAACAACGTACCGCTCGAGTTATTTCGCCTGCCCTCTCTTATAGGCGAAGTCGAGTTCGCTCCGAAAGTCGCAGAAAAGGTAAGACAGACGCAGACAATGTTGCGAGCAGACGACATTGCAAAGGAGCAGAAGACGCTCAGATAGGGGGTCGCGATCAGCCAATCGGGGCTCGGCGTTCTGATGTCACCGCTACTTCCTTTCTCATGCGCAGAAGACGAAAGTGAGCCTACCTGCGAGGCGTATAGACTGAGCACCGGCCCTGGACAAGCGTAAGTTCATTGCCACAGAGTCAATGCCAGCAGAGCTGCCGAGCCTCGCTTGTGTTTGGTCCCATGGTGGTGCACATTAGAGCACCGAGTGGGTTTACTTTTCAATGCCAGTCCCGGGCCTCCTGGCAACCCGTTCTGCTCGTCCTGACAACAAAGTGCGCTTAGTCAGCATACAAGACCACTGTTACACTTGTTTGAACAAGATTGCAGCTTTAGCGGGCTGCTCGACTGCCCTGTTGTGGCAGCATTTTTTGAAAACGAGTTTCTTACATAGGCTGCACTCAATTAGAAGGCTGGGAGGCATATTGAATCACATATGTCCAATCTGTCTGCCAGAATGTGTGAAAGTAGAACAGATAGCTTATCGCTCTTGGTAGAGCAGCTCAACCTTGACCAAGGTTTACGGTAGGCCTGCGCAGTGCTTTAGATAGAACACATCTAATTTCACTCTCCTTTATCACAGTGTGGAGCTAGAAACTAGTGTGCCCTACCAGCTGGTGGTGGTGTGGTGACCATAGCTGGATGCCGTTACTTTGCTTGGCAGGACTTGACTGAGAAAAAGTTTTCGCCTTTTGCCAAGTTTCACTGAGGCACAGTATAGTTCGCTGCCTGATGCGATCCTAGAGCATGTATCCACCACTTAGAGCTACATGAGACTGGTTCGATCAAAATGAGAATTATATATTGTCCTTTCAGAAATACAAAGTAGTAAACTTTATAACTTGCCATAGAATTCTTTTCTTCTTTTAAGCTTTCTTTTTGTGCAGACAACACTAACAGCTGGCATTGAATTAAAGTATGCCTAAAGTCGGCAAGCCTTTGAATAACTATCGCATTGCCGCAAAGCAAAAAGAAAAAAAAACATAGCATATCGTCTGCTTTTTTTCCCTGCTCTCTCTTCGGATCACTGGTATGCCGATAGAGCAAATAGTCGTAACCTGTTATAAAATAAGGTGCGTAAGTTGTGCACATAATGATGGCATGCAGTTAGGTAGTAAAAATAAGTGTGAGACACTTCACAAAGCAGAACAATTGCAATAAAATGCAGCAAAAACAAAAAAACAATATGCCTTTGCCTGGGAGCGGAGGGGAGAGAGGAGCGACAATTGCAAGCCACTTTATGGCGGCTGTGTCATGTGATTCCAAGATGGCAGCACCTATGCAACGGAGGGCGAAAAGATCTAGAATTTCAGAACTAAATAAAAAGGATGGCATGAAACCATTGGCAGGGGTCTGCTCTGCTAGCTTGGATGAGACGGGGGTTCACCATCACCCTGATGCAATCACTGTACCAAAGTGCTTGCCCTATTGTGCTGCACTCTACTTCAAAATAGAGAATTTGCACCACCAATGTGCTGGAAAATATATTTCCTCAATGCTCAAACTATATGCTAAGGCTTCGTTATATGCCACTGTCTTATAGCAGATAGTTTTCAACTTTTGATTATTTCTTGATTTACTGTAGGTATGAAAACTTTTGGGTAACTGCAGCAGCTGACCACATGGTCACCCCCTCGCCAAAGCGAGGGATGACCTGCAGCCTGTTTGGAAGCCTGGCTTGTAGCCCAATCTACTGTTGCATTAGTAACAGACTGCATTTGGAAGACAGTGTGGCTGTAGCTAGCTTCAGTTGCTGCATTGGAATGTGCATCTATTGACATTAGGTGACCATAGCAGACAGAACTTATTGTGCAGGGGGAGACTGGTGTGGTGAGATCAGGTGAGTATGTGGGCTCTTTTGCAGTGCTTTTCAATTCGGTCGCAGAACATAGGATTCTTAATAAAGACTGAAAGTAGATGGCAGATATTTTCTGGCACCTAATATTTTGACAAGCCTCGCATGAAAGGCTTTTCTTTTTCTTACCTGGAACATGGGGCTGAAGTATCAAACTGCCCGTGATGTCGCAAACGAAAAAGGATATCACCAGAACATCTCGGTACTAATAGTCGCTGACAATATGAGAAATGCAGGGCATCTCTTAATGCCCAACCTCCAGCGAGCACTTGTCGCCTTTTCTCATGCTTTCGCTCTGCGTGGATTGTTGAGGCTTGCAAGATGCCAAAGCATTGCCAAATGTAGGAAGCTCCTCCCTGCCATTCTCGTCTTACATTTGGTCCTCGAGGCACACCCCAAGTTGGTACAAGAACATGTGATGGTCTACTGAACACCCAGACACGATTCGGGCGATATGTTAGATATCGTCATTAATGGATGCGAATGGCTGGGAATGTCTTACAAATGTCCAGCCTCTATGCATTGCCGAAGGTAGGAAGCTCATGCTGGAGGCAGGGAACTGAGGTTTCTCTCAGCGTCCTGACCTCGTGAGCGACTTTTAAAAGTGGCAATGCTACACCATGCAATAAAGGTTTTTACGAAACCAATTTGTGCTTGATCTTATCAAAAGCATGTTATAAATCAAAATAAATTATATGAACTTGCTTCCGTCAAAAGCAAATGGTGCTGTGTATTCAAATTTACATAAAATAGTTTTTTCTGGGCAACCTTCGAAAAAACATTGCATTGATTAGTGCCGCTTTTTAACTGGAGTAAAAAGACCCATGTCTGTGTATAACTATCTAGACACTTTCAAACGAGCATACAGTAAGGAAATGAGGCAATGACTGTCTACCCTATACATGTCACCAGCGTCCTATACTTGTACTACGAGACCTCTTCCAGCACAATGGAAGATCATGATTTCTCGGAGATGAAATGCATGCTTGAATAAAGGGACAAACAAATCGGTGCCGCCCTTAACAATAAAACAAGATATAAAAATCTGCACTCGCAGAACAGCCTGGTTTTAATTTCTTTATTGCTTATAACATTTCGGTGTCAACTGGATTGATTGCTACAATGTTGTTAGTCAATATTAGTGAAAAAAAAAAAAGATGTGCTTGCATTGACCAAAGTGCAAACATTGTAAAAACATTTTTCAGGAAACACAGATCTCCAACAATATTCGGTCCCGCTGGGCAATGGTAGCAATACATGTACAAACATTCTCACATCTAGGTCAGTTGACAAGCTTCTGAAAACGCCAGACGCCTTTTTGCAGTGCGTCCGCTCAGTGGCGCCTGCCACACTATCAGCCCACCCTATGGACAGATTGGACAGATCCGGTGGAATGTTCGATGCACATTACCTGCAGTGGAAAGTGATTTTATTGTGGTTCTTATAGCTCTTAGGCACCTGTTTCCGCACTTAGCGGTGTCGCCGTCTATGTAACTACCTCACTAAATTTAGCGGGAAATTGAATTGGTGTTGAAGTCACGTGACGCCAATTTTCCCGCTAAGTCTAGCGGAGAAACTGAATTTGTTCATGGGTGTTAGTCATCCGACGTCATTTTCCCCCGCTAAATATGTGTTGGGTCACCTGACGTCAATTTCCCCGCCAAATTTAGCGGGGAAACGTAACCCACTAAATTGGGCAGGAAATTTAGCTAATAATTTTCTGCTAAATTCGAGGGAAGAGAGAGGTAAACCCTCCCCTCCTCGTCAAGTGCTGCGTTCTACTTTCGCATGACAGAGAATTGTAAACGTCTCATTTTTTTTAACGCTGCTCTTCCGTGGAGCTTGTGAACCGATAGATCCGAGAACATTGGTGTGTACCGCCTGAGCGGAGGCATCTGTTTTCCCAAGCACCGGTTTTGAAACCCTCCTTTTCTTGAATCCTTCCAAGAAGACACCCAGTTAAAGGGCAACTCCGGTCCATACTTTCGAGTTTGAGATTATGACTGTTTTTAATGCAGTCAGCGTCCCTGAATTGCAAGGTGTAATTCTTTTCTCGTTATTGTGTGTAGTTTAAAAGATATCGACGCCCCATAGTTTTGTTTCGGGTGCGGCCTACAAAACCGAAACTATCCGCTCGAGGCCCGGACAACACTGGAAATCAGCCGCTATGTGAATGTGACGTTGGGATCGTTCTCGTTCAACGAGTATGCAGGCCGGGCGGCACCTACCTCAGTTGCGCTAGCCGTCTAAAGATAGGAAGTAAGCTGATTTTGTTTTAATTCTGTGTACGTGGTAGTTATCTAGCATATGTAGCAAGAGTTAGTACGTATACCCAGAAGCTAGCGCCTGGAAAACCCGTGAGCTCGTACGGTGCCGTACTCGGCGGCCGCCGCCGTGTGTGCGCTATGCCGTATCCGTCGCTTGTATACCCAAAAGCTAGCGACTGCAAAACAAGTGAACTCGTTCGGTGCCGTACTCGGCGGCTATCGCCGTGTGTGCGGTCTTCCGTACTCGTCGCTAGGCCTAAATTGTCATCGGGGCTCCGTGGATGGAGCGGCGTTAATCTATGCCGCGCTGCTAGTGACGTGCAGTACTGGGGGCCCTCTCGCTTTCGCGCGGCGGGTCGGTCCGAGACACAAAGCTTTGAGGCTCTCCGGCGTGGGCCGCGGCGCCCGAACATGTGTGCTGGGCTGTATGCGTCTGTTTTTTCATTCTTTTTTTTTTTTCCTCAGGCGCATAAAAGCCGAAGTCCAAAGTCCACTTGCCGAGCAGCGTTCACCCACACCTTCTCCAATTTCCAGTCCGTTGGAAACGTGTGAAAAAGCACCTTTGTGCTGCGCAGCGGGTTGTTTGAGCATCCCACAGCGCTACAAGTTCACTCGGCATCTTTCGAGGAACAGCTGGGCAGTCTTGGGCGCACCGATGCTTGCTAAAACGAGTCTTGGAGTCCTCGCAAGCAAATAAACAAAAGGGTATACCGAAGCTACATGGGCTACAGATAAAAGCAACGGCTAAACACGCCAATCACAAGCTGAAGTAGCGGTGGTAGCGGCTCAGAGAAGTGCACTCCGCGCAACGCCTGGACCGGAGAAAAAAAAAAAGAATGATACTGACGTCACGCCCCAATGTTGCTTTAGCGATCGGCAACCCGCTGGCCGTCCGCTAAGGAGCAGCGGCTCGCGGCGGGTCGCATTTTTATTATCGGCATTAGTTGAGAATGCGGCGTCCCACGGACGTAATATTTTGGCTGGGGTCGTATTTTGTGTCACTACAGCGATACCAGTAATTTATTTCATTTTGAGTTTTGGCTGGAGTTGCCCTTTAAGAGAAAATGGCGACAAACAACCTTTTAGCAGATTTGTTTTTAGAAATACGCAATTCACCGAACTTGGCTGCATGCTCTACTATTTGCTTGTTCTGCCTTCGCCAATGACAAAGCCGAGCCGGTCAGTCAGCAAGTCGGTCGCTTGGGCGGCCAGCATGTTCAGAGTATTATAGACAAGTTTTCGTGCTTGTCACAACACTGCTGTTTTCACAATAATAATTTTACGTTCTGCCTGGTTTACGGCCTAACAAAGAAGAGCGGCTGCTCAAAGCATAGGTCAACAAGCTTCACTGAATCGTGCGGTAGCCTTTAGCCAAGTCTTTCAGACGACGATCGAATGGAATCACTAAACGGCGCTCCCCCACAACTGCTTGTTTTAGGTGCAGTACATTCTATTAGCTTAAGTAAAAGCACGCAGCTAGAGCACCTCAGTGATGCCTAGCAGGTAGCGAAACAAATCTCTCTAACAAAGCGTGCGTGGTTACCGAGACATCACATTATTCAGAGTGCAGATGCAGAGTATAACCACTGTACAGCTTTGTCTCCGTATTTGCACTATCTTCTAAGGTATTGTCCAGGTACAGGCGGCACTGCCGAGCAGACAGGCAAATAAATAAATATTTAACAAAAAGTACTATTCAGTTTCGTACCACCAACATTACCGTCTTGCTTCGGCTCTTCACTAGATAGTTGACAGCTGCCCGATGCTTTCCAGATATGCGGAAGCAAAACATTTCATCAACATAAGTGCTATCCGCCACCGCTTAGCCAAGTGTTCTTTGCGAACATAACTGGGCTGCCTAACCATATTATAGAACGCCGCAAGTTAAATAATTTCAAAACAAAAGCGGTTCTTGCAATTGCGCTACATAAAAAGAACAGTGCAGGTAGAGCTGCATGGTATCTACATTTGTGGATATTTGCTAGCAAAATAGCAGGTATTCAAAACAGGAAAATTAACCAGAAAGTGTGATGGGTTTGGGAGGGAAAGAAACGTGGACAAAAGGCAAGCAGTTCAGAGGAGACAACCCACCGAGCTAACGCTCTACAAAGAACAATCTTAACCCGAAATACTACTTTCTGTACAAACACAAGATACCCACGATATTACACGATAAATAGCCACCAAAATTAACGTACCAATAGACTACTTCCATAAAGCCCTGCATGCAACACGGCGCGCGTTGCACTCTGGGAACTAGTTGGCCAGGGAGAAGGGTGGCATGGTTTCGGTTTCGATCGACACGTCGACAAGAGTTTGTTTTCTGGTCCCGAGAGCGTCATTTGTGGTCTCTAAACTAACCTAAATGGTCATACCTCGAAGCTTTAGCACAATCCCGAGACGTATAGCTTGTCTTAACACATGCTTGTCGTATTTTTGTACTTGAGCCTTCCTGTTAGCGTTCCAATCGAGGTATGTGGACGAGCCAGTGCTGGGAATCTCGACGCTGCGAAGCTCGGGTGCTCGGAGATCTTGCTTGTGTACGAATCAACAAGCTGTAGCAACCAATAGGTATGCATATATCGAGCTCGCGCCTTTACATTAGTGTTGTTGACCGGGAAGTTTGCTTCGTGCATCCATAGGCGAAATATTACTTTTTGCAATTACTGTTTTTCTTAATGTGCCTGAGTACGCGAGGTAAAACTCGGAGGTGCCATTGAAAAGCTCAATTTTAACACACTTATCTCTTATCTGTACTGACCCGCAGCACTGCACGAAGTAAGTCCCCCCCACCCACTTGCATTCCACTAATATTCAACATCGCGTATGCGCATAAAGTTATCCTGCAATCATATAGGCAAATTCGCGCATACAGGCCGTTTTAAGAATGCAAAAGTCGAGCACTTGTGTGAAGAATGTCACACCATTCGCCGGTAGTGCGTCAGACGGGCATGAACCCCTATGCGCACCGCATTGGGGTTCATGCATGCCCGTCCGGCGCACGGTGCGACATTCTTCAGACAGGTGCTCGAACGAATTCAAAGCGCGTTTGACGGCTGCTAATGGCCATAATATTTGTTATGTGTTTGCTTTCTTCCTGCCTGAGTATGCCGAGATAATTTCAGACACACCCTTCCCGGCACAGATCTCGGGCGTCAGTAAAAGCTCGTCCAAAAAGGCTTAGCGAGGAGTAGAGGACGCTTGTTAGGGCCTCCGTCGTAGCTAGCCGATCTCAGCGTTTGTGAAAAGTTAATCTTCTATCAGCATAAAATTCTAGTGGGGGATATATGATAACACGAGGAAGACATCATAGTAACTTTTGTGCAGTAGTGAGGTCGAATTTATTGCATTTTCTTAAAAGTTTATGCGTCAACGCTGGGTTCAGCTTTGATACTCCTGTGAGGATGCGGCTTGCTTTTCGCCCAATGAAGTAACGAGAAGCGGACATTTGGCAAACAAAATGCGTGTAAGGATCCAGACGAACAAATTTCAGTTGTAGTTCACTGGTACTAGACGGGATTACTGACATTGAGCTCAAAGATGCACTCGTGCACTAAGCCACGACTTACTACGTTCGCATACGCACGCACAATATCCGGTGTTTCGGGAACCAAGGAAAGTGCCCCGGTCTTCGTTTTGTATCGCTCGAGAATGAGCGTATTGTACGTTCGTGAAAAGTCAGATAATCGAAAACGCAAGCAGCGCGTTCGGTCGCGGCGTGATAGCATGAGATGAAGCTGTTCAGTCGAAACCGAAACTGAGTGGCCAACTAGTTCCCAGAGTGCACTGCGTGGTATTTCGCCGCGATGGGGCGCGTCGGTTTTGGAAGAAGTCCATTGGGCAGTGCTGTTCGTAAGTCGCGTGAATCGCCGAAGTCACGGAACGTACAGGAAGCAAAACGGCCATCTTGGAAAAATCAATAGTGATGGTGATAGCGATGGGTCTTTTGTAAAAACTCCGAGGACAAATGTAATGAGTGTTTTTTTTTTTTTTCGTTTTAATTAATGTAAGGAACACATATTCACCTTAGCAGAAACTTAAAATTATGGCAACAAAATGGCCTTAAGTTTGAACATTTAGTTGTGCCGAAATACACTTGGTAATGTTTCAAATCTGCAGAACGCAGATTTGAAAGCCCTTGCCGATTGCCTTTCCGTGAGCGTGTGAATGGTCAAAAGCCGATGCAATGATAGGCTGAAATACTCCGGAGATAGCATGCTTAAAGTGGTCAGAAATATTAAACGGGGTATATCTATTGTCTTTCCATCGAACTTTTCGGAGCTTAATCTTCTCAATAAATACCTTCTCGCATGTTTCACAGTAATCCGTGGCATGGATTCACCACACTATTTTTGTCAAGTGTGGCAAGAGGTATGCACCACCGTCAGAAAAAAATATGAGAATTTATTTAATTACGTCAGGAAGCCATGAAAGGGGAAGATGGCAAGACCCGATCCACCAAAAAGGAGTGGGCCTAAGAGTGCAGTCTAGGTCCATGATTCACGACGGTAACCTATGATGAATGCAGAGAACAAAGGAGTCCATCAGGTCAACAGGAACCAATATCTGACCCGAACATGCAAGGAAAACGCTCAGTTGGAAAACTCACTCTTAGAACCAGGACCGCTGGCGTCCACCGAGACCAAACTCAATACAATAACAGCGCCACCCTTCTGCGACGAATTAAAACATGCAAGTTGTTTTATTTAGCTACTGCAAAATGGCCCTGTGAGATGGCGCCACGTAGAGTTCCTGTATAGGCTCTTTACAGGAGCCATAGTTGCATGACTGTTTTCCACGTACCGCCGCACCGCTACTCACCGAGATGCGACCATGTGAGGTCGCATCTCGGTGAGTGCGACCTCACCAAGATGAGGTCGACCGTGCACGAAAGTACACATTGCACGCACCCTGGCATACGTTCCCGTTTTTGAGCGCACCGTGCTGCCATTCGCCGGCTCCTTATACCGTGCAGGAAAGACGGCGCTACAGGGATGAACACGCAATTCTGGCTCCCGTAGGGAGCCTATACAGAAGAGTCAGCGCCACTGACTCTTCAGCGACTCGACGGAACCACTAAGTGTAGCCGTGTGGTTTCCTTAGTGGCTGATGTGGGAGAAATGGCGGCGTTGCAATAGACTTCTTCCAAACCGACGCGCCCCATCGCGCGAAATACCACGCAGTGCCCTCTGGGAACTTGTTGGCCACTTAGTTTCGGTTTCTACTGAGCAGCTTCATCTCATGCTATCACGCCGCGACCGAATACGATGCTCATGTTTTCGATTATCTGACTTTTTTTACGAATGTACAATACACTCATTCTCGAGCGATACAAAACGAAGACCGGGGCACTTTCCTTGGTTCCAGAAACACCGGATATTATGCGTGCGTATGCAAACGTCGTAAGACGTGGCTTAGTCACCTCACCCCACGAGTGCATCTTTGAGCTCAGTGTCAGTAATCCCGTCCAGTACCAGTGAACTACAACTGAAATTTGGTCACCTTGAGCCCTACACGTATTCTGTTTGCCAAATGTACGCTTCTTGTTACTTCTTTGGGCGAAAAGCAAGCCACATCCTCACAGGAGTATCAAAGTTAAGCCCAGCATTGGCGCATTAACTTTTAAGGAAACAATAAATTCAACCTCACTACTGCACAAAAGTTACTGTGATGTCTTCCTCATGTCATCACATATCTCACACTCAAATTTTATGCTGATAGAAGATTAAGTTTTCGCAAACGCTAAGATTGGCTAGCTACGACGGAGGCCCTAACAAGCGTCCCCAACTCCTCCTCAGCCTTTTTGGACGAGCTTTTACTGACGCCCAAGATCTGTGCCTGAATGGTGTGTCTGAAATTATCTCGGCATACTCAGTCAGAAAGAAAGCAAACACATAACAAATATTATGGCCATTAGCAACCGTCAAATGCGCTTTGAATAATTTCGTTCGTTCAACACACCGCAGAATTCATGCCTGTCCAGTGCACTTCCAGCAAACGGTGCGACATTGTTCACACAAGTGCTCGACTTCTGCTTTCTTTTTTTGTATGTGCGAATGTACCTATATTATTGCAGGATAACTTTATGCGGATACGTGATGTTGAATATTAGTGGAAGGCAAGCGGGTGGGGACTTCACTTTGTGCAGTGCTGCGGGGCAGTACAGATAAGAGATGAGAAGTGTGTTCGAATGGAGCTTTTCAATGGCACGTCAGAGTTTTACTTCGCATACTCAGGCGTATTAAGAAAAACAGTAATTGCAAAAAGTTATATTTCGTCTATGGACGCACGAAAAAAAAAAAAAAAAAAAAAAAAAAAAACTTCCTGATTAGCAACATTAATGTAAAGGCGCGAGCTCGATGTATGCATACTTATTGGTTGCTACAGCTTGTTGATTCGTACACAAGCAAGATCCCTGAGCTTCGCAGCGTCGACATTCCCAGCACTGGCTCGTCCACATACATCGAACCGCTAACAAAAAGGCTCAAGTACAAAAATACAACAAGCATGCGTTAAGACAAGCTATACTTCTCGGGCTTGCGCTAAAGATTCGAGGTCTGGCCATTTAGGTTAGTTTAGAGACCACAAATGACGCTCTCGATACCAGAAAATATGAGATAACGGCCGTTTATGGTCCATGCTCTGTGTATCTCTTGTCGACGTGTCAATCGAAACCGAAACCATGCCACTCTCCTCCCTGGCTAACTAGTTCCCAGAGTGCAACGCGCGCCGTGTTGCATGCAGGAATTTATGGAAGTAGTCTATTGCGTTTAGTTCGGTTCTCGAGTATGGATGGAAGCCACTAATCATTTCTTCCTAACAAAAGCTGGCATATGTAGATTTTTCACTGAAAAAAGTTAACCTTGGGGGCTTTAGTCCCCCATCCTTAAAATCTGCCCATGATGCATGTGCCAAGAAAATGAGGGAGAAGAGTGGAAGAGAGCACGCAAGGACGTCAGGACACCTGAGCTCTGGTTAGAGGGATTGGTGGGTACACTTAAAGCTAGGTGCCTTTGTCTCCACTGCACTTGTCGAGGACGTTTCAATGCGAGAGTCAAACACTGGACGCCCGCGTTCTGCAGTTGAACGTGTTCAACGAGTGCAGCAGAAACAAAGGCTGCCTTTATCTCCACTGCACTCGTCAAACGCATTCGAATGTCAATGCGAAACGCTGGAAACCGACGTTCTGCATGTGCAGTACAGACAAAGGCAGTTAGCTTTAGGTCTACCCACTAATCGCTCCAATCGGAGCTCTGCGTTTTGACATTCCTGCACTCTCATCCCCTCCTCTCTCTCAATTTCTCGGCACATAGAGTTCTGGAAGTTTAACAACAGTGGCTAGTGAAAAATCCAACAGACATGACATTCACACAAAAAAAAAAAAGCAGCTTTCTTTGGGATTTTTTTTAAGGTGTTCTAAAATGCACTGAGAACTCCAAGTCGAGTTACTCCGTTCGGAGCTGAGGGAGTTGAGACTGAATGCACCATCACCACTACTGCAAGGGAGGTCACGTGGAAATATTGTGTCCCTGAACTGCTCCTGCCGCTTCAAAAACCTTAGAGTTGTCGGAGCTGCTCATCGGTTTCAAGTCGTACCCAAAACCAGCAATGCGTGTTGCTGTGGAGGGGGGAATAACTCATCAGCTGCCCAAAAACTATATGAGTAACTTATCCCATGAGTAGCGGGCCTTATAGCAAGCTCGTTTCAAATGCACTGGCATTATGCGAGTCATCTCATAGAGTGCACCGCACTCGCGGAGTGCCGCACAAAGAACCGGTCTCAAACTAAATTACCGAGTGCAGCCTGATGCTGTCACCATCTGCATTGTAGTAAGAGTGCAGACCTCAAACTGAAATTAGCGCTACGCTGTTCGACATGACGGGGAGGAATGCAATTGAGAGTTGCTGCAACGTGTAGTTTATATCTGTGATGACTTCAAACAGCACGGCTGTAAGAGATATTTACAGATGGCATTAGTTCCTGTAACCTGCTCAGTACAAAACAGCTGTAACTTTTTGTTAAACGATACACTGGAAAAAACTGCGCAAAAGCTTGATCAGAGCAAACGCAAGAAATTTGAAGGCTAGGCACGCCTTGCGGAACACAAGGATGCCCACACGACTCTTTCTCTGAAGCGTGCTCCTTCTGTACGAACAGCCCAAGTTAATTTTAGGGTTAGAATATTTTTTGCCAGTTTCACGCTGTTTTGGATGGGTGCGAGGCGGGCTCACTCTCGTCGTAAAGCGGTACTCGGTCTTGTTGACTGATATTGCCGTTTCGTTTGACACTGCGATGTGCAACACTCTCGAAGCTAGCTAGCTGTAGGGCACGTTTCATTCTTGATTATCGCCGCTTGTCCAGAAAGCTCTGACACTTTGTCGCTGCCAGATGACACTGTGCTCAACGTGCCGTTGCGCCCAACGGACACGCCACGTGACACACCTTCGGCACTGGATTGGCTCCGATGGCTCGCACCATTCAGAGTAAAGTGCGGTATTGCATTTTGCGCTCTAGTAACTCACCACTGCCGAGCTGCTACGCCAGAAGCACTCAGCAGACCCCACCAACTCACCTCTACGTTGACAGGGCGGTAGGAGCCATGTGGTTGGTGGGCCAAGCTTTTATTGCCTCATGTCCGACCTGCAGATCTGTATGAGAAAGGGGCATGATAAGTGATGCAAGACTGACAATCGGCTGGTTCACCGAGCATGTAGCCTCCAGTGCCCTGTCAGTTAAGGGGTGAATGAAGTCTAAAGTTGGTATATAACAGCCGTCTACTGTCCCACTCTCAGGCACGCCACCCATGACCAGTACAGTCGTTGATCTTTAAAGGGGTTATGACACGAAAATTAAACGGATAGACTATTCTTGAAATGGAATGCTCATAGGCTACTTAGTATATACACCAAGTTACGCAATTTTTAGAGCTCTGATAATTGCAATATTCAATTTACGAATTTTTATAATTTTCATTTGGCAACCAGGCAACACTGCTCAACTTAGTCACACCATGGTGTCCATAAACCACGTGACCATGAACACTCTCTCATTCTAGGCACCCCCATGATCGCCCAAGCTCTTCTCGTCGCGGTACGACGCTCAAACAGCTGGGTAAACTGAAAGCTATTCTCGCTCTCGCCCCCCGGCCGCTTGACCTTCCACCCTGCATGCGCCTGCGAGACATTCCCGGACGACGGTGACCACGGCGAACTCGTCGTCGCTGGAGCTCGGCGCCAGCGGGTCGCAGTCAAAATGAACAGCTTCCAACATCTCTTGATAGCAATCACTCTCATCGCTGCTTCGATCAATGTTGAACACTTTGACAAGGCGATCAATGCCGTAGACGTAAGCGTCACAGACCGTATGCTGGAAACGTGGAAGGTAAACGAGGAAGCTGAGGCTCGATACGCCAAGAGAGCCAAGTCTGTGAGTGCGTGCAAGTAGACACCACGCTGGAGGCTGGCTACGTCATCAGCCTCCAGGTCCGCCCGGATCTGAGGGGCCCGCATATAAATTGATTTATCCACGAAATTATGGCGCCTTTTTCAAAACAAATTTAGCAGGATTATAGGAACATACAATGGGTCCTAGCAGTATAGTTATGTAATATTTTATTTTTGGCGTTTCATAACCCCTTTAAGCAAGGTTAAGCAATGACTGCCTTGTGCCACCACACATGAAGGTGTCCACGGAACAAAGCCGCATTGGCCCTGCCATAACCCACACCTTGTCGAGGCAGAAAACTTTCGGGCCCTTTATTTCCTGTGTTGTACAATACCCCAAGAGGTACCTCTGTTAAAACGGGACTATTTTTACCCCCTCGGTCAGAAGCGAGGCCCCTTGCGGCCATTCAGCGCCGTCTACTCATTCATAGATGTTGCTCCTTTCGACAAAATGTCTGTGGCGACAGCTGGAGCTAGTGAAAAAGCGGACACCATAGCTCTTCCCAAAGCACCCTGTTCTTCCTCAAGAGCGGCTAGTTCATCCAGGAACAGTGCAATGGTGCTTGGTGGTCTATGATCGCAGACCACCGGTCATAGCCGCACCAACGGCGGCGGCGGCGCCGCCGCCCCCCCCCCCCCTACTGACGTCACTCAGGTGACAAGCATTTCACTCGCATGACGTGACTCCAAGCCATACTCACTATGGCTGGCGACAACGCATAAAAGGCATGCGCTGGCCCTTTGACCCATGCGGAGTGCAGTGCAGGAGGTGGAACGGCATCGGTGACCCAGTCGCTGCAGTTACCCAGAACTGTTTTACTGCTGTCTCGGCGAAGATGCAGGCCCGCTGTTTGATGCACGTAGGTAGAAGCCATCAGCCGCAAGCATCAGACACCTGGGGTGGAAAATTTTGCACCCAACAAAACAATAACCATGAGAAGAGTGGTTTAGCCGGGGAATTGCAAAAACATAAAAAGCAGGCACATAAAGAAGTATTTCTGTTACCTTGTCTTGCAAAAACACAAAAAGCAGGCACATATAGAAGTATTTCTGTTACCTCGTCTCATGCTCAAGCATTATTTTGGATAGTATACATCAATAATGCCTGTCTCGCAGTGGCTTTCTGAACAAAATGTAGTAGAAAATACAACCAGTTGAATACCAAAGGAGAAATAGAACAAAGAG
Organism: Ixodes scapularis; assembly: GCF_016920785.2. Lineage (NCBI taxonomy): Eukaryota > Metazoa > Arthropoda > Arachnida > Ixodida > Ixodidae > Ixodes > Ixodes scapularis. The sequence continues at coordinate 44,145,014 of NW_024609880.1, read as the reverse complement.
GCACTTATTTGTTGTCACTTTAACGTGCACACTATGGAAGAGCACAACTCTTCGCCATTAAACTGTAGCAGAATCGCTTAGGAGTTCTGCTGCAGGTGTGAATGTACCACGAGGCAGAATACAGTATTTGTGCAGGAAACACCATCGCAGGCCTACCAGGACGAACAGCAACATATTTCCCCGCCACAAATTCAACGCGCCGGGAGGGCCATTCGCGAAGCCTGATCTGTTTGTAAATCCCGTCTTTCGACAGAACGCTTTTGTGACTGCACGAGCTCGTCAAAAGCTGACATTCCCAACATGCAAATGCGGCGCAGGCGGCACTTGGGAGCCACATGCCACTCCCGTTGATTATCTCTATTATCTTCTTCTTTGTCCCGACGCTACGTGAGGTAGCCAAGGGCTATCAAATTCCACCACAGCGGTGTTGAATCGACGATCGAACGCCACCAGTAGGTAAATTCCACTCACCTTTTACTTTCCGAACAAGCGTCCCACGGGCCTCCATGTGGCGAGACGGGGCCTGCTGGCTTGCATGAATGCGCTGAATGCGCTGTGGACTTCACTGCCGACGCTCGTTCCCAAGCATTGAATATCACGACCAACTCCACTCGGCAATACCGCGGCACATAACACGACAATGTATAATACAAGAAAGACCGCTGGAACCACTGATATGGAACCAACGCGACCGCTCCGAAAAGCGCTCAACAAACGCTTGGAGGAACGAAAAGTAAAAACAAAAAGTAAAATTGGAAGAAGCAAAAACAAACAAAACAAAAATTTTCGTCACTTCCTGTTTGTGCTGTTTTGCTTGTTTTTGCTTTTTCTCTCAGCCAATAGGCGTTGCAACCTTACTGCGGCGAAACGCTCGTCTCGCGCGGCGCGGAACTAGAGTAGCGAAACCACGCGGAACTGTGTCGACGTTTTCGACGTTATGGAAACCGCAGGAACTGCGTCCAAGACAGGCAGGTTTTGCTGCCGGCTGCCTGGGTGCCTTCCGTCCCGAGTTCGGTTCTGTTTTCCGATGCCGAGTGCAACCGGCGTTCGACGTGGTTCTGTATTTGTGCGTGTCAGCAACATAGCTGCAACATCGTGATGGCAGTGTTGTGGGTTGTGAACAGAAGACTGGAATTATCGCCGATGTGACCGTGTGTTCGCGTATCAGTGGTGTAACTAGATGAGATCGTAAACTGTCGGGCATTGCATGATGCCGTTGGTCGGGCCGTGATCGGAGGGGGCGGGGTGTCGCAGGTTGACATTCCGCTTTACATTAAAAGGTTTAATACCACTTGAGGGATTACGTGCAATCGATCAACGTGCAGATGGTCATGTTGGAGTGCTGGTCTGAACTGTTGAAGCTCCTATCGCTATCGTACAGTTGTCAATGTCACTGTGGGAATTGTCTCGACCCCGAGAGCGATTGCGCTCTGGGGCAAGGACTGACCAGTACGAAATCGTGACGGGAGGTACGTATATTTACAGTATGGAATTTCGGCATTAAAAAAATATAGTAAATAAAATCGAAAAAAAGAAAGCTACCCTTTATTTTGCTGTTTAAATGTACTACGGTTCCTGGAGAAACTGCCCTCCAAGTGGCGCGCTGGGATGAGCGCTAGAAGTTTTCGGGCTCGCCACGGCGTAGCTCCGTACACTTAACACCTGCCGGAAGTCGCGGCTTTGACTGCATTCAAGTTGATCGAAAAGCGATTTCTTAGCCCGTGAAGTATCACTTCCAGCTGAGTGAATATCACCTCTACAGAGATTAATTCAAGACGGCAACTGCAGCTTTGCGCGAACATCACAAATAGAAAAACCTGTAGAAATACAGGCTACGGCGTGCCGTGTGGGGAAACAAACTCATGGCTTCGAACCGCGTTGGAGCGGCTTGATTTATTGGCTTTCAAATAATTACGCCATGATCGAGCGTTTACTTTTTAATAAGAGATTAATTCCCTGAGCCATTCAAAATACTCTCAGAGGTATGAGATTGCTGGGAAAAAATTCACATACTGGGAATATTTTTTATTGCTTAGGGAGTCACCGAAAAGTTCCGTACAATCAAAACGACCAGTATAAAAGACGGAAACGCAGAGCACGGGTCTAGTGTTGGGGTTAGTGTGTTGTTCCGTTGTATCGACCTTTGTGTGTGCCGTGTATGTTCTCCATGTATGTTCGCCTGATGCTTGTAATGTGTGTATACTGTGCATAGTAGAGGATCCCCAAGCGCAGTAGTAGCCTAAGAAGATGAAATTATTTTTTGTAGAACATGAATTGGGCGGTACCTAGCGCCACCTAGCCTAGCTACTTGCAATTACTTTGCTTGACCCCGCCATCTGGTGGCTAGCGATTTAACTTTTCACGCCACTCGATAAACAGCGGCTTCGAGTTTGTTCTTTCGAGAGCGGCTTTTGGTTTCGCGGATTGAGTTTGCCCTTCTCCGTGATGTGCAGTTGGCGAAGGAATTGTGACTCGAGGGACACCAAATGTAAGACGCAAAGTGCGCGAAGTAACTGGGTATCGGTTGTCTCCGTTTAACATCGCAGTGCTGTCGACGAGAAGACTGAGTAACTGCTTTCGAAACGCAAGTTTCTGTACCTGTGGGGGGAATCTGGCTTCGGAAATAAACACAGTTTGCGGAAAGCTCGTGTTACGCTTTTATTTGCTGCTGCTCTAGTCCCGTACAAGAGACGTAGCGTCCTCGTCAAGCCTTATTGGGCTCGATTTGCTCGATTCGGGGCCGCCATATTGAGATGCAAGCGACGGAAAAACTTTGCTCCCTTGCTTCAGGGATGAACGTCTCTCCCTTTCTAAAGGAACATAGGTTACAACACCGTTCCTCCCCTAAGGGAGGACTATCCATACCCTTTTTTCTAAGGGTGTAGCTCAACGTAGGTTCCTCCGGTGCCACCGTGGTGACGGGAACCTCTGGTTGTAGCGCCCGATGCACTTCTTCTCGAACAGCCTCGGCGATGGAAAGGGTTGGCGGACGGCTGGTGGTCAGCAGCAACCTTCGTAGTTCCTCCCGGACGACCTCCCGCATAATTTCGCGGATGTCCGTACCATGAGCGTTTCCGCCGCTAAGCAGCGCGGCTGCAGTGACGCTTGGCTGCTGCTGGTAGTGGGAAGCGCGCGCTTGGAGGACGCGCTCGATGTTTGTCGCCTCGGTGACGAAGGCGTCGACGGTTGCCGGCGGGTTGCGGACGAGGCCTCCGAAGATGTCGCCTCTCACCTCGCGCATGAGGATTCGTAGCTTCTTCTCTTCTGTAGCCCGAGGGTCGGCGCGGGCGCTCAGGTGCAGAACGTCCTCTACGAAGCCGGTGACGCGCTCGTAGGAGCCCTGGGTGCTGGTTCGCAGTAGGTCTTCGGCTCTGTCTCGGCGGTGATTATTGACGAATGTAGCCTTCAGATCGGTCTTGAAAATGTCCCACGACGTCAAAGAGGACTCATGGTTCTCGTACCAGTGCTTGGCGGTCCCTTCAAGCGAAAAGTAGACGTTGTGCGGGCGCTGCTAGTCGGTCCAGCCATTGTGCGGGCAACGCGTTCATACTGCTCAATCCAGTCTTCAACGTCTTCGTAGAGTTCACCGTGGAAGGGGGCAGCCGTCCGCGGTGCGACGGGCATGTAGATGACGGGAGAAGCGGCGGGGGCTTGCGAGTAGTTGGCCATCCCTACCGAAAATTCCGCTAGAACTTTTCGCTATCCGGATTATGGAACCGGAAATCTATCTGGATTCTATCTGAACTCTATCTGGAATTTAGGTTTTCAGAAATTATTCCTTTGTTCTCAATCTGGATTTCGGGTTTCCAGTAACGAATTTCCGGTTCCATATTCCGGATAGGGAAAGTTATACCGGATTTTTCGGTAGGGATCGTCGTCTTCTTTGGCTTGGGCTTGTGCCAGCAGCAAACCGTACTCAGGATCCTCTCCCTTGGTGTGGCGGCTGGTCCGAGTTTCAGGTTCCGCGTTGAGTGGTCTTCTCATGGAGCCGGGAATGGGACTTGCATTCCGGGCCTTTGGAGGGGAACGCTGCACGGGCATGCGGTACCCCGCACCTCCACCAAAATGTCAAGTATGACGATTGATAAGGCAAAGATAACTGAAGAAACTAAACGTATAATGGGGCGAACTTATGCCCAAACCAAAAAAAAAGGAAACAGAAGAAAACAGCAGAGCGTCGCGGGCGTCAATGTCGGCGAAACCGCAGGATCGAGCGCAGGGGCGAGACTGACTAAGGCTCGCCACGCGAAGCCCCTTATGTACACGTGTGGGCTTCTGGAATAATCAGCATAGAAGGTTCGACGCGTAGAACATTTGGGCCTGGAACAAGCAACATGATTCTCGAATTTTCTAGAACACTAAATTGCAGGAATAAACAAAAGACAGGTCGCTCCCAGGAATCCATCCCTAGCTTTCCGCGTGGGAAACAAGCGCGGTAACCATTAGGCCACGCGCGCGCTGCCTACTTGGCCAGCTGCGCGCGCGGCAATATCGCGGTATGAGTGATGTTTTTTGGGTTTTACAGCGCCCCGCCTGTCCGTCCAGCCTTGTTTTGTGAGCTCGAAATTTCGGTTCAGTATCCCTTTAAGCTCAAACGAAGTTTATTACAGCGTGGGACCTGGTTTATGTATTTTGCATTTTAATTCGTTCACTTAACATTGGTGTGACTCAAATCTGTTCTGTATTATCGTTTCAATAATTTGTATTTTCTTTGTTGTGTGTTGATTACTTATTTAATTCAACGAAAATATAGTTTCTGAAAATACACTGAAAAATAAAAGCTCAGAAACACGACAAAAAAGAAGAAAAAACAGGAATGAAGTAAAGCGAGATTAAGCTCTTTCCATCTACCCTTTTTCTCCCACCCTATATTCGCATAAATAAGAACTAGAAAATAAAAAAAAGAGAAACACCTGAAGAGCAGCATTCAACATAATGAGAAAAAGTCTTTTATAAATAAAATAAGCCATCAAAAATTAAGAGCTTTGCTGACGTTCACGATATATCGTTAGCTGCTAAAAGTAAAAAAAAATAACATCTGTCATACTGAAAAACGCCAAAACGCCAGGGGGGAGAGAAATGGAAGTTTACGAACTAAAAACAACAAGTTTACGAACTAAAAACGACAAAACGTGTGGTGTTCCTGTTCCGTTTTTCTGCTCTTGCTTTTCTTTTTGATTTTTAGTATTACTTCTTGCGCAGGCGAAAATCAGTTCGCCTGCGCCCTAACTCTTCTAATAAAGGTCTGCTGATGTGTCAGTCCGATTTGGTTATTTCTCACGATTGCTTTTTACAAAACGAGCCTAATAAGTAACATTACGCTAGAACAAATTAGTGCACTGCGCAATATTACATTCCTAACACTGCGCCGAGCAACCGCCAAATAAATAAATTAGTCCCTACCCACATTCAAGCACGCGCCAAGTAAGGCGAAGCAATCACCTCAGGTGATTGCGCGCATTCTTTAGGAGTCAACTACAAAAAAAAAAGAAAATCGCAAAGTGCTTAGCGCAGTAACAGCGATGATTATTCTTCATGATTGAGCAGTCTGTCTGTTGAAGTTTGGGCGGCTCTATCGCATGACGCTACCGCAGTTTCCTCTAACGGCATTCCTTTCCACTACAAGGGAATGAGGAATGGGCGGGTGCACTCTAAAACACTGACTTACCGAATACACGCCGATGGAAGGCAAAACAAATGGTGTAATAAGTCAGAGCATTAGACGTGAAAACGAAAATTCTTCTAATTATGCGTGTTACGCGTTAATCTTTACGTAAGAAGAGTAAGCTCCCGAAGGACAGTGAAGAGCACAAGACAACACCGAGTGACTCGCGTCAATGGTACGCTGCTAAATGCTGATGGTTACCACCGTCCACTTGCAATTTTTTTTCAATTTCTTTGAAGATTATATCACCTTCCTACGTGCTCAGGTATCTCTACGATCTTGGTAATTAATTTGCTTTATTTAGATATTTAAAAGCTGCGATTGAACTTATATTACTAGATTCGAAAGTTGATTTTATTATTCAACGTCTGACTTTGGTAACAAATAACCCACTAAATGTATTTATTTATAATTAGCTTCCACGTCCAGTATAGTGTAAAAGTAGTTGTCCAAGAATGTATTACCATAATTACAGGGGCTAAGACACAAAAATTGAGCGGGTGTTAGTTTTGCAGTGGAAAGCCCATAAGCTTCTTTTAAAGAGTAAGGCTCTGGAAGGATGGATGGGTCTGCTTGTTCGCTGACGACTGTGTCCTTTTCCGCAATATAACTGACCATTCTGATGTAATTCACTTGCAATCTGATCTTGACGTCATAGCTCTCTGGTGCAACTCTTGGCAAATGGAACTTAACACTAATAAATGTAAGTCAATGAGAGTATCCCGCTCTAACAGTTTATGTCCTACTTATAGCATTAACAATAAATCCCTTGAGTCTGTTACATGTTATAAATACCTTGGAGTCCATATAACCTCTTACCTTACCTGGAATACACACGTCGAATATGTTGTAAGTAATGCTAACCCGCACGTTGGGTTACATAAAACGAAACTTTTTTCACGCCCCTTCTCTTAAACTAACCTTATACAAGTCCTTAGTCCGTCCTAAATTAGAATATGCGTCATCCATATGGGACCCTGGTCACCAAGGTCTTATCAGCAGATTAGAAGCTACACAAAACCGAGCCGTTCGTTCCATCTTATCTAACTATCATCGTACAGCCAGTGTAACATCAATGAAATTAACTTTGTCACTTCCCAGTTTGTCGTCTCGACGCAAAACAGCTCGTTTATGCCTGTTTCACAAAATTTATCATCACATCCCATCTCTCCGTTTGAAACTAATGCTCGAGCCCTCTTACCGTTCATCCCGTCTCGACCATATTCACAAGGTAGGCATACCTAATTTTAACACCTTCAAATTCAGCACCTCGTTCATACCTCGCACATCGACTGACTGGAACCACCTTCCCGCTTCTATTGCAGATATTAAATGATATTTCACTCTTTAAGCAATCACTTATTAACAGCACCCTTGGTTGATTAATTACGTTTATTTATTGTTTGCTCACTCCCCTCTAAAATGTACTCTGTACCTTGAGGGTAAATAAATAAATAAATAAATAAATAAATACAATGAATTACGTTTGGCTACGATGGCGCGTCCACGGTGACCGTTCGATTTAGATCCGAGTGAGCTTTGCTCGGGCACTGCCGTCCGAGCCCCAGTTCTTATTTCTTTCTGATAGTACACGCGTCCCTCGGGGAAAAAGCCGGTCCACCGGCCGCAGATAATATGGGACTTGATGGTGGTTGGGTTTGAGTCTCGCGATGGGGATGGTATCGGATGTGAATGCATAGGTGTCACTTCGTCAAACTACGAAGTGACACATATGCAGTGAATGCATAGGTGTCACTTCGTAGTTTGCAAAGGGCAGCTTATGAGAGATTCGAAATGGCTTTTGGAAGAGTTACTCGAGTTTTTCGCACCGCCCAGTGTGACAAAAAGATGTCCAGACAAGAACTTCGTCGTCAACATTGTAAGAAACGGGAGGGTGGTGCTTGCCGTGACGAAAGATATGTTGCTGTTGAGATTGCAGGGTGCCAACGCGTGCATGAGAGCTGTCCAACTTCTTCAGCATGGCAAAGGACACCTTAAAGGCATGTGTCGAAGCAACCAACATCGTTATACGTTAACAGCCTGTTTATGGTGGGCATTGGTTCCCGTGCATATAAACAATTATGGGGCGAAAATCTTGTAGAGGCCTGCAGGCTGGTTTTGTAGGCGAATGTTACGCACGGAAAAATAGCGTCCCAATGATCCCGATCATTTGTAAGATACATCTAAATCATGTCGACTGGGGTAAGATTGAACCGTTCTGCCAATCCATTTGTCTGTGGATTCTAGGCAGTAGTTATCTGGTGAATTTTGCTTGTGCGGCGGCAGATGTTCTTAAGAAGGGTCGCCATGAAAGTTGTGCCTCAGTCTGTAATGATGGACTGAGGGGCGCCGTGTCCTACAGCTATGTTTTGTACAAATAAATATGCAGCATGAAGGGCTGTGACCTCCGGTAGCGCCTTTGTTTTGGCGTATCGTGCTAGGTAGTGAACTGCTATAATTATCTACCAATTTCTTGTTTTCGTTTAAGGAAAAGGGCCAAGGTAGTCAATTTCAATCAGTTGAAACGGTTGGTGGGTGGAAAAATGGGCCGAAGAGGCCCGGGAGGCGGTTGTGTGGGTCGTTTCTTAGTTTGACATAAGTGGCACGATCGCAAAAAATTGTTAATCGTTCACCATATGCCGGGCCGAAGAATTTGTCACGAAGTCGGAAGTACGTTTAAAAAAAGCAGAGATGCCCGTCGGTGGGATCGTCATGGTTAGCTTGAATAATGTCCTTTTGTAGGTGTCGGAGTCCTACAGGAAACCATGGACTTTCTTGGGGATCGTAGTTGTGTTTGTAGAGGACGTATTTTGAAGAGGAAAGAGGCTGGCACGACGCTTAATATGCTCAGGGCAAGATCTCGTGAAACTCGCAAGTAATAAATCAGTGGCCTGAGAGAACTGTCAGTGAGTTGCGCTGATGCCATGTCGAGATTATGAAGACTAGGCGTAAAGTCTTGTGTGCGAAGCTCATAAGAAAGGGGTGTGTTGTTGGGAAAAGTACACCGAGATAGACTGTCGGCATCGTGACGTCGCTTGATTGATTTAGACATAACCGTAAAGCGGTATTCCTGGAGTTTCAAGGACCAGTGGCCAAGGCGTACGGATGGGTCTTTTAGACCGGCAAACCAGCCAAGCGCGTGATGGTCGGTGCGAAATAATGAACATTACGAATTAATGAACACTGCAAATAAGGACTAAGTTTGCAAATTGCCCAGATGACAGCTAAGCATTCCTTTTCTGTTGTTGAACAATTGCGTTCGGCTTTCGTGAGGTTAAGGCTAGCATAAGGTGATGACACGCTGCTGGTTGTTTGGACGTTCAGCAAGAAAAGTACCTATTTCCTCTAAACTGGTGTCGGTTCGAATTTCGTTGTCGTGACCTTCGACGAAGTGACCAAGAGCGTGGGCTGCGATCGACGCATTTTTTAAGCGTTCAGATGACGTATGTTGGGCTTGGCCCCATCGAAAAGGAATGCCATTGTGTAGAAGTTGGTTTAAAGGTTTAGCAGTGTGAAAAAGTCGATGAATAAATTTTCGAAAGTAGGTGTATAAAAATAAGAGAGAAGATGCAAACGAGCTGGTGAACTTTCAACATTGTAAAACCTGATACGTAGGACAAAAGGAGAAGAAAAAAGGTCGACATGGGACCTGTGTCTGTGATGTCCCCCTTTTTCTTCTCCTTTTGTCCCACGTCTCGGGTTTTAAAATGTTGTAGATGTATAAGCTTAAAAATGTCTGAACATGCTTGACGTTTTGTGGGACACTGAACTCTGATACAGCCAGTACCTTGTCAGGATCTGCGTGCACTCCATCGGCACTGACTAGATGACCGAACACTTTGAGTGCCTGGGCACTGACAATGCACCGCTTGCAGTTACATTGGAGTCCTGCACTACAAATGCATTCAAGCGCCGTGCAGAGTCGTGAGATGTGTTTTTCAAACGTTGGAGAAAATATCATATTATCGTCGAGATAAGAGATACAAATACTCCAGTGGCCACGAAGTAGAGCATCCATCATGCTTTCGAATGTTGCAGGCGCGTTACAAAGCCGAAAAGGCATAACCTTAAAGTGGTAAAGATCATCATACGATATAAATGCAATCTTAGGTTTATCAGTATGTGAAAGAGAAACTTGCCAGTAACCACATCGAAGGTCCATTGATGGAAAGTAGGACGAGCATTGAAGCGTGTCGAGTTTGTCGTCGTTTCTTGGCGGGGGTAGACGTCTTCTTCCGTGACTTTGTTGAGACGACAATAGTCCACACAGAAGCGCCATGTGCCTACTTTTGGAGAAGGACGACGGGGGACGACTAAGGACTGGATGAAGGCTGTATCACTCCTTTTTTCAACATGTCACTTGTAGTTTAATTATTTGACGCTCCACGTCAGAGGATGGGTACGGTCTGCTTCGAATTGGGTGCGAATTGCAGGTATTAATGTTATGTTCGACAAGCATCGTTCTGGCTAACGTTTGGTCGCTGAAGTCGAAAAGGTTCTTGTAAGAGTAGGGTACGGAGTCCAATTCGTAAAGTTTGTCTGGGAGGAGATCTGTGTCTATCATCATCTCTATGTGTTGCGGGAAGTTATTGTGGGTGAGGGGCTCGGTATTGGAAGTAGTGGTGAGAAGTTTAGCGAAACTTTCCTAACTATGCATCTGGAGTGCGGCGATGCGACTGCCCCAACGAAGTACCTGCGACTAGACTGAACTGTTGTTTATCCAGATGTAACACACATCACCTGTGATTGAGGCAAGAGAATACATAATGACGATTCCTTCCTTCGCGAACCTGGCATGAATAGTTTCGATGAGGCCGAAGGTTTCATTCACTGAGCTCGGAACGATGAGAGTGGCAGCAACGGCTGAGTGAGGTGGTAACAACAGGTCATAGTCTATATAAAGGACGGTAGATGGGGACCTAATACGTTCCCCAATGTCGACTAAAGAATTTAGATGAATTTTATTATCTGCACAGTGAATGAAGGCGGTTCTAGAAAAAAGACAACCTCAACCAATAATGACGTCAGCGATGCAGGTGGTAAGTGCAGTGAACATGACAATGTATTGGCCTCCACCAAGCCTTAAGTGCGCTGTACAGTACCCGAGAGGGCGCACTTAGGACCTGTGGCAGTGGCCTAAACTTTACGCATGAGGAGCCAAAAGAGGGACAGTTGCAGTTGCTGGACCTTTGGTTAAGTCTCCAGAAGGACCAGATTTGCTGGACGTACCAGCCAAGGTTAAAAAAGGCCATTCTCCCGTATAGCTCTGCCCATTAAAAAGTCGTGAAAAGAAGTATTGTTTCTATGTGTCTAGAGGCGGCACTTAAACATCCTGCAGGCATAGTGCACAATAAAGTTTTCATAAACAGGTTGCGAGGCTTAGGAGAGCGGGTTTCCCTCAGTCCACTCTGATCGAGGTGGCAGAGAGCCTGGTTAAGAAGATTAAAGGATTACAGAGGCAGCCCTGTGACAGGAATACGACGAGGCCGGTGTTAATTCCGTATATGCACACAGTCACGCATAATCTTAAGAAAGTTGCCTCGCTCTACGATGTGCCTTGGGTGTTCACTGCGCCCAATACGCTGGGCAGCTGTGCCATAGGGTCAATAATCCCATTGTATAAAAAGATCCCTGCGATACCAATCACCGCACCAAAATACATGGAGTGACCTAAGGGTGTTGTATACGAAATTCCAGCTTGGTGTGCACTTCTCCGCCCTTCTACTCAGGCAAACAACAACAACAACAACAACAACAACAACGACGCTGCATTTTCAGATTTAAAAACTTGAAAGAAAGGTAGCTTCGTCGTCGGCGACTGTCCCAAAGACGAAACTGCAGTAAAGTTTTCCCGTAATCGAAGTGTCACTAAAAGCGACTTTACAGGAGGTGGCGTGCGCTGCGACTGCGAGAGTTCAGATTGCCTTACTCAGCCCAGAATTGTGCCATATTTACGCCTTCCTGAGAAAGTTACCGAGCTTCCCCGGAGTATTCGCATGTTCTCACGATGGTTCAGGTTATAATGTTCATTGTATTAGTGTTGGATAGTCGGAAAAAGCAACTGTCGTTTGAATAAAAGACGAAAAATAACGTATGCGGACTTCACCAAAATTGAGGATCAACAATTCAATCAAACTTTTTGGACGGAAGGAAAACAAGGTCGGAGGCGATAATGTTCCCATGGGGTGGAAAATGAAAACAATTTGTTTGTTTTCCTTTCATAATACTAGTGTTGAATAGTCGGAAAAAGCAAGTTGCGTTTGAATAAAAAGACGAAAAAAAATGTGCAGACTTCACCAAAATTCAGGATCGACAATCCAATCAAAACTTTTGGACGGAAGGAAAACAAGACTGGATGTGATAATGTTCCCACGAGGAGGAAAATAATAACCATTTGTTTGTTTTCGTTTCATGATTCGGTCCTAGTTCCAATTTCGATTTCTTGAAGGAAGGACACACTCTACTCGGAGCGCAGGTCGGTCAATATTCAACGTATTCTTTTTATATGTACACACTTGCTGGCATACACGTATGTAGAATGATGTCGCACGCCAGCTTCTTCTTGGTTGTGTGGCTGAGATGGTTGCAGCATTTTGTGTTGCGATGTGCAGAACCTCTGCCATGAACCTCTCATCCAAGCAGAGCCTTCCATACAATTCTTGTATATTTGTAATCTTACGTATAAGTCAAATACTGCAAGAAAAATGTAACCCTTTGGTTCGTCTATCGGGCTATGTAAATAAGTGAAGAGCACTACCTTTATTGTGTATCCGACTTTTGAGTCACATTACATTGAATTCGCAATAACTCTACCGTCAGAAATAGCATAACTTTACTGTTATTTCTAGCCTTCAGCGAAGGATATTAAGGGGGAAAAGACTTTGCCTAGGAACCTCTAAAACACCCTAACTAGCACAGGACCACCATTTTCAAGCTGTACGTGCGCGGATATTCTTCGTTCCAGTCTTACTGAATACCGAGTTCCAGCTGGGACGCCAACTCACGATATTTTTATAATGATGTCTCGTTCTTCAAAATATACACAAACAGATTGTAGCATCAAAAGTATTTACTTATGGGTGTGTGACGTGTCACGCAGCAACTTCGCAAGGAGTTTCAAAATCTATTCAGTCTCGTATTCTCACAAACCGTGCACGTCCTTCTAACGAAGTGGAGAAAAAATGCATGCCTGTCACTGAAGCTTTTCGAAGGGTAGGAAGATGCTATGCCGAAGCATGAATAACATCACTAAAGCAGCAAAGGTGAATGTCTGAGCACGTTTTGTTTGACGTGTTCTCTACCTTCCTTTGTAAGTTGGATTTAGTTAAACCAAGTTTACATCAGCTTACTTGAGTGCTTACGCTTTGTGCAAGTTTACACCTTTAGACCATTAGATTTCTAGAACAATTTTTCTGCCTCGTTTAAAAGGTCTTGCCAAACAACCCTCCTTAATTTTGATTTTCACTAGCATTTTGACAACTTTGCCATACAAACTTTTAACCTCTTTGTATAACTGTTATCTTCGAAGAACTTCCGAGCCAACTTAAGTTTTTATTTGCTGACGCAGGCTACACTTAAAGGCAAATACGGATGTCACGAGGAACGTTGCCACTAGATAAAATAGCACTAGAAATCATGGATGTAATGGATGTTGAATACCTGAAGGCAAGCGGTATAAAGGCCGTATCAGATTATGTCATCGCGTCTTACCATTGGAGTTACTATTAAACTTTCCTTATATCCGTTATCTGAAAGTGTACTTTTAGAGTTTAAGCTATGAAGCAAAATGTCATATGACCGTGTATTATAGACACTATTTTCTATCTCCTCTCATAAAAGAGCGCTCTCCAAGAACTTGCTTCTTTTTTAGTTTTGGTAAAGGTGCCACTCACTTATCCGGTCATTTATAACAACATATCTAGCACCAATACACAGTTCACTTTTTTGAATCGCTGTTTATCACAAAACAACAAAGAAAAACCTCGAATTGCTTGTGGCATCACTAACCGAAATAACCTTCCACTTGGGTCGATGAAGATAAAACATAAGTGAAATAATTTTCTTCTTGCTGTTTCTAGACTTTTTGTTTTTGGTAGTGACTATTTTGACGTCCACCGTCAAAATATTTCTAACACTATTTTCGTCACTTCCATAAAGATTAAAAATAATGACTTTATTATTTCGACACTCTCCTTCAACGCAGCCGCCGCAGTGGTAGCCATTTTGTGGTTTCGTTGGTTTCATTCTGTTTCGTTTCTGATTGTGTTCTGTTGGTGTTTTGACTGATTCAATTGCTGTTCACCTAAGACGTTTTGCTCCTAGTTTTCAGTGGATGTGTCTTATTCATCGTGCGTGTGCGACTGGCTTGTCTGTTTATCTTTTCAAACGTGACACGTATGGTGGCGCTGTTCTGAGCGCTTTAGGCTCGCACCTCGGCACGCGTCTCACTTAAAATTTAAAATCTACGACAAAGGCGAGCTGGATATCCCTTTGTATTGCCTGCATGTAGCAAATGTAAGTTCGTACACTATGTAACACTGAAAAAAAAAATGGCTCACTTTTTGTGCCTTTATATTGTGCGAGCGCATCCTATGGTTGCATTGCCGCTTTGCATCTGGCTCCCGCCCTGTTTTAACCGGGTTTTGTGAGTTTGTTGTTAAGTTTAAAATTTATGTTTGCTTCGGGTATATTAAGCGGGGTAACTACGAAACGATCGGGATGTTAAGTAAAAGGTTGTTGATAGAAGCGTTGCCACATTGATATGTTTATCGACTGGTGCGAACGTAGAATGGTTCTGGCGCGGTTGTACTGTACGAGATACACTCATTTTATCATCAACTGCAGCCTTGAGGGCAAGGCGTTCAGTTTTTTGCCTATATAAATAACTTGAAATGAAGCATCAAAAGCGTCGGTGCCGCCTTCTACAATATTTTGCACAACCAAGGAAAAGCTACGTGCGGCCTAATAGCTGATGTTCTTTGAGAATTTCGGTTTGTTTTCTTTTTTGCAATTTACATTATTTAAAAGGCCGTAAAATAGCAGTCGGCTGCAAGATATTTGTTTTCGGAAAATGCGTGTCGAACCGCGACGCTGCTTGCAAGCAAGATTTTTTTTTTTGACCACCACCTCCGATCGCTCTCCAGTACGGTCTCCGAAGAGCTTCAAAGTGCCAAGTTTGAGACGTCAAAATAACGGCCCAGATATTTTGACGGGGGACATCAAAGGTTTTTGAAAATACCTTCACGTCTTTAGAAATTGCAGTTATGAACGTCAGAATAGTATTCACAATTATTTTGAAAGTAGACTTCCAAATAGTCACTACCTTTTTTTTTTATGTTTTGCGGCGCGGCGGTTACGAAGAGAGCTTTTCACGAAGGCCTTAAAGTGACGTTAGACGATTTTCATGGCCACAGCATAAATCCAGGCACCCGGAACAACATGGCCAAGCAAACCGAAGGCCGGAAAGAGGAAGGCATCTCTTCGTGACACGTACGGTGGAAAGAGCAAAACAACCCTTGCAGGGCGCGGAGCCAATTTCACCTAATGGCCGGTCACTTTACGGTCACCCATTTTTCAGGGTTCACTTAAAGCCGTAGCTTCCGGCCTCGGTCCTTTTGCGAAACAGTCAGAAGTACGCGGTATGGCTGCGCAAATTTTTCGTTCTGGGAACGCTAATCTCTTTTTCTTTTTTTGTAGTTTTTGAGTATTTTCTTTGCACCCTCGAACGTACATACATATCGCTCGCAGCTCTGTAGTCCTTCAGAGAGCTGTGTCGCTTATCTCTAATGCTCCATCCCTTTCCTGTTCTCGAGTGCCTTCCCGCCGTCCGTGATGAATGGTAGCAGACATGTGTATCCTAACGATAAGTGCTGCGCCGCGGGTGCTAACCGCTAGATCTGTATTCATGCCTGCTCCTTCCTTTCTTCGCCTCCGGGACACAACTCCGGACGAGTTGCTCGTTTATTATTCATACGCGTATCATACTAAGTATTTCACTTCGTAGACGTTGTTATTCTCGGAAGTTCTAGGAATACCAGCGTAAGAGGGGAAGCAGCATGATCGTACATTTTTCAACCGACTACAGGAGCTCCCATCATACAATTCGCAGAAAGTTTGACGTTTACGCGATAGCGTCGTTAAAAGCCAACAAAAATAAAAAGCAAAGCGCTCTGCTTTAATTTTTTTTTTTTTTTATTCGTGAACGGGGGAGACATTCTTCCATTTTCCGGGGAGTAGCTCAGAGACTCGCGCATGTGGGGAAAGGAAGAGGGAAGAGTGTGAGAAGGAATGGGAAGAGATGGAAACTGGGAAACATTTCTTCTGCCCTGCAAAAGGCTATTTTGTGGGTCGGTTTTTAAGCCTAAAAAACCGTTAGCGAACTTCTCGGAAGTTCAAAGCCCTGCATTCTATTTTAATAATTGTCCTCTGCACGCTGCCATCTTTGTCCACTGGTCTGTGGAACGCGTCGTGAATATGCGCAGTTGCGCTAGTCAGCGGAATATCAGAAGCCACGCATACGCCAAGAGCTTAGTCAATCGGCATTATCGCCTGGGTGGTAAGCACTCGAAAGGTGCGAATGAGCTGATGTCTAAGCTCTATCACTATCATAACTGTCATCGTCATCTTCTAGTCTCGTAATACTAGAGCAGTGGAAAATTAATACATCTGTTTGTTTTGTTTTTGTTTTGTTTTTGTTTTGTTTTTGTTTTGTTTTTGTTTTGTTTTTGTTTTGTTTTTGTTTTGTTTTTGTTTTGTTTTTGTTTTGTTTTTGTTTTTTTCTTACGAAGCAATGCGTTTTGTATTTTTGGCATGGGGGGCATGAATTACTGATAAACTTGTCAGAAATATTTTCTAATTATTCTATCAAGTTTGCATTATCATCTGATTTTGTTTTGGCCGTTGTGATTAGGATCTTTAATTTCTCTTCTGTTTCAGTGGCGTATTCGAGTTCACAGGTTGTGATAGAAAGCTTGTGTGGTCTCCTGCTTTACTTACTTTCTTCGCCCGTGCGGTCGATTCACTACAAATAAGAAGGCGCATCACGGAGCCTTCGGTGTGTTCTGTGAGCGCCGGGAGCTCTCCTAGACAATAAACCTCCTCTGTTTTCAATTCTTGCTCAGTCTTCTCGTGCCGCACTCTAGCTACTAAGGATTAAGGATATCTGCAAGGCCAATCCAGTGTAAGTTTCAGCCTGTAGTCGTCAAAAACAAAGTATCCTTCTCTGGTATGTTAAAAAAACAAATTGCGGTCAGAGGATGCCATTTTTTTACTAGATGATGAGCTGTAACATCTGAGAAAGAGAGAGATAGAAAACGTTTTTTTGTTTCGGCACAAAAGGTAAAATTGTGGAAAAGGGGCTGGAGAAAAGTTTCTAGTCGACAGCTTAAGGTGTTTCAACGCCCCTGATTAACTTGGTCAAAACAGAACCACAGTAACCTAATATATATGTATATATACAGGGTGTCACAAAAGTAAATTTCCACGGTCTTCTTTACCGCAAAAATAAACTAAGCATCGCCGAACGCTTATTCTCCGCCCAAAGGTAAAGCTGGTGGTCACAACCAGATGCTAAAGTTTCAGCCCGATCCGATAACTTAATCAAAGTTATAAGATTTTTTCTGAAAAGTTCAATAGGAATATGGAGCCCATTGTGCCCATTTTCGGTTTCTGGCGCCATAGAGCCCCATGTGTTTGAAAACTCCGTCGGCCGCCATTTTCCCATTGAAATTTTCAGAAAATCGCTTATAACTTTTGATTAAGTTATCGGATCGGGGTCAACGTTTGGCATGTTGTTGTGACCTCTAGCACTACCTTTGGGCGGAGAATGAGCGTTCGGTGATGCCTAATTTATTTTTGCGGTGAAAAAGGCCGTGTAAATTTTTTTTTGTAACACCCTATAGATAACACTATTTGACACACACGGGCACACAGGCACACTTATAATGCATCTATACATGTTTACATAATTTCAGCTGTGAGGGTTAAATACAGCAGCGTGAATTCAAATATGCCATAGGAATTGTATAAATGTAAGATGAGAATTAGTCTAATCTGCAAAAGAAACAACGACGTAAAATAGAAAAGTATGAAACGAAGCGGGAAAAAAAATCATTTAAAAAACCAAATCAAAAGAGGCTACGATGTAAAATATATATAATGAGACCACAGTGTAAAAAGAAAGATGGGCATATAAAGAAACGGTACTACAGCAACCTATACATATAGAGTGTTTCAATTAGTAGCCAGGCGCTTTAAATGAACCACCCAATTCGGTTTCTTAACCTGTCGCGCTACTATTTCGTGCAGCGTTTCCCACAGGTGGTGCATTTTTTTCTATAACATTTCCGAAGAGCGAACTTACATGAGGAAGAAGTAAAGAAAGAAGATGACTTTACTCCTATGAAAACCCAGGAAAGCCTCATGTGTTCAATCAATTGTCTGTAGACCAGTGACTTCGCTGCGTTTACATAGGAGCTAAGCATTTATCTTCCTTCACTTTTTCCTGAGGCAAGTTCGCTCTTTGCAAATTTTATAGAAAAAATGCACCCCCTGTGAGCAACGCTGCACGACATCGTAGCGCGATAGGTTAAGAAACCGAATTTTGCGGTCGATTTAAAAAGCATGGCCGCTACTTGATATACCAGGTATATAGGCTGACCCAGGTCGGTCTAAAATAAACCGTAAAAAAGCGACGCCTGCACGTAGCAATCTAAACGTTTTGTGAAAGCTGGACTACAAAAGTCGTTTCTTTTTCTTGTAAAATTAAAAAAAACACAGTTTTTTTTTTGTAAAACAAAAGGCCAAAAAACTTGGCCTGGTCAATGAAGGACGGCGACTTAGACGGACGAGTTGAGTTACGGGGCGCGTTTTGCGCGCGTGCTGATAGATGTCGTCGGGAGCAGCGTCGGAAGGCGCAGCCGTGCGTTGTTTTTTCTTTTTTTCTAGTTTACGTTATGTTTTTTTTTTTTTGTTGTTTGCATTAAATTTTAAACCAAGGTACTTAAAAAAAAGAATTTGTTCATTTTAATAAACCAAGGTGGTCGCAAGCCGTCTCGACAAGGAGGTAACGCTTCTGTCGATACGAGCGGCGAAAGCGCCCTTTCTGGGATCAACGGCGGGCTGCAAGCGGGCTGCAAAGGGCGGGCTGCAAACGGCAAACTGCTACGCAGGCGACCTCGTCGCCTGCGTTGCAGCTTCCCGTTGATCCCAGAAAGTTTCTTGGCCCTATTTTTGACAGAAAGTAAGCTACGCTTTCTAATTTTACAAGATAAGACCGACGTATAAAATACGTCTTTAACGAAAAGCTTAGATTGGTACGTACAGGCGTCGATTTTTACGGTCCATTTTAGTCCGAGACTGGTGACCTGGGTCACCCTATACACACAAAATATAGAAACATTTTTTTTCTATTTTTTCTACCGTAAAAATAATTCAGGCATCTCCGAACGCTCATTCTCCGCCAAACGCTAGAAATCACAACCAAATGCCAAAAATTTAGCCCGGACGAACACTTTATTAAAAAATTATGTGATTTTCTGAAAATTTCAATGGCAAAATTGCGGCCGACGGAGTTTTCGAATTCATCTGGCTCTATGGCACAACAACACATATACATTTAGATATGTCTATGTAATTTTAGCTATGCGGGTTAAATACAGTAGCGTGAATTAAAGTATGCCATAGGAACTTTATAAATAAAAATTGAGACTACGACGGATCTTCAAAAATGGACTTAAGAACCACAAAACAACCATGTAAAATAGAAATGTATAAAACTAATCCGTAAAGTAATTCACTTAAAAAGCAATAAAAGATTTTACGATGTTAAATAGGAAAAAAATGAGACCACTGTGTGAAAAGAAAAATGCCTATAATAATAATATAAAAATGCACTTAATAACCACTACAAAATAGACCATAAATATGGTAGCATAAACGGCGTTCAAGTGTAAGACACAATTAAAACATTGGAAAGGCAATAAACGGAAAAACACAAAGTAAATGTGATTGTAACTTTTATTATTCTGTGAAAATGGCATTTGTGATAATGACACAACTTTTAGTGATATAACGACAGAACTGATGAATACAAGTGCCCAAATACCGTAAATAATACAATTAAAAAGTGTTAATATATTTATAAATGCGATGTCAGAATCTAAAAAAAAGTAATCCCAAAAACTTCCTTACTTTTGATGAACGAACCTGCAAGGTTGATGGTGCTTCCCGTGCAGTTGAGAGGCCTGACCACCTGATATTCGGTTAACTTTGTTCATAGATTATTCTAATTATTGATGCCTCTTTAAGCGTCCGTCGAAACGTGTAATACGGTGGAACATTTACTTGTGCAATTGTGCTAAGGCCTGATATGTATATTAGTCTAAACGACTTAAATAATATACCTTTTTGGCCTTTATTATCACCCCTATCCCCAATAATATATAGAATGTAAGGATGACTTTATTAGAAATAATGGATTCATTGACGAGGATCTACAAGTAATTAACATTTATGTAATAATTTGGAAACCTGTTGCAAAACGTGCGGTAGACCGTTTCCGAAAGTAAGGCCGGGAACATGGAATACAGAACCGCGGGGAAACGTTGGCGACCGGGCGTGAGCAGGCGAGCGACTGCGCTACCCTCACTCGCTGCTGGGCATACATGGGTAAGTTACTTCCAAATGTAATTTAATTATTACTACAATTACTTCGTTCGAAAAGTAGTTTAATTACAATTAGAACTAATACTATGTAAAAA
Organism: Ixodes scapularis; assembly: GCF_016920785.2. NCBI lineage: Eukaryota > Metazoa > Arthropoda > Arachnida > Ixodida > Ixodidae > Ixodes > Ixodes scapularis. The sequence goes on along the minus strand of NW_024609880.1, from coordinate 44,124,590 downwards.
GAAATTAATTACAATTACAAATTACTTTTAATAAGTAAGGCGAGTACTTTACGATTACTCGCTTCTGAGAGTGACCCGACTTGGGCCGAATAGCTTTAAACGACTTCTTTAGACTGCAACGCACTTGTTCATTCCTTTCCCTGATGTTTGAGGAGGCTGAAGCATCGTCCTTTAAATTCCACGTATTGCACTTTCCTTTTGTGACGTTTGCTAAATTAAAGTAAAATTGATTTGACACACTTTTGTTAGCAGGCAAATAAATATTCCACAATTAGTGATATTTGAATATTTTAAGTGTTAATATTGCCGCGCGCAGGGTCACGGACTTGTAGAACTTTCTCGTTTATTCTTGCTCCGGACACAACTTCTATCGTTTATCCCTGCTTATGTTGTTCTAGAAAGTGCGTGTTCATTCTCACCCCGAGCGCGCTACGCTCGAACCTTCTCCGCCGAATCTTCGAGATAGTGACTCACTCTAGATAAGACGCCGCTCGCGACCTTGTCGAGTCAGTCTCGCCCCTGCGCTCGATCTTGCGGTTTCGCCGACTTCGACGCCCGCGACGCTTTGCTGTTATCTTATGTTTCCTTTTTATTTCTTGGGCACAAGTTCGCCCCATTAAACGTTTCAGTTTCCTCAGTTATTCTTTGTTTCCTCTTTAGTTCCTTCGTGACAATATAACACACGCTATCTTACGACCACATTCGCGTGCAAATATTTCATGTTGTTGTAGATTATTTACATTGAGTTCAAATTTTGATGGCTCAGGAATATATAAGAACCGAATCAAGGCTCCCGAATCAATCATGACAATATTCATATTTGATTTCAGCTTCCAAAAAATGCTTATGAAAATAACATTCGAAGTAAAACCAGAAAAATAAACTTGAAAATAAAAATGAAAAAGAAGATACGCGACAGCACTGGAAGAAAGACGTAAAAAACTGTAAAACAACAAAACAAAAAACAACAACATAACTTAATATAGAAAAAAAATCCCCAACCTCGGCTGAAAGCTGAAGCTTAATTTTTTTTCCTTTCAATAGGGTGGCATGTTTACGCTAATGCTTTCTGGTCGCACCGCAGACGGCGCCACACGGCGCAGTTGAGGTCGGCTCCAAAGAGAAATGTCTCTCAGCCCGCAGTGTAAGCAATTAAACAACAAACAATGTGACGTTATTTTTGTAGTGCGTGTGTGTGAGTGCGTGTCTATGTGTAGGAGTGTGTCAGCGAGCGCTAGTCCGCTTGTGCGATCGCTGGGGCTTTTAAAGAGGTTCTGTCTGCGCCGCAGTCTTGCAAAAGTAATTTTAATTATGCCTGAAAGTTTTGCAATTACTAATGCGAGAAAGTAATTAAATTAAATTCACAATTTTTAGCCAAAACTAATTAATTTCAAGTACAAATTACACAGAAAGTAATTAAATTACAGCAATTAAATTACTCTAATTGAATTGCTACCCAAGTATGCTGCCGGGACGAGAAGGAGCGTGAAGGACTTTGCGAGTAGAATTTTTTGATTTTTACAAAAAGTCCACGCGCTATGCTTTTACGAAACAAGTGATAGGAAATGCGTGCCGCCAGAAAAGTACACTCTTCTCTTTAGCAAGTCTTGTAGTTATTGCTCTAGCTGTTAGTGCCCCTTTACAGTTAGATCCGGTGACATTCGTGCGCAGAATCCCACATAATCACGTGGAAAGAGTAATAGCGCAGCCGAGAAATCTTCATTTCTATTTCCATTTACACAACAACATCATACAAGCAAGACGTGCTATCGCTTCCTCTCCCTCTCGCTCGCCCTCTCCACCCCCCCCCCGCCCCCCCCCCCCCAATCCCTTTCCTGGCCGCCGAATCTTGGGATTTCTAAAAAGTTCTCCGCCGCGTCCACATAACAGAAACGGAACGGCGTGGCCCAGAGCGACGCTTTTGCAGTTATCGTTCTCCCCCACCCCCCCCCCCCCCCCCCCTCCCAAAACATGGCCCACAGAGTAATATAGTGATATCTAAAGAGGGAACGCTGAAGCTCTATCGCGGCCCAGCTGTGAGAATTCACAACACTCACTAGCTGGCGCAGTGGTGCCTAATGACGTATACATTCGTCAGTATTGTACCGCGAAGATATAGTTCTACTTCAATTTACAGGTTTCTAAAATTCTTAGTAGCTTCGTGAAAAATATTACAACTGCAACAGGGGCTTGGGCAGGCGCGATAACGTCATCTACTGTAGCGGGGTGAGGCTGCAGCATGCTGCGGCCGTCGTCGTGCGGATTACTCGTCATTCTTTCTTTGTGGTGAATATGAGCCGGTTAAAGGCGCAACCAGATAGAGTTTCAAGCGTCCCCTGAGCGTCAGCTCCGTCATCAAAAAGTTTTCTTTTTTTCTGTTACCCGTAGCTTTTAACTTTTAAGCAGCGCTCCAGGGGAGCAAAATAGAATATTTGTAGGTCGGATTTCGAACGTGCGTCTTTCAGATTCTCCACTGTAGTTTTTTATACTACGTTCTATTATAAGTGCCAACCTAGCAGAGGCTACAATATCGAGCTCAGACCTTTCAACGTCCCTACCAAGGCCGCGTACTCGTGCCGTGCGAGTTTGGTACGAGCATCGTTCAGGGGAACATGCTTTTGGCATGTAGGTTCGGCTTTGCTACCACTAGTAACGTTACGTAAAGTGAAGCATACTTGCTTACGGAAGCTATCAATGAAAGAAATACAAAAAAAAAATAAAGTTTAAAGACATGTCTTATGGGACCTGAGACTGCAAACTGCATAGTGTTTCTTTCTTTTTTTTTGTATTTTGACGTTTTGTTTTTGAGAATGGACAGATGTTGACAGACGCTTGTTTTCGAACGTGGCTGGTGCATAGTCGGAAGTTATAGCGCCGTTTTTATGGTCGTATCGAGTGGATGGTGCATCCAACATTATATGGACGGGTCTTGCGTACACGCTCGCGACCCCTGCTCGAGAGCAACGGGCTTATAAATTCAAGCGATCTGACGTTACAAACACAAACGTGTTGTCTTGAACGACACTTTCATTACACTAGAGTGCGTGCGTTTCTGCTTCATTTAAAGCTTCGAGCTCGCTTCTGTAGCCCCTTCTTTAATTGAACATGCGGTAAAATGGCGTAGACAGTTCTATGGACGCCTGCAGAAACCGATACAATCACAAGTCGCCGGTACTTCAGTGCTTCGTATACGAAGCATTACAACCAGTTAAAGGAGTAGCTTGCCACATGGAGTACAAAGCACAAATGTACCGGCGAGTGACGGTCATATCTCGACCTAAGTGTATATATGTAAGAACACGGTGCCGTCTAAACCAGCCTGAAATGCTATTTTTGTTATTGTTTTGTTGGTTGTCACAATATGTGCATTAGCTAATTTTCTTGTTCGCGTGTCTTCTTATTTTTTCGGTTCAGTGAACTGGCTTTCATTTTATATCGCATATTGGACATGGTTCAAAGTCTGCACTGGAATTCAGAATTTACGCATGAGTTTAAGTAATGGACTCCTACCTATATTCTAAATTCCAGTTAGTTACACTGACTAGGTCGCGCAGGGTATTACTGAATACGAATAGAATCACGAGTATTAGTTACCCGCCTATTCAGATAGCAGCCATCTATGTCTCTAGCCACCTAGTGAATGGAAGGCGCCTAAACAGAACGCCGAGAGAAAATTCACAACTGCCGCTAGGGGCGCGACAGCCGAGGGAGCCGCTGCGGTTTATGGAAATGGCCACTCTTTATGTTACACTATATCTCTCTCTGCACGGCCAGACAACACCTGCCCGATAAAAAGAGCCAGGTGGTGGATTTTCTTGCGCCACTAAAGACGGCCACCGTAGGCCAGATATTGGACACGACTACCACGTAAGCGTTTGGCTCTAACTCGTGCTCAATCAGTAAGAATACGACCCCTAGCCGAACGCCGACGCCGCAGTCCTGTTTTATCTATGACCTAAGTGGTCTTTCTTAGTGACGCAGGAAATAGCTTAGGCTTTCTTATCTAGGAGGTGCCGGGCCAGCCCACGCAATAATCGCTCTCCGTTGGAGGAACGAAAATGGCAAGCGCGCCTGGCTCAGCAATGCAGACGGAGAGCCGCAGCTGCATGAGAACGACAAAGGGCAAACAACCCTATCACTCACGGGCGCCAGCGCGTGGGCGCGTTTTACACAGCTTCTAAACGAATTCTACTGAAAGTAAAACTCCTGAAGCAAATCTGTCTCCCCTGCCAACGTGGAGGTGGCAGTTCGGCTGCTCCGACGAGACAGGTTCGACCTGCTGGCACTCGAGGCCCGAGGCCTCATCCATTTTCCTGGGGGCCACGCCGCCGCTACCAGCGCCGTCCAAGGCCCGCAGCCGTCCCCGCACAGCTCCTGTCGACGTCAACCTACGGCCTGCCCTACATCTGTCACTGCTCCGGTGGCCGTCGAGAACGTGCCCTTGTGTTCGGGATGCTGCGCAGTTTAGAACACTCGCTGATTGGTCGATTTCATTCACTGCGATGAACCGACAGCACAGAATCAATAGGAAACTGATGCACCGTGCGTTTGAGGCACTGCGGGGCAACCAACCCAATTTATTGCAGTTGAAGAGCAGACACGAGGCAACAAGAATCATTTTCATAGTCTTTCGTTGATGGCAACTAACAACCGACCCTTCAACTGCTTGATTTTGTTCCCACGGTTGCCGCCATGGTATCGTCGTTGCTATCGTCACCGTGTAGCAAGAGCCCCTGCAAGGACCAGTCGCTCTAATTTGTATCTTTACTGCAGCCCCTCTCGAAAAAAGATGTTGAGGCAGATATACTCATATTAATTCACAAACTACGCAACTTTCATGGCGGTAATAATATTTTGAGGTGTTTTTTTTTTTTTTGGCAAATCGTAAGCATTTCAGCTGAGAAAAAGCCACAAGAGCGAGTTCCGTGCTTTCAACGGGCCTGCTGAGCGGTGGCAGTCAAATCGTCGAACGATGTTTCATCGACATATTCTTTCTTATACTGCGACGTTTCATCTACAGTTGGTTTCATCGAAAGGTTTCCGTGATCATTTCATCAACACACCTTGCGACGTTTCGTCGAGGGCGCCTGTCCCCGCGCATCGCCTCTGTCGCCGGTATACAGATGGGCTTAGCTTGCCGAATCCTTTGCGGTTCCGATGAGGACTGGTGCAAGCCTGGGACTGAGATTATAATAAAGTTTCCCCGAGCGAAGTGAGGGGTTTTCGGCGCTTAGCGTAAACTGTTTTAAAACCCAGGTTTAAAGGTTTTTGCCCTATCGGAGCCGCCTGAGTGAATTCGCTTTACCTCCGGTATCATTCAAGCGAATCAAATGAAGCCAATATTTCAATCCATTTTACTTAAAAAAAAAGAAAGAAGCATTGCTTTTGTGGACGAAACGTCGTAGTTGCATGTGTTCACGAAACAAGTTTCCACGAAACATTCCAGTGTCGAAGAAACGTATATCCATGAAATATGTTCAATGAAACCTGTGTCCATGAAAAGTTGCCCGCGAAAACGTGTTTTGACGAAGCGATATAAACACCTGGCGAGCACATCTGCTTGTGAGGTGAAAGGCTACTTTAAAGCAGCCTGCTCGCGCATCTAGGTTTTGATTCGCTCACACTTACAGTAAAACAGAGTTTGCCCTCTGCATATGCGCAGTGCCTACCATTTTTTACGTGACCACACGCTTGTTTATAGATTTTGATTTGGTTCAAAGTGTACACTGTGAGTCAGCTTGCCTTATAGAAAAACCTACGCTACTGGCCAACTGTGCCACAATCAACAGAGAATGTTCACATGTGGCCGCTCACATTGGTAAAGGTTTTTGTCCATCAAGAAGTTGTGATGATGCAAAATCACTTGGCGAAAGTACTCTGCCAGCACGCGCTTTGTGGCATGCCCTTAACCTAGAGTCACTAAGTGAGCTACACTTCAAAGTAACGACACTTACCCATCTTGGCGTATAAAATCGTTGTTGCCAGTTATCTGAAGCTTTAGCTGATATAAAACAAAAAGTGAAAGCCGTTTGCAACTCCCTGTAACCCTAAATTAGAGCGCAGCTCTTGAAGAGGAGGAGGGAAGGGTACTGGGGGGGGGGGGGGGTCAACTGACCGGAGGGGGGGGGGGTCACGTGACGATGACAATTCAGATGATGTAATCATTGACGTCACTGATGACGTCATCAGTGACGATGACGATGCAGATACCTATGATGTCATTTGTGAGTCTCTGGTGGCGTCACCAGTGATGATGACGATGACGATGCGGATGTCGGTGACGTCATCAGTGACGTCATCAGTGATGATGACGATGACGATGCGGATGCCGGTGACGACATCAGTGATGACGATGACGATGCGGATGCCGGTGACATCATCAGTGACGTCACTGATGACGTCATCAGTGGTTATGACGATGACAATGCGGATGCCGGTGACGTCAACAGTGACGATGACATCATCAGTGATGATGACGATGACGATGCGGATGCCGGTGACGTCATCAGTGACGATGACGTCATCGGGGGTCACGTGACCTCAGGGGAGTCACGTGACTTCGGGAGTCACGTGACCTCGGGGGGGTCACGGACCTTGTGAGGGGTCACGTGGCCTTGGGAGGGGTCACGTGACCTTGTGGGGTCACGTGACCTTGGGGTGACTTTGGGGGTCACGTGACCTTGGGGTGACCTTGGTCATGCCGACGGCGACGGCGACGCCGCTGAAGCCGGAAACGGGCGCCTAAGAGCTGCGCTCTAAAACGCTTTTCCCTCCTCCACAAATCTTTAAACAGTTCGCGACAGAGCAAAGCCATATTACATGAGCTTCCTAACACCGAATGTAATGCTGAAGAAGTCGTACTTTTGAACCATGAAGGCCCGTTCACACTCTTGCGACCGAGTACGACTGAGAGAGACGAGATCTCTTAAAACTTCTTAAATGTTTTTAGGATGAGGGAACACACTGGCACTGTGGCGCCATCTATGCGGTGACCCTAGAACTGCATTTCACAAGAGCGAAGGTTTTGCGGGATTTCCGAGGTCAAATGTGCGTAATACCCATAGAAAGGCTCGTTTATAACATTCACAAAAGTTTTTGAGCCAAGAAAGAAAGGATAATGCGCGAGAAATAAAAAAAATATGCCGGACCGCCGAGTTTACACTGCTTCCCAATAGATGGCGCCAGTGTGTTCTCTGGTTTAAGAAATTTTAAGGAACATGGGTTTAAGAGGTCGCAAGAGTGTGAACGGGCCTTGACGATTGGCAGTTGCGTATTCTCTGTACTAAGCACCAAGACGGTGGAACCCACAACAATATCAGGGAACACATTGCCGATACTCTAACGGTAGCTCACTTAGTGGCTCTACCTTGGCTGAGAATATTGTCAGCCGTCAGCCCATGATTTTTATTCAAAGAAACCCCAGTTAGAATGTTCCCACTTCTTCTATTGCAAGCAATCAGAAGACACGCCTGGATGTAATAAAGCACTATGGAAATGCAAATATTACAGCCTGAGCAGTACATGTACAAGCTTCAGCATTTATTGCACTCAAAAGTGTAAAACGTAACGCTTTTCCAGTCGTCACCAGCGCGCGCGATATGCGTACGTACTCAATCTTTGACATAACGCGAAGCTCCACTGCTTGCATATTCTGTTATGTTTGGCACACCACTAATTAGTTTGCACAAAACATCAAATAAATAAATCGACAATACCTTAACTTCTTTGATAGCTATCAATTCAATTAAAATAATTATTAGGCTACAGTCATTTCAAGTGTCCCTGCACTCATTGCTAGAAGTAGTTTTGATTATTTAAGGGGGGGAGTTATTATTTAACATTGAGATTACTATTGTTATGTTGTAAGCATAAGACGTTTCTGAGATTCTTACTTTGTGTTTTTCAAACTTAATATCGTCAGCGCAGAAGCAATGTTTTGCATTTGCAAGACTTTCGGTCAGAATAGAAATCGCATTGACGTTAAACAAGGCAATTTACCAAAACTGAATTACATCCCATAAACCTGTGCCATCATAGCGGGTTACGGCAGCGCTCCTTAGGATCCCATGAAATAAATATGCAAATATTGCCATAACTTCGAAACATTACGACCTGAACAATTTGCAATGCTACTATTCCATTTTATCATATACCGTTATTTTTGTACCAAAAGTTAAAGATAAACAGGTGTAAACTAGAGGTTCTTCAGACGGATAAACCTTTTTTTTTGTATGGCCACTACGGATAGTCTCCAACTTAACGGAAGTCTAGAGGTTTTTCTTTTTTTTTTGGGGGGGGGGGGGGGGGGGGGTGGGGTTTAAACGACTCGTTATGATTGTTTAAATTAAATAGCGTCCCTTCCCAATATTTTGAACAAATTTTGTAGTGTCCGCAATGTGAATTACATAAAATAGAAAAATATATTTCGAAGGCAACTGATACCATTTTTTTGAGAAGGACCGATGTTCAAACGAGCACAATTTAAAAATACAAGAAAATACAACCTTTACCATTTGACTAAAATAATCCAGAGGATCGGTAATATGCTGGGTATGTTTTGATTTTTTTTTCTCAAAAGTATTTTCTTTGGTTCCTGAGACCAATTTGCCAAATAAGGTGGATTCATTTTCGTTTAGGCGGTTACCATAATTTCCGGTATTATGCGGCTGGCATCAGTAAACTAGGATGTTAAATTTCAGGGTTTTAGGTGCCAAACCAACGACGGGCATCTGGCACGCCATGGAAAAGTACTGAGGATTAATTTGGACCACTTTGGGAGTTTTTGACGTGCAACCGAAAGCTCAGTAACACGGCGACTTTTCCGAAATAAGCCCCCTTAAGATTCCGGGCATCTCGGCAGAGATTCGAACACGACACCTTAAGATCCGGAGTAAATAAACTGGCAAGGAAAATCAAAAGTTCCTATGACGACAATATAAAATTAGGGACAAAATGATTTCGAAATATTCTCGATAATTATTAATGTCACGTTATTATAACGGAGATCTATGGTAACGAATAAAGAAATGGCTGAGTGATGATTATTCTTGTAAGCTTATCATTCAAATTTTAAAAATAATATTTAAGCCCGTACTCAACGTTCACATTAAAATAATTATTCCAATCGCCCTGCACACATTATCATTAACATTTTGTGGTCGCCTGAATTCTTAACTGGTGGCGAATACAAACTTTAAAGGCGCCGACTAGAAGCCGGTGCAAATAAAAATCTTGGGCTTCAGCCCTCTTCAAAGAATGTGATATGAATTCCAATATTTCAATACCCTCTTTTCCCGATTTTTATGGTTGTTGTAACAACCATAAAAATCGGGAAAAGAGGGTATTGAAATATTGGAATTCATATCACATTCTTTGAAGAGGGCTGAAGCCCAAGATTTTTATTTGCACCGGCTTCTAGTCGGCGCCTTTAAAGTTTGTATTCGCCACCAGTTAAGAATTGAGGCGACCACAAAATGTTAATGATAATGATCCCTAGAGAAGGGGAAGAAGGGGACAAAGGACAAACACAGCCTCATTCTCGCCCATCTCACTTGCACCTCTGCCATTAATTGCATTTTTATCAGAACAACAGAACTCGGGCGCGCGAACACATTTGGGAATGATGAATGAATGCCTAAAAATAATTGAACCATGTTCACTTCGAGACAAGTTTACACTAGGCGGCTCATTTTAGAGTATTTTCTGGAGCATTAACTAGTCCAGGGCCACACATTTTGTATTCTATCACCAGTTATGTTCTCGGCTCACCTCAAAAAGTTTGTGGGTGAGGCGCGGGTGCCCGAATTCAAAAGGACAATTGCGTAAAGAGAACCAAACCATTCCAAGTTTGCGACCAGTTTTCTCCAAAAAATTTTACTTTGGAGTATTTGCCATAGTATTAGCGTGGGCTCGAGAGGTTTTCAATTTATATACCTCCTTTAGTTGGGAGATGGTTTTTACACAAAACGTTTCTTGGCGAGGCGTTGGTGCCCAAATTTCAAAAGATGAACGAATGCGGAAAAGCATCCAGACCAAATCCACTTTGAGACCGGCATTCTCAATAAAGCCTTGTTTTACAGTGTTTGCCATGGTACCGAGAAGGGCTCGAGGGAACTGCATTGTACATACCATCTTTAGTGAGAAAATGGGTTGTCCTCAAAAAGATCTCCGGCGAAGCGCGGTTGACCCCATTTAAAAAGGTGAACGAATTCGTAGAAGCAGCCGAATTATCCCCAATTCGAAACAAGTTTTCTCAAGACGGATTCCTTTGGGAGTATTTGCCATAGTACAAGGTTGGACTCAAGGGCTCTGCATTTCATATTCCAATAGAAAATGTTCCCTGGCTCGGCGCGGGTGGCCGAATTTCAAATGATGAACGGATGAGTAAAAGCAGCCCAAACCATCCCCACTTTGAGACCAGATTTCTCGAGAAGGATTCATTTTGGAGTATTTGTCATAGTACTAGAGTTAGGTCGTTGGTCCTCCGGGTGGCGTGGGAGGCAGGTTCCGCTCCGATCGTCTGGAGTGTGATGGCACCAACGTCACTGAGTGATAGGTCGACTCACTGCTTGTAGAGAACTATGTGCATCTATTTACACTAGTTACAAGTGCCAACTTGGTAGACTGCCCTGCCTCGTCTAAAGGCGCGGCGCCAGTCCCCAGTTTCCCTAAATCGAATCCAAAATCCAACCTTCATCCCTGAGAATCCTCTCGGCACTCCTTTTGTAGGCCAGTAGGGGCCTCCTTTCCCATTAAGGGGCCACCAAATCCTTCAAATTCCGCCACTCCCACGTGGTACAGTGTTACCCAATGGTCGGTGAACTGGCAGCCTGGCGCTCCAACCGCGAAAACCAAATTCCATCTGGAGTCGTTTTCATATTTTTCCCAATCTGGCTGGCACACAGCTAAATTATTGCACCGGAAAAAAGCGACAATTTGACACTGAGCAGCCAAACCCTCAATATACAAACACACTCGGTTAAAAGCCCCAAGCAGCTCCAAGCGCGGGCTATCCCAGGGAGTCCAAGAAGACTCCCGAAACCCGAGGCGTTTCTTAACGACCGCGGGGGACCCGCTCCCACCTCTCGGCCGCTCTGTCCCCGCAAATGCTCCCGCCAAAACGCCGACTCCAACTAAGAAAGCTAAAAAAAAAAAAATCAATGCCGACGTAACTTTGGAAAAATAAACCTTTCTAAGAAAATAAAATACCTTAATTAATAAGCATGATTTCTAATGGGTGGTTGAAGTCACCAGGCTCGACTTAAAATAGACCGTAAAAATCGACGCATGCACGTAGCCATCTAAACTTTTCGTCAAAGGTGTATTTCACAGGTCGGTTTTTTCTTGTAGAATTAGAAAATGTGATTCTTTTTTTGTAAAAAATAGGGCCAAGAAACTTGCCAGGGTCTACGGCGGGTGGCGACCCAGACGACCAAGTCCAGTAGCGGGGTGTGTTTGGCGTTCGTATTGATAGATGGCGTCGGGAGCAGCGTCTGAAGGTGCAGCCGAGCAGTGAAAGATAACAGACGACACGCAGACGAAATCCGTTGGCAGCACAAGCGCTGCCGTTCTGCAGACACGTTTTTTACTTTAACTTTTGCTTATATTGTTCGCATTTATTTTTTTACCGAAGGAACATTTCAAAAAGATTATGATAATTTTAATAAACCGCGGTGGTCGCGAGCCGTCGCGATAAGGAGGCAGCGCCATCTATCCATAGGAACGCCAAACACACCCTGCTACTGGACCCGTGTTGTCTGCATTACTGCCCGCCATAGACCCTGGCAAGTTTCTTGGCCTTATTTTCTTTTTAAGAGAGCCACGCTTTGTAATTTTACAAGAAAAGACCGACCTGTGAAATACACTTTTGACGAAAAGTTTAGTTGGCTACGTGCTGGAGTCCATTTTTACGGTCCATTTCATATCGAGCCTGGTGACTTGAACCACCCTATACTTAACTACCAGGATGAACTCGAGGGCTCTGAAGATTATATTCTGCCTTTAGTAGGGAACTTGGTTTTCCTCGTAAAGTTGTTTGGTGAGACGTGGGTGCCCACATTTCAAAAGATGAACGAACGCGTAAAAGCAGCCGAACCATCTTTTTTTTGAGACCGGATTTCTTAAAAAGCTTCGGACACGCCAAACATTTTTTTTTTCATGCTCGGCGTTGAAATGGCATGCCATGGCATTACCAGAAAATTGTTTGACTATAGAGTTACGTAGTTTCTTTTATAAGAATAGAAATACGAGGCCCAATTCAAAGTTCCCGCCAGTACATTGTGACTTAACAGTGTACCGCAAGGTGTCGGGGCGGTCAGAAGGGAGGCATCGCCAGAAGTCACGTGAGTTGTATCCCTACTCGTGCTTACCACGAGCGCGTGTAATAATTTCTAAAATATTTTTGTTATTCTCCGCACCTCCACGAGCGATCCAAGCAGACAAGGTTTCTTTTATTTGCTTTTCATCGCTTAATGTTGCTCTAAAGGTAGAAGAAGAGGAGTCAGTGAATTGACGTGATCAACTACAATGCCTAGAAGGTGCTGTGTGAGGGACTGTCCCGGTATTTCAGCAAGTGAAGAGAGATCACACTGCATGCATTTCCGAGAGACGGCAGGCATCTTCAGCATGGAGAGTATACGATCATTCGACGGCCCCGGTGTCCGAACCTTCAGCAATGCAATTGGGCCTGTCGTACGTTAGCAATCCTAATTTCTGCGAGCGTTCTAATTTTTTTTTAAAATTAATACCTTGTTTTGTGCCCAGTATAGCTCTATATCATCGGACTCACGGTATGCACTCGTACACTGGCTTGTACTCGCAATGCTTTCATCGTTGACCTCCATCACGTCGATCCACTGACTCTTCGTCCTCAACTTTTACAGCATGCAAACTAACCAACGGTGCAGCGATAAAGAGCTACGGGAACTGAAACTTCGTTTTCTACAATCTCTCGTACAAGGAGCAGAAAAAAAAAAGTCTTAGACACGGTCGTGGAGAGCATGGGGAGTAAAAGTCACGTGACTTCCTACGAACCCAATTTTAGTAACGTAGGTCGATGCCTCCCTTCTGACCGCCCCGACACCTTGCGGTACACTGTTACGTCACAGTGCACTGGCGGGAACTTTGAATTGGGCCTCGTATTTCTATTTTTTTTTATAAGAAAACTGCGCCACTTTATAATAAAACAATTATTTCGTAATGTCCTGACATGCCATTTCATTGCCTAGCATGAAAAAATAAAAAAAATGTTTTGGCGTGTCAGAGGCCCTCTAAAAAGGATTTGTTTTGGAGTATTTGCCATAGTACCAGGATGGGCTTGAGTGATCTGTATTATACATTTTTCGTTTAGTTGGGAACTGGGTTGCCCTCAAAAAGTTCCCTGCCTAGGCGCGCGTGCCCCAATTTGCAAAAGATGAACGAATAGCTAAAAGCGGCCGAATTATACCTCACCTCAGGACAATGCGACTTGCTATGCGTTAATTTCTGATGATTTGGAATGATGAACCCGGATGATAAAACTATCATCGGCGTTTGCACACCGCCGGTCTTGAGCCTTTTGCACGAGTGGTAACTTTAGCGCACCAACGCGTTTCCCGTGTGCTGCGTTCCTTCCTAAGATTTACTGATTTCTAATTTAATTCTAATTTGGAATTATGTTGATTTTTACTTAAATTATCATACAAATTTTAGTGAATTATTCAACTTATTGTGGCGATTAGCCCCATATATATTGTCCCCCGTGTCGTATACTTTACGTGATTATACCGCATATTAGTGTAACCTTAACGGCTTTTAAGAAACGACGTGAAAAACCTAAAATAAGCACGCTTTGTACAGGATATGAATGTAATCAGTTTAATTTTGTAGTCCATTCGAACCTGTTGTAAATTCCGCATAACCGACAGTCTTTATACTTCGTTTGAGCTTAATTCCAGACGCAGCCGACGCCATGAGCTGATGGACCAATCAAACAGAGTCAAAAGCCGAAGTAACGAGGCCTTTTTCTGTTTTCAATTAGTTCAGCTATGATAAAACACGAACAGAAACATGAATAACATCATGATGGTGCCCTTTTACGTTGTGTGATTCTTCCCATCAGCTCGGGAAGTTGGCTGCATTTGAACTTAAAGGCAAAACGAAGGATAGGCGATTTTGCCGCGTTCCAGGCGGGGTGCTGTGTACATATGCCCAAGCTAAGGCGGAGGAAAGTTTAATATATCCAGAGCGTCTTGAAAATTATGTTCAAACGGATCGACTTGCTATTTTGGGGGGCGATTTTAACTGTTTGTATGGGGCACGACCGAGCGAAAGGGGTGCAATACGAAGACGCTAGCAGCAAGTTTTTTTCTTTTTTTTTAATAATATCGTCGAACGCACTGAGTAAGAAGGTGGTACAGATTGCGCGTCAAGCGGAGGAGGTGTACAATACAAGCCGTTGCAAGGTGCAAGCCACGCGCTTTTCGGTAGAGCGAACGCTTCTCTCAAACTTGTCAGACGGTGCAAGCAATATGAGGTTGATCATGTGTTCTTTAGTGATCATGCTCTTCTATGATATACGCTTTGTTTCTTTAAAGAAACGCCAAAGGAGTTTGTTTGGGATTTAGGGAAGTATAATGCAAAGCTTTTAAACGATGCATCTTTTGTTGAAGCCGTTCGCCGACATTATGAATAACTGGCAAGAGCTAATGGCGAATAATTCGACATTAAATGCAAATTGTTTAAACAGGAAACGGAGTTGACTAACATTGACATTCGAGCTAGTTGGTATTGCATGGTTAAAAATTAAAAACACAGCTCAAAGACACAGACAAGAGAGAAAAATAAATACAGCGCTGTTTTTCGCCTGCCTTCTCGTTCTTGTCCATGAATAGGCGTAGTTTTTAATTTGAAACCAGAAAACTAATATTATATAGCTATTGGACGCTCAAGCTTTTTAAGGCCAAAAGAAAATTTAAAAAAAACGAGCTGTTTAAAAACACTGCATCAAAAGCTGATGAAGGAGGAATGCATTCCTCCCTGTTTGTGTACAGACAAGATAATGACTATGAAAAAACGCCTGGATGTTCTTGACACTGAGCAGCATAGGAGGCTTATGGTGCGAGCACAGTGGAAGCGATTATTGCACACGGAAACGGCAATAGGGGCAGATAAAATACGCGAGTAAGAATAAAGTCAGTAAGATTTTGTATCAGGATGTACTGTCGCGCGATAAAGGAATCATGAAACACGCTTTTGTAGAATATTTTAAAAAGGTTTTCAGTTACGGTGCATCCCGAAAAGAGCGCTTGGAGCTCCCGATTCGGAAGGAAAAAGACTACAAAGCAGGTATGTGTTTTGCAACATTTTCATGTTGCAAACTATGCGGCGTTGGCTAAATGCTTTCTCGGATATGTGAACTGTAAACAATACGGCCTGGCGTAAGCGCTCTTTCTTCAGTTTTAAATATTATTCTGTGTTGCTTAAATGTTAAAACAAAGGCTTGTTTTAATGGGCGCCACTACTTAAATTGGTGGGCGCGGTGCCTGTGCTTTCGGTGATCGAAACCAGGAAGTAGCTACCGGCATCATAGCTTTTGCAGTCATGTTTACCTCGCCAAGCTTTCACGGGCAACACAGGCCCAGAACATGTTGTGCATGAAGCAGTAGAACTGTCACTGATGTTTGGCGCCCATTAAATCAAGTGGTTGCTATCCTTCGGTAAACAAGAAAGCTCTCTTTGTCATTTTATGTTTTAATTTGTCTTTTATAATTTCGTCTGTTGTTGATCATTTCGAAACTCTCACTCTCTCATTTTTGACAGTCATGGATTGAAGTCTTATCATTTTATACGTTTCTTCGGGAGTCTCCTGCCTAAAGATGTAGCCCAGGAGCGGGAGTAGCACCGTAGAGAATATTAACTTGGCGGTTACATCTTGTATATTTCATATAACTGCCTTACATAAACTGTTGGTTGGTTTTTTTTTGTTTTTTTTTAGGAGGAAAACTGTTTTCCGAAATAGTGAATGAGGCCTGGGCTGGACATGATTTCCAGGCAAGTAAATGAGCACGGTTATGTTGTTGCAGAAAATTATATGTGCCCTTTGTCCACAGCAGGTCAGTAGTCTGCTGCCGCGGCCAATGGTGTTCTGGTAGGAAGGGGAACCATATGCTGAGGTGGTGAATGACGAAGCGACGAGGACAAGAGTAAAGCGCTCGAGCTGTTAAATGCTGGTGCATACCATGGTGTCGTAAAAGGGCACTCTAGGACATTGGCAACTTCCTTTTCAATGTCTATCGAGCACTAGAGGTCGGCAACCGACTTCTTCTCATAAAGGAGTGACTATGATGCCTGGGAGCACCAAATCAGTGTGAGCAATGCTGCAAACATATTGACTACCAGCTGAAAGCATCTCTTTGCGCTGATGTGACTGCGGAAATTTGCTTTTATGGCGTACAGGCGCCTGGATGTGGAAGGCCGCTCATCGCTCTTCCGCCTCTGCGACCATGTCAAAAAGCTCCAGTTTCCTCACTCATCGAGAAGTTGTGGCTGCCAGATTCTTCACGCAACAGACTGTTCCAGAGAATGAATGGTACGACATGTTTCACTACGACCGGACATATACCTGTTCATAGACACGTACGCCAGACTGTTTCAAGACGATTGTAAAACCCTTGTTTTCTGTAGCGCACAGCGATCACCACCAGTTCGTAGCTGTACTTTATAAAGACCTTCAGTGCCGTAATCATATGGCTACACGAATATCTTTGGCAATAGCAGTAAAGGATGGCACCACTGTAATCATTTAATAAGAAGTCATTTATGACCTGAGCTGTCTTTGTTACGACCATTGCCTTCCTTTCGTCTCTTCGTCACATTTTCTTTCGTCTGCACTTCACATCCGTGAAGCTTGTGAGACTTTAGTTCACGTTCAGAAGCTTACGACTCGCATGACGCATAAGCGACGTCGGAAGGCTAATTAGCCACTACAAAACTTTGCATAAACTTCAAAGCATGATGACTTAAGTTTACCTCAGTATAAACCACTGGGAGGTACTTTTTTCACCAGTACAGTTGTTTCCTAGATGTAAACATAAGCATGAACTCCCTCCATTTTCCTATACCTTCAAACACATGTGCAACATACGATCTATACGAGGCTGGTCACAATGATTATCTATATTTTTGCATCTCAACTATCCGTAAACAGCACAAGTAGTCTCTCAGATCCTCCAGACGTGCAGTGCCACCCCAAGAAAAGTATGTTGTGCTGGTACGTGAGAGCCCCATGATGGTCTAAGTATCCAAATCGGCAGCTCTGGTCTGTATGTTTGTTTTTCAATCGCCTGAGCCGTCCCGTTTTTGTAGGTTTTAGGTCAGCAGTGTTTCATGTTGACAGGACAAAAAAGCCGCCTAATGCACAGGCTCCAGTAATTAAAATACATTCATTTCAAAAATGTCAGTGAGTAATATTATGGCTCGTACATTTCCCAGGACGCAGTGAGTACGAAACGGAAAGAAAGCAAGCAAGATTTCACCATATACTTTTAGGACAAGGTTTACATTAGTTCGAAACATAATCATGAAAATAAAAGGTATTTCGACTAGGGAGAGGAACACAAAGGACACAGCATTTACAAGAAGTGATACTTAGAAATTCAATGAATCAAAGAAAAAATGACTCGTAAAATTGCGAAAAAAAAGGAAAGACGTTTAAAATTCTCTGTAATGCAAAATTAGAGTGCAGCTCTTGAGCAGGAGGAGGAGAGGGTACATAGGGAAGGGTGCGCCCCTCCTCTCCTTCCGCAGCTCCCCCTAACCATCTCCTTCTTCCCTCCGATTTAGCAGGAAAGTTTCGCGAAATTTTCCGCTAAAATTAGCCGTAAAATTTTCACTAAAACTCCCGCTAAATTAAGGAGAAAACTTTTTGCAAAATTTTCAACTAAATTTAGCATGAAAATTTCTCTGCCTAATGTAGCGCGAAATTAAGTGAACATTTTCCCGCGAAAGTTAGCGGGGGAATTTTCCCACAATGGAACACACTGTTACGCCCGGTTGCATTATTGCCATAATGCAACGCGCGCGGTTACACCGACGCGGACGGCGACGGCGACGCAGAAGCCGCTCAACCCGGAAAGGGGCGCCTAAGAGATGCGCTCTAAAAGTATAATCCCACAATGAATTAAGTTATCACGAGAGTGCAAAGAAGACGAGGATGGAGGAAGGTGCACATATAACATGGACAGGCACTGCGCATACCTTCCATCGCCTCTGTCTTATTTAAACTTTTCTTTTGCTTATTATGAGTTTGTAGCCAAAGCAAAGAATAAGCCACATAGTTATTTTTAATTTAACCACTAACCCAAATTATCCAAACAATTTCAGTTAGATATGATATAAATAATTGTGATTAATGAACTGTTGCTCACATTCTGCTCAAAAGTCTGAAAAATGGGCTCACCGTGCAACATACGTATTATCCCCATTTCAATGTAGCAAGAGTAGGGAGGGTCCTACACAGCACCACTCTTGTTTCAGTCTGCTTATGTATTTTACTAAAATCAGGTGGCAGTTGCACTTATACTCTCGGTCTTGCCGCCTGGCTAGCGTGACTGGCAGAGCGGCAAGGATGGCTCATTCTCCATAGGTTATGCAATGCTGCGCACGTAGTGATGATTCCAACTGTCCCCACGGGGCATAGGAATCATATTTTTCTTTCAGCAGTGTTGCAAGTCTTTATCTTGGCGGTGTTGTACCTGAATGACCTAATTAATATATTGTCTCAGAGAGACAATATATGATGTTTTAAAAAATTTGACGATTTATCATCCCAACATCTTCATTATGGAGGTTGCATGCAGATAATGTGTGCATGGCTGTTAAGGTTAGTGCGAGTGAACAATCATGCAAAATGTCTACTCATTTTGTCTGATAATGTTGACGCCTTTGTTGCAGTGTAAGAATTGTGATGTATTTTGTTCTTCACGAGGCAATAATATTTTGATTGTGTACTGGACGCGAAACATTGTGCCCCCGAATTGAGCCCAATGCAAACCTTTCCTAGAACTGTGTATAGTAGTAAGTGCTTTAGAGAAAAAAAACAAATTAAAGTGGTGGTTATTGTGTCATCAGACATTGTCTCGAGAAACGTTGGTAAACAATCTCCCAACAAAGTGTTTAAACAATGCTTTCTGGACACCGATTTCGGAAGTGTTGCAGAAATAATAAAAATGAAGACATCCTTTCTTTCGACAAAGCCTTTCGACAAACGTAACAGCAAGATGTCATCCGAGAAGTGTAAGGTTTTGTGATGAACGGTTAGTAAACAAATACATTAATAAAACAATACTTTTTTAAATGTCGTCCCCTAGTCGTCGTTCTTGACATTGTCCTAGACGTCGTCCTCTAGGTGTCGCTCCCGATGCAATCCTAGAGGTCATCCTAGACGTCGTCCTTGAGGTTGTCCTCGGCGTCGTACTAGAACTCGTCCTAGATGTCGCACTTGGCGTCAATCTCTACAACGATTTCCTAAACTTTAATACGTGAAAAATGTGTCGAATAGTGTGGAAGCAGTAAAATGTAGAATGTGCTCACATGTAAAAGTGCGTTTTCAACAGCTCTGACCTATTTCGTTCTAAACTGTTATTTGACAATGCCGAGGTTACTTAAGAAGTTGAAGTGCATGGCAGCACCGAAGTGTAGAAAACATTCCTGATTTTTCATATTTATTTTGCTGACGCAATGGACAGGTACGTACCGCAAATACTTTCAACATAAACAAGTAACCCTATTGAAAATATGTCTGTGAGGCCCACCAGGATTTCCTGAGAGGGCCCGAGAGGCCTTTTAGGATATCCTGAAATGTCTAATGGGCCCACCAGGCTCCTCTAGTAGGTCTGTGGGGCCCATCAAGATAGTTTTCTGAGAGGTGTGCGTTCCTTCAGAGTCGTTCTAAGAGGTCTGTGTGGCCTTTCAGGGACGATGTAAAGGGTCTGTGAGGCCTTTCAGGGCAGTTCTAAGGGTCTGAGAAACCCACCAGACATTATCGGGAGGACTCCGCACAATTCATCCGAAGACAGTAGTGCGTAAACGTGGTGTGTTCATCGGCAAGGGCGGCCCGCATCGGTAACGCGACTGCGTAAACGTGATGTTTCATCGGCAGCCCGCATCGGTGGTGCGAATGGGTAAACCGTGTCGCGCTATATATTGGTTCATTGTGTATGTATAGAGGCAGTTGGAAGCGAATATTGCTTTGATTGAGTGCAAATGATGCCGCCACATATTGTCGTCCGATTCGGAGACGGATATAACTCGATCGAGCTAATTATCGGACGATCTCGCGGACTCGGCGGCGCGGGTTGGCCACCCAGCGCCTACCCGCACGCCCAGAACGGCTAGGTCGGCTAGGTCATGATTTTGCGAGCTGTCGTTGCGCCCAAGTCTATGTCATATATACGACGGACAGCTGACTAGTGCGGCTAATGTGGGGTCATACGTATTGCTTGCTTCGACTTATTTTTGCTAGCACCGTTTGCGTGTATACAGCGTTCCAATATTTACAAATCCAAGGTCCAGCCGCACGTGATCGTGGCTCCGGAAACGGAGCGCTGAAAATGTCATTTGTTGAGATGTTCAGACGCAAGATCGTAGCTTCCAAACGTGCCTCCGCAGAATGATTGATCACGCTGGAGGGCCGCGTTTCAAAGCAAGTAGTGCTAGCTCCCACTTGTAGCCATCGCTGCAATTCCGATGTTTGCATATGTGCGGCCCAACGCGCGTATGTTCGTGTCACCGCGAAGAAAAGTACCGATTAGGCACCGGTCACTGGTTCTTTTCTCGGCTCACCCTCGATGGTAGAAATTATTCGTGTATTTTGGAAGAGAAATCACGCGAGTTCATGACATTGCAGTGCTGTCTGCATTTGAGCCTCACCACAGCAAAACATTAGCAGACTTTCACAGGTGTGATTCTTTGCAGCTGCCTTAAATTCTTGTCTCTCTCGACTGTGTATGGATCAAGGATTGGGGGCATTGAAGACACTGAAAATGAAAGTGCCGAATAATCGGAACGCCAAAAATCAAAATGACTAAGGCTCAGATGCCGAAAGATCACCATGCAGAAAACTCAATTGGCCGAAACATACAACACTGAAAGTGTCTTCCAGTTCTAATATTGCGTCAAACTGCCCACTTGTCGCAAACTTCCCTTCGCGTGGTTCAAGTTTAAAAACCAGGTGTTTTGCCAAATAAAGAGCTATTTCTTGTTTATTGCATTCACATTGATATTTTCCATTGATTTTGCACAAATCCTCCAAGAAACCTCAGGACATAGATGTTGCTCATTGCAGATTGCTATGTTTCTATGTTCGTGATTGGCCTGAAAGCACTTATGTGGTGCACGTCTACCAAAGTCTTTTATAGGCAATTAAAAGAGTTATTAAAGAAATTTAATAGATTGTTTTTGCGGTCCAGTAATGATATCTGACAAAGATACAGTGCAGGTGCAAAGGTGCCGACTGTTTATAGCTAGGGTATCATCTTCAGAACAATATGCTAAAACTGTTTATTGCCTTGTGGGTACCCGTTCCCAGAGCCGTATATTTAGAGAGTTTGGTCAATGGGAGGCGCGGTCAGAGGCAGGGCGTGCAGCAGACTCGGAAAGAGGGCTTGGCGTGCTCTCTTGACCAACCAGAAGCCGAAAAGAATCCCCTAGCGGCGATAGTGAGAAACACTTTTGATCAAAGGTAGACGTTTGTGTATGGTTTTAATAAGCGCGTAAGAGTTATGTGTAGTAACTCTTTGTGGTTGAAAATAGGATGCACGTGATGTTTTGATCATGATCATGCAGAAAGATGTAAGAAACGAATGCCCTGCTCAACTCTGTTTTGCTCGGACAGAGTGTGACCACTCGGACGGCAGATTCCCGGCCCTCGGCGCTTGGCGTAAGGATTATGTCGATTGTTCCGCTAGTCCCACTCTTCCACCATTATTTTCGATGAGCATGATTGAGACATCACGTGTACAATATTTTCAGACACCGAGAGTTACTCCGATACAGTTATCAGGTATGTTTCTCGCGACCACCGCCAGGGTATTCTTTCCGGCTTCTGGTTGGTCACATTCGCATTTGTGAAGATGCCCTGGAACACACCCAGCCCGCTTTCACCCAACGGCACCTCCTCATTTGTCTCCTATACTTCCCAACGAATGGCCAAACTTACTACATATACGGCTCTGCCCGTTCCCAGCTCGCATCAAGATATTCCATAGGAACGGAGGGAATAACGGCAGACTTCGGATGATCACAGTGAGGTTACCTGCAGCAACACAGCCAAACTGTGGTGATTGCTGCCAATTCAAAGTTTGTGCTCACGAACACTTTGCGAATTTAATGTGACTTCAAGATATGCAGTAGAATGAAGCATCTCTTCAAAGAGTGCCTTGTATGCTACTTCATTTTGTTTTGTCATGTTGCAGTAGGCGAAAGGAAGCATGAGACTATGTCCATAAAGCCATGAATAGTATACAGCTGTTCAAATAGCGGCCACACCATCTTATATGTTCCATCTACCAACCGTTCAGTCACCTCAGACTTTCGTCAGTAAAAAATTAGGAGACCGCTTCATCTTTACATGTGCAGTGCTGCTGTGCTGCTGCTGCGACAGCCGTGACTTCCTGTACAATCTTCACAGGGCCGCCTCACCCGAGTGTGCCACAAATGCCTTAATCCGTTCTCGCACAGAAAGAACCATAACCCTACAGACAACTGCAGCGTGAATTCTGTGGGCAGCGTAACCAGGGTGGCCGCCCCCACCCCCCGAAATCTTCAATTTTTCTGAGACTGACTCTCCCCCCCTTATCTATGGTATTTTCGTCATAGGTGGGCCCCCCCAAACATGATCCTGGCTACGTGCCGGTCTGTGGACCATTGTATCGAGACAATTTTGTGAATAGTGTCTGCAAACTATGTTCACATTACCAGTACTGCCTTAAATGTGTTTTTATCAAGTGTATATGTAATAGCTTCGTCCCACTAGAGCGACAAACACAGATTTTTGTCCGGCGACACCACAAAGTTACGTGTTGCTGATGCTGTCCACTGTAACAACCAACACCCACGACCACGGTGGAAGAAACATTTAGGTTATGACTCTGTCCGACGCGGCGACCACATTGTGTACGGTGCACCGAGCGCTTCACTCGCATGGGGATAGAGGGCCCCCAAGTATGGGATCCCTCCCAAGCCGACCGCTCCGGTTGTTTCTCCCAGCGGTGGTCCCGCATTCCCTCGCTCACCGCTTCTTGTTGTACCTCACCGCCGCCACGCCGCCACCAAGTCGCCAGAGTCCGTAAATCCGTGTTCTCTTCCTTCTTCTTCGGGTTAAGGCTCACCTTCGTGCGTAATGGTGGCACCTGTGATCAACACAGCACCAAAGCAAAACATGAGGCCAGCCACTGGCCACACACCACCAGCACACCGCGAAAAAGGCAAGCAAGCTACGCCGCCGGACACCGTGGCCGTCGAGGAGGGACCTCATACCTCAGCACCCTCCGCGGTGGTGCAGAACCGACTACTCCTGGTCCGAGCCTAGCTCCGAACACGATTTGGTCGCTCGCTCTCCGTGGGAAAAGCGGCCAGAGTCATCGCCTAAATGTGTTTTTTCCACCATGCCCACGACAAACACCTACAAACGGTCGACGACGGACAGGGTCTTGTTTGTCCTTGAACTTGAAGCGCCACAGGCAGTCCCACCAAGGAACATCTCTCGAAGACAAACTTATCCTCCTCGCCCACTTGTAGCCTCCATTGCCTCTCTTCCCACCCTCCTACCCCTCCTACCTTTTCTCCTGTGGCTCGCTCCGCCGCTCAACTTTCAGAGAAGGCCTTGGCAGCCACTGATCATTCCCGCAGTTCCCGTCCCTCGATTGCTTGTAGTGGTCGTGGCTTGCTTGCTGGCGGTCATGTTGCAAAAGGGAATTTGCTGTGACTGGCTCTGCTTGCGAAAACCTGGTGTGCGAGGTGGTGCTTCAAGACTCCTAGGTCTACCCCCTGCATCAGGATGGATACATCGATGTTTAAGGACTTACCAAAGTAAGATCGCTCGCCACGAAGTATGACTCGACGTTTCGGCAGACGAGAAACTTGTCATCACGTTCTGTGATAATCGGGATGCCGTATTATTCCCCAAAAATAACCTGCCCTTGATCGCTTCGACATTAAGTTACAAACATTCTCAAAATCGGCATAAAAGTTTATGGCGCTCACCTAGGATGCCTCGAACGACCCGAAAAATAAAAGATTTGGGAATCCTGGTTCGGAAAAAGTTTGATTTCGATTGCCACAACTGTTTGGGGAAAGTCGCCAACGGCAAATGAAGACTAGCAAAAGCTTTAATCAAGAAATAAAGTAATCATCTCCACTCTCACCGTGTTTGTCGGCGGGTTTTGCACTTAAAGAGCGAAACACGAAAACCGCGTCGCCAGACTGTTTGTTTGTGTATTTCGATGTGTTTTGTTGACAATTCCAGTCCCATTAGGAAACAAGTTTTCTTGTCCCAGTGTTCTGCGTCGTGCCTAACAGGTGGGACAGCGGACTGCGACAAACAGGCTGTCTGTCGGTGTCGTTTGTCGCTCGTTGTCATGTGTCGCTGTCATTTGTTGCCGTTTGTCGCCCTAGTGGGACGCGGCTATAACCAGTTTTGCATTTCCCTTCTGGGAATATATAACAACTGCGTCCTTGTCTATTTTATTCATAAACCATGCAAGGACTCTTGTCATGCACTGCTGCTACATTTGTGTGTTGCACACTGCAGAGCTGCATTTCTTTTCCCAGCAATCAGAGCTGCTTTGTTCCACTGATTGCAGTGTGGGGGTGTGTGTTTAGAGCTCAGCACTAAGAGATAGTTGTTTATTTTGTAATAAAAGAAAATAAATATAATCAATACAAAATTTTACATCAGTTTAGTCTGCATTGCTTTGCTCTATGGACTAAAAGCCCTCTAGCACTAGAATGAGTTGTGCATGGAAAATGTATGACGAGGTTTCCATGGCAAAGCGTGCCACTGTCATGAAAGTGGTGGTCGAGTCATTTCCAAAACTGTATAGTTACATTGGGCAAAACAAAAATATGCCACTAAGCTGATACCGCATGTCTTCACACTAGTGCAGCTGTCATCTCCGACGATACTGTACCAAATTTCGCCAATAAGACATACCCATTTTTTGTCGTTTCGCTTTTCGCCCTTGTGAGGTTTTGGCATTTTGACATTTTATCATTCTGACTTTCCGGTGCTCCGATGTTCGGCCTTTTCAGAATTCGCTGCTTTGATGTGGACCCACCGATGATATAATCTGGTCCAATGATATGAGTCCAATACTATAATTGTCCCACACAGCATTAGATAGTTACCCAGACAATTTGAAAAAGAAACTAAAAATTAAAGTTCAATATAAGTGTACATCACGTAGTTTTATTGGCAAAGTGTAAGCAAAATAATATGAAACAATTGAAGTTTACAATTAGACACAAATAACAGTTGGTACCTTACAGCTAAGACATTGGCAGGACGTGAGCATGAGAGAATTAATACTCATTTTCATCAGATGTGCACAGGCAGCAACCTCAGAATGACATTTTCAGCTGGGAGACTCTAAAGGGATACTACAACGAAATTTTGGCGCTCATTTTTTTGTCTATATGTGTTCAAAGGAGTAGCATCACATCGAACATACGAATATCTTGTTAAAAAAGTCACGAAAAGGAATTTAAAACGAATTAAACGATTAGGAAAGAGCACCTGGTGGATGTCGCTAACGCCTCGCTTGTAATGCCCGTCTAGGGTCTTTGACAGCTAGTGACGGAGGTTGTCTCGCCTCCGGCCACGACGAGAGAAGAGGGGCAGTAGGAACTCTCCTCTTCCCGAGAATCTTTTGTGTGTCGCAGAAGTCGCTATTTTCCCCTTACAAGATTAGAGAAGATTAACCCGTCACTCAAAATTCGTACAAAAGCAGCCGCTTCGGTGGCTGGAACGACTAGGCCATCCTCTCGAAGTCAGCCTCGCCATAGCTTTGCTCGTCCTGGGACGACCTACGTCACGATTGCGTTGGATGTCACGTGGTCTCCGCTGGGCCTTCTCCGAGCGCTTGCCAGAGTAGGCCGTTTATAACGAAAAATATAGCCACCAGGCTCACAATACAAACGTCAATTGTCATTTCCGATATTGTGGATCATCTTCAACCTATTTTTGAACACGACGGGAATATTTCAAATTTCGTTGAAGTATCCCTTTAACTGTGTGAACAAATTGGCACACCAAAGCAGACTTCTGCAAGGTCAGCTTGAATCTGTGTAGTAGAAATGCTGGTTGACAAAGCAATCTGTTTCACCCTGTGCAAGTACACCTATTTGTGTTCTAAACCTCGCAAAGTGTTAGACCAGCACCCTCCTGCTTCATCTCGGTTCATCATAAAATACCAGACAGCGCAGGCAAAGTAGTGATCACACTGAAAAAGAAAGAACAGTAGATGAGGGGCACATATACAGGGACAACAGCATGCCGTCTCTAGCACACCTGCAAGTTTATTTCCACAATAGTCTTTCTAGAGGTGTGCAAATATTTGAAAGTTTCGAACAACGACTCAAATCTTGCCCTATTCTATTCATTACCCAAATTGAATATTGGTTTTTTAAAGTTTCTACTATTTTTTTAATAGTAGAAATACGACCTCAACGTCACGTGACACTTTCACAGGGCTGGATTCGCTGTGATGGCTCGTGGCGTCTGCTGCGCTCAGACCGAAGATGAAACGGTGTATAGTCCTCGTCACCTACCTTAGTTATTATGATTTCTAAGCAACTGTAGTAAGTTCTATTCTGTTGGACTGTTGGACCGTGTACACTGCTCCATCAACTGTCTACCAACTATTCGAAAACTATTCAAAAATTATTCCATTTGGTGCCGCCACTATTGGATTCGGTTTAAAAAAATCACTATTCGCACACCCCTGGTCTCTTTCCTACAACACAGGCCGCCCAACGTCGCTGGGGTGTTGCCTGTTGTGATTGCCGGTAACATTAAAGGGGTTTGCATTGTATAAAAAAAGACTTATAAAAATAAACTTGCAGTTGCGTTTGAGACAGTCTGTTGTCCCTCTCTGTGTACCCATCACATGGGCAAGTTGTTTTCTTTCACGTGTTATTCTTTCTCATAGAAATTTGGCATGTCACATAAATATGGCCCATGTTCATGCTCTATGAAGACACAGAGGCCTTCCAGCTCAGTTGATGAAAACACTGTCATATTCTCTTCATGGGGGATACAACGCACTTGTGGATGTATCAGGCACTTCCAATCCCGAAGTCTTCAATAATGAGACTCTTGCAAACAAACAAAATATTTCCAGTTGTAAATACTGTGGATCTCGCAATAGGTTCCATCCTGCATTTTCAAAACCGCATACAAGTCTTCTTAGCGCGCGCATACTCTCGGCTGTTGACTACGAACCCCTGCACCTTTGCCCTCGGGCACCTCTCAAGAGCAAGCACCCGACCAAAGTGTGATCCAGCACATCTTGCACGGCAGCGGTTAAAGTGACTGGCTGCGGAATGCCCAAGGTGTCACTCTTAGGAATGTCGGGAAGCTTCAAGTATGAATGCAACAGCACGCCAAAGCTAGCTGGGAGGTGGGTCACTTCACTGAATCGCATCAGTGTCTGCTTCATGACCCACCTCTCAGCAACCTGCAGGGGAACCCCTTTTGTGGCAGTGATGAGGTGTAAAAGTGTACCATTTGCACTCTCAAACAGAAACTGATGTAGCCCACAAAG
The DNA here is from genome assembly GCF_016920785.2 of Ixodes scapularis. Classification (NCBI taxonomy): domain Eukaryota; kingdom Metazoa; phylum Arthropoda; class Arachnida; order Ixodida; family Ixodidae; genus Ixodes; species Ixodes scapularis. The sequence continues at coordinate 44,096,790 of NW_024609880.1, read as the reverse complement.
GGCCGAGCTGCATGGCACTTTTCGGCAAATGCATAAGCAGGTGCATGTTGGATGTCTCTGCTGCTTCGCCATACAGGGCAGACAGTTGTCGAAGAAAGCGTGTCAAAAGCGCTTCGACAGCTTTGATGTCGTTTCTGTGGACAGTTTTCTGCAGAAGAAATATGGCCTCGCACGAGAGTGTGAAGTGCACAAAGTGCTGCCGTGGAATTATCCTGTGAAGACGCGGTGTGGCATAGGAAATCAGCTAGTATCTCCATTCTTTGGCTTTCCACAATGCCCTCTCCGTAAGAAATTGTGTCGAGCGTGAGAAAATGTGTGGAGGGCACATCCTTGCAAGCCTCGTGTCTAGAGTAGCAGTTCGGTTCCCGATATAAAAAGCAGCGCCTGTGCGCGAGAGCCAAGCCTTCGTAAGCTGCTTTGTCACACCTTCGAGCACACAATGCATATAATCTGGTAGGCTAGGAAGAGTCCCTGCGGCCTGGCCATTGGGCTTGGTCCATACATGCCATATGTTGGGGTTCCAAACGTCGTAGCTGCCCTCATGTCCTGCGCTACACCCTCGTGTGTCCTTTCGGGTTTATTACTACTGTAGGGAAATATCAGGGTACCTATAATCAAAAGACCCAAGCAATTGTTAAATGAAGAAGCGCCGTAGCCTATTACAACCAGGCATCAATCTGAAAAAATCTGGTTCCACAGTGATTCAGTATGGAGGCAGTAATTCTCTTCCATAGAATTTCAACAAAGCCTATAAGAGCCATAGCTGGGGGTTAAAATTTTATTATGGTTATTTTAGCATGGTAGCAAGGGAAAAACAGGACTTGTGTATTTGTGGTTATACTAATGCGCCATAGATTGGAGCCAGTGAAGCGAAAGCTTGCGTTGCGGAACCCAAGGGTTCCTATATCCACCCCTGCCCGTTTCGATTTGGATGAGCACTCTTGCTTGTACCCGGTCGTGGCTGCGACAAGCTGGTTCCCGCGGATCTGTTAAACTTAGTCACTCTGTTCGACATTCTTTGTTTCGGGACCGCATACGCTACACCTGGCTCCAAGTACTGCTTCCTCCTTCTCTTGGAAGTAGGCGGAGGTAGGTGACATTATGATTGATGACACTGGTTGCACAAAACAAACAAAAAAAACAAAAAACAAAAAAAACCTGCATATCAGCTAAACTTGACGCCAGGCAGACGACAGGGAAGGATGATTGACGGTGCCCAGCTAGTCGATGTCCGCGCGTTTTACTTTAGGTGCGAGCGACGCTACAGCATGAGCCCCATCCTCCGTGCGTTCCTCACGCGGGCTCGGGCAGTGCGGGCACCGTTTCAGGCCGCAAGCTCGCGCTTGTAGCTTCGGCTTCGCTCGTACGTAAGGTAACACGACATAGATCCGAGCGTGAAGAAGCTTCGAAACATCGGAGTCTCAAGCTCACGCGCGAAGCCTGAGACAGTGCACACGATTAAGGTATGACGTTTCCCAGACATTAAAATAAAAAAAAAGTCAAAATGGCGGAAAAATTAGACAATTCCAATGTTTACAAAAGTCACAGTCCACTCGTACTCGACAGCAGTCCAGCGAGCGCGGGTTCACAACTGCGACGGGTGGTCGGAAACACAGTGGTCGGAAACTTTTACATGTGCTGGGCAGCGTCTGCTCGAGACCGACAGCAGCAGAGCGGAAGCGGAAACTGGTCTCGACTTCAAGGTGAATGATGGTCGTCGTTTGGTTTTTACCTCACCCTGGTTTCTCATAAGACAATCAAATATTTGTGAAAGTAAAAATGTCTGTTCTAAATATTGTTTTGCACACTTTAACTTTAAATATATTTAAGTATTTACCGACAACTTGCGCCCTCTAGATTCAATCCCAATATATGTGTGCATCTGTGCGGCCCGTGTGCTTGCCTTTCTTAGTGCTTTCTTTCTTCGTCGGTATCTGCGCGCATCGAGAACTGAAATCGGTCATGTGCGAGAACGAGATATTCGTATTAGTACGGTACAAAGTTGACCATACAACTGCGGTTGTCTCAAGCACAAAAATCAGAAACTTCTGCCCGATCACCATCGAGGATTTCAATCCCGACGTGCTGTATGAGGTGTTCTGGAGCGGAGATCAGAATACGAAAGGCGGCTACTATGAGGCGCAGATAATAGACATGGCAGGTATCGTAACATTTTCTTACGTTCCTTTCTGTGCAAGTTAGCAGTTGGTCGTGGTGTGCGCGAAACCACTTGAACGCCTCGTCTAGGCGATCGTTACTGCACGACGCTATAAACTTTGCATTTTGCAACTGGACGTAAACGACTCCTCTTTCCACGCTCTGTTCACTATCATTAACCTTCGCAAAGTAAGCGTCGTTGGAAATAAAATCTCTCTTTCTCTTTCTCTCTTTCTACCTAGTTTGCATCGTTTTCCCCGCGTGCCCTAAGCTCCGTCCTCAATGTCTTCATCTCGTATCCTCCAGTCGTGCTTTGATCAGCATTGTTTTGTTGTACTGACAAGCTTCTCTCATTGGTTTCTATAGCGAGGCAACTTGAACCACTAAACAACGGTAGAAGGCCTGGTTTGATCGTGTTTTAATGCGTAGCTAGCAAGGGTTCATGTGCGGGCGAAAAAAATACAGTGTTTAGTGGTTATCAATATTTTTCTTGCATCTCAATAGGAACATGTAGAACTAATGTTTGGCGCTGTCAGAATAATGCATGAATTGCAGTTCTGCAAGCTGGGGAAAAGGGTTACATACCTTTTTGTCGAGGGACCGGCGATCAAAGGGGAACCCGATTCCCGTTCCACTGCGTGGCTGACGGCTACCAGCAAGGGCAGTCGCCGTGCAGGGTTCGCCATGCCAACAACGATGATCCTGGTATCCAGCAGTGTTTATGGAGAACCAGGGGTTCCCAACGAGACACTGTGGTCAAGCGAGAGAGTGCCCGCAGCGGCCGCTGACCTGAGAACCAAAGGGGTATTGTGAGCGCAGTCATCATCGGTGGGCCGAGCTCACGCTGCTACCCATCGTCGCAGGAGTTCGGGCAAGGGCTCTCAACAGACGGACGTCCACTAGAAAAAAGGGACGCCCACTGTCAGACCCAGGAGAAACGCTAGCTGGGAGTGATCGCTGGTCAGACGAGCTTGTACGCCGCGACTCAACTTGTCGCCCGTACACTCTAAGAAAAAATGGAGGAAAAAAGTAGCAACGGCGTGTCTTCCTCCCTTCTACTGACGCGCCCCCAACCGGACGCGAGAAATGGGGAGGAACGAAACGTTTTTCTCCTTCTCCAGGCAGACGGGAGAAAGCTTTCGCCCTCCCGACTCATCTTCTTTCGGTTTCGTTTTTCGAGCAGGTCGCGCACGTTGTTTAATAAATAGCTGTTGAGTTGATTGAGCTTCAGCGGCAGTAAAGGCCGCCTGAAATTCCGTTTTCTAGTCTAAACGTGCAGAACATTTCGGTTGCATTGACGCTTTTATCACTAATTTTATCAAACGAGCAAACGAAGCCGCTGGAAACAGCGAAGTTGCGGAGCAGTGCCAGCAGTGCCACGTACACTGGGGGATGGCCGTCTCCAGATTGCGGGACTCGCGCGCGCGGCGAACCGATGGAACTACAGTCGCTACAGTAGCGAAACCACGCGGAACTGTGTCGACGTTTTCGACGTTATGGAAACCGCAGGAACTGCGTCCAAGACAGGCAGGTTTTGCTGCCGGCTGCTGGGTGCCTTCCGCGCTGAGTTCGGTTCTGTTTTCCGATGCCGAGTGCAACCGGCGTTCAACGTGGTTCTGTATTTGTGCGTGTCAGCAACATAGCTGCAACATCGTGATGGCAGTGTTGTGGGTTGTGAACAGAAGACTGGAATTATCGCCGATGTGACCGTGTGTTCGCGTATCAGTGGTGTAACAACAATATGAGATCGTAAACTGTCGGGCATTGATGCCGTTGGTCGGGCCGTGATGAGGGGGCGGGGTGTCGCAGGTTGACATTCCGCTTTACATTAAAAAGTTTAATACCACTTGAGGGATTACGTGCAATCGATCAACGTGCGGATAGTCATGTTGGAACGCTGGTCTGAACAGTAGAAGCTCCTAACGTACAGTGGCCAATGTGACTGTCGGAATTGTCTCGTCCCCGAGAGCGATTGCGCTCTGGGGCAAGGACTGAAGAGTACGAAATCGTGACGGAAAGTACGTATATTTACAGTATGGAATTCCGGCATTAAAAAACAATAGAAGGTAAAATCGAAAAAAAAAGCTGCCCTTTATTTTGCTGTTTAAATATACTACGGTCCCTGGAGAAACTGCCTTCCAAGTGGCGCGCTGGGATGAGCGCTAGACGTTTTTGGGCTCGCCACGGCGTAGCTCCGTACACTGAACACCTGCCGCAAGTCGCGGCTTTGACTGCATTCAAGTTGATCGAAAAGCGATTTCTCAGCATGTGAAGCATCACTTCCAGCTGAGTGAATATCCGCTCTACAGAGATTAATTCAAGACGGCAATTGCAGCTTTGCGCGAACAGCACAAATAGAAAAACCAATAGAAATACAGGCTACGACGTGCCGTGTGGGGAAACAAACTCATGGCTTCGAACCGCATTAGGGCGGCTCGATTTATAGGCTTTCAAATAATTACGGCTTGATCGAGCGTTTACTTTTAATAAGAGATTCATCCCTTGAGGCATTTAAAATACTTTCAGAGGTATGACATTGCTGGGAAAAAATCAACATGCTGGGAATATTTTTTATTGCTTAGGGGGTCACCGAAAAGTTCCGCACGTTCAAAACGACCAGTATAAAAGACGGAAACGCAGAGCACGGGTGTAGTGTTCGGGTGAGTGTGGTGTTCAGTTGTATTAATATTTGTGTGTGTGCCGTGTATGTGCTCATTGTATGTTCACCTAATGCTTGTAATAAGTGTAATGTGTGTGTATAGTAGAGGATCCCCAAGCGCAGGAGAGCGGCTCTGAAGCGCAGTAGTAGCCTGAAAAAAATACATTATTTTTTGTAGAACATGAATTGGGCGGTACCAAGCGCCACCTAGCCTAGCTGCTTGCAATTACTCTGCTTGACCCCGCCATCTGGTGGCTAGCGATTTAACCTTTCACGCTACGCGATGAACAGCGGCTTCGAGTTTGTTCTTTCGAGAGCAGCTTTTGGTTTCGCGGATTGAGTTTGCCCTTCTCTGTGATGTGCGGTTGACGAAAGAATTGTGACTCGAGGAACACCAAAGGTAAGACTCAAAGTGCGCGAAGTAACTGGGTATCGGTTGTCTCCGTTTAACATCGCAGTGCTGTCGACGGGAAGACTGAGTAACCGCTTTCGAAACGCAAGTTTCTGTACCTGTGGGGGGAATCTGGCTTCGGAAATAAACACAGTTTGCGGAAAGCTCGTGTGACGCTTTTATTTGCTGCTGCTCTCGTCCCGTACAAGAGACGTAGCGTTCTGGTTAAGCCTTATTGGGCTCGATTTGCTCGATTCGGGGCCGCCATATTGAGATGCAAGCGACCGAGGAACGTTGCTCCCCTGCTTCAGGGACGAACGTTTCTCCCTTTCTAAAGGAACATAGGTTACAAGACCGTTCCTCCCCTAAGGGAGGACTATCCATACCCTTTTTTCTAAGAGTGTAGTCCAATTCAGGACACCTCGACCAGACGGCCGCACACTCGGAGTCGGGCCTGCTCTCCTCCGAGTAGACGGCCGTCTTGTCAAGGAGTCCTGGATTGAACAATCGGCGACGAGTCAAGTCGCGGCATACGAACTCGTCCGACCGGCGTCTCCTCCTCCTAGTGGACGTCCATCTGCCAAGAGCCCTGGCCCCGAACCACCGCGACGACAGTAGCAGAGTGAGCTTGGCCCACTGGCGATGACTCCGCTCGCAATCAGAGGCGGATCCAGAACTCCGTTTGGGGGGGGGGGGGGGGGGGGGCAAAAAATTTGCAAGGATACTATTCTCCCATTCTTTCTTGTGCTCCGGTGGTCCACCCACGTCAAATTGCCCTCCGTGAAGGGGGAAGGGGGGGGGGGGTCGACTTTGTTTTAGGGGGGCGGTCGCCCCCGTGGCTTCCTCCCCCTTAGATCCGCTCCTGCTCGCAATACCCCTTTGGCTCTTAGGTTGGCAGTTGCTGCAGGCACCCTGTGTCCACGGCTCGCTTGAACACAGTGTGGTTGGGGGCCCCTGGTTCGCAATAAATGCGGTTGGATACCGGGATCATCACTGTTGGCATGGCGTTGGTGAACCCGGCGCCGTGAACGCCTTCACTGGTATCCGTCGTTCCGTCAGTTGCGCAGTGGGACGGGCATCGGGTTCCCCTCCGAGTGCCGGTCCCCCGTAAAGCTTTCCCCACAAAGCTTACATGGAAACGTAGGCTCCTCAATCATTGCATGTACTATCACGGACAAACATCCCTAGGATGCATGAGCAATCAACAAAACAAATTGTTGCGCCACCTACCAGTGGCTTGCCTGGTTTTGAGACCACGGAAAAACTCATGCGCATCATACTGTGCTTGCAGGCATAGGTTTTCGTCCACCCCTCTGCAACACGGTGCTTACCCCAGAATGTTGCACAAGGTGCTCCTTCGGCGGTTGCCGTGATGAACGTCTGCTACAGTTGCCACAACAGCATGTAGCGCTTGCGAGTCTGTTTTCCGAATGCGAAGATTCCACGCTCTTCCTATCGCAATTATTAGGGTATGCTTCCTGATATGGCATTGAATGAGCTAAAAGCTCAGTTCGTTCCAAAACCGGATGCGCCGTCTCTATGCTATACGCCGCAAAGTCGCAACCGCTATCTCCACTCTGCCCTAGCTGACGTTCATCATGGCATCCGACGAAGCGGCACTTGACGTCGGGTTCTGAGATAAGCACCATGTCGCAGAAGGGTGGCAGAACACATGCCTCCAAGGACAGTAGAATGCGTGTGCGCTCTCCTGTGGTCTTGCAACCAGGTGAGCCATCGGCAGAGGGCACAACTGTGCGAATCAGTCACCGCTCGCGCATCCTGAGGATTTTTGTCCATTCTCGTTTCTAAAAGAAACAACCAAATCCACAAATTACAGAATGTGAAGACGACTTGCAAGTCTCGAGAAGGAGAAGGATAAAGCCACTGCCCACGGCAGCAGCGACCAAATTTACTTGCCCTCCAAATAAGGTATTTTTGTCATACTTCTGTTTTTATTTCCTAATAACTAAACAACTCTTTTGTTGAACAGAAAAAGGATAAACTGCTAAAGAAGGCATCAAAGCGTTAAAGAGATGTAGAACTCCTCAACAAGATCGATCACGAGCACTCCGTCCTACTAGAGCAGCACACGGCAGTTCTCCGTAAACTGAAAGAGAAAACCAAAGCACTTGAGAGGTGCCAAAAACTGAATGTGGAGCTGCAAGAGGCTCTCTGCGTAAAGATCACCAAGGCAGGCAAGTATTCTTTTGTGTTTTGTATTGTTTACAGGGTGCAGGCTGGCCACTGCCACTTAATGATTAGGCAATGAAAAGGGGTGAAGTTTGTGTAAAGGACAGCGGTTCGAGGTGAAGCCCCTCTTTAAACGTCTCCCCTCGGGCCTTGCCTGCTTGTCATCTGGCCTGCAAGTTGTATGTGCGGACGGGGCGGATGGAGCCACTTTCAACTATCCGTAGCTCTGAGCACAGGCTATGAACAATTTTATTTAATTTGTTTCACTTCTGATTCCATTCTGTATCTCTGGTATAATTTTAATCTGTCCTCCCTTTAGAGTGTCACCAGTGCCAGAAAGCTGCGGCGGGGGACACTCAACCCGTTTATTATTTAGACTGTTACGAGTCTTATGTCGACGACGTGGAACTGCATCCTGGATGGTCATCTCTCGAGGAAATGTCTTCCAAGTCACCAGAGCAATCATTGCCAGCTGCTGGGGTGTCTTCCCCCACCACGGCACCAGACACGGAGGGGGCGTCGGCAACTGCTGGAAAGTCACTTGCCACCTCAGCACCAGGCACGGTGACACCAGCTGTGAAGGCTGGCGCACACCAAGCAGCTCAGGAAGAGGAACAACAGCAGGCTGTGTGTGACTTGCCGATGGTAAGAAGCAGGCTACTTTTTAGAGCGCAGCTCTTAGGGGCCCGTTCCCGGCTTGAGCGGCGTCGCCGTCGGCGTCGCCGTTGGCGTCGCCGTCGCCGTCGGCGTCGCCGTCGGCGTCGGCGTCGGCGTCGGCGTAACCGCAACCCTCGTAACCCTCGTGAGGGTTACGAGGGTTACGAGGGTTAATCTCATGAGGGTTACCCTCACGAGGATCACGAGGGCCACGAGGGTTACTTGCTCTCGTAACCCTCACGAGGGTTACGAGGGTTAGTTACCCTCAAAAGGGTTACCTTCACGAGGGTTACCCTCACAAGGGTTACTTACCCTCGTAACCCTCACGAGGGTTACGAGGGTTAGTTACCCTCAAAAGGGTAACCCTCACAAGGGTAAGTAACCCTCGTGAGGGTTACTTACCCTCGTAACCCTTACGAGGGTAACGAGGGTTAGTTACCCTCAAAATGGTTACCTTCACGAGGGTCACGAGGGTTATGAGAGTTACCCTCACGAGGGTCACGAGAGTTACCCTCACGAGGGTCACGAGAGTTGCCCTCACAAGGGTTACTAGGGTTACCCCCCCGAGGTCACGTGACCCCCCGTTGACGTCATAGCCACTGATGACGTCATCAGTGACGTCACTGATGACGTCACCGGCATCCGCATCGTCATCGTCATCATCACTGATGACGTCATCAGTGACGTCACTGGTGACGTCACCGGCATCCGCATCGTCATCATCATCATCACTGATGGCGTCATCAGTGACGTCACTGACGACGTCATCGGCATCGTCACGTGACCCCAGGTCACGTGACCCCCGACGTCACGTGACGCCCCAAGGTCACGTGACTCCCACAAGGTCACGTGACTCCCACAAGGTCACGTGACCCCCAAGGTCACGTGACCCCCCGCCCCCCGAGGTCACACCCACCCCCCAGTAACCTTCCCTCCTCCTCAAGAGCTGCGCTCTAATTCGGCGTTACAGGGAGTTGTAAACGGCTTTCATTTTTTTAGTAAATATTATGTTGCACCGTTGAAAATTGGGCGAGTTGGTTATACTTAGTTACAAAGAAGGAAACAGTGCCAAAAGCAGGGAGGGCAAAGAACGAAGAACAGACAGACCGAGTGATGAATGACAAAAGGTTTATTTCTGGAAAACACCTACCGGCATAAAAACAGAAACAAATTGACATCGGACCATCGCCTAAGGGCACATGTCACAGCTCTCCAAGAACATGATTTTCTTATCGAAGAGCGCAATCGAGGGAGCACTGACGCACTCATTCTTATACTTCAAAATGTAATAGGCCTCGAATATTTTACGAGTCACCTGCTGACTGTGCCGAGGAACAATCTTCGTCTTTTCCAAAAGAGTGAAGCACCCACATCTATCACAATGAATGGCCAAATTACCCGAGGGTGAAGATTCTCACCGAAAGGGCGTGTTCTCTGCGCCTATTATTGATGCACCTCCCTGATTGGCCAAAGTACAGTCTCCCACAGGACAACTCAATTTTGTACACCACGCCTACCGCGCACGGCACAAACTCCTTCTTGTGCTTCTTACCACAGCCGAGTTTTTCCGGTCGAACCCTCTCAACCTTAGCACATAGACGCCCCAGTTTTGAAGGTGTCTATGTGCTAAGGTTGAGAGGGGTCGTCCGGAAAAACTCTGCTTTGGTAAGAAGCACAAGAAGGAGTTCGTGCCGTGTGCGGTCAGGGTGGTGTACAAAATTGAGTTCGTCCTGTGGGAGATTGTACTTTGGCCAATCAGAGAGGTGCATCAATAATAGGCGCAGAGAACATGCCCTTTCTGTGATCTTCACCTTCGGGTAATTTGGCCATTCATTGTGATAGATGTGGGTGCTCCCCTCTTTTGGAAAAGACGAAGATTGTTGCTCTGCACAGTCAGCAGGTTACTCGTGAAATATTCGAGGCCTATTATATTTCGAAGTATAAGGATGAGTGCGTCAGTGCTCCCTTGATTGCGCTCTTCGATAAGGAAATCATGTTCTTGGAGAGCTGTGACATGTGTTCCAAGGTGATGGTTCAATGTATGTTTGTCTGTGTTTTTATGCCGATAGGTGGTTACCAGAAATAAACCAGTTGTCAGTCAGTGCTCGGCCTGTGTGTTCCTCGTTCTTTGTCCTCCATACTTTTGGCGCTGTTTCCCTCTTCGTAATTATGTTGCAGCATAGAGTGATGAGGGAATATGATGCACCATAAACTCTCTTTATTAGCAGTGTTTTATTACCCCAATAAAAATTTGGACACAAGATGAAATGCACTCGAAGGTGCCATGAAACAATCTTCTTACTTTAAATCACGGCTCACAGTAGACCCTTAACTTTCATAATCTGTGAAACATTAGTTCTCTACAGATCAGCTATCACTAAAAATGTGGACGTAATGTTGGCAGCTTCAGCCATCTCCCTCGCAAATCTGTACTTTTAAAACTGCACTCTTGCAATTTTAAGAGTACAGAGCTAAAGGGAAGGTGGAGTGGCTCTGTGTATGTGAAAAAAAAACGCCAATTTCATTGATTTGACCTTCAGAATAGCAAATACCACAATTATATTCCGGTTCAACGCGTCGGAGAGCCATAAAAGTGATTTCAAAATAGTGCAGAAGCCTCACCGTCCTGGCGTTCTACAGCCAAAGGCTCTGTAATAATGTCACATACAAGGACTGTTTTCATGTTTTCTCACGTTTCACAATACTTGCTTAAAAATGGTTAAATCACTGGGGTAATTGCAAGAAAGCTCAAGAGCAATTCTCCCTCAGCTAAGCCGCATGTTGCATGTTCTCATCAACTGTGCCAGGCTGTTTCTCATAAAAGCATCACACCTATTTCTTTAGGTCAACATTGGACACAATGTGATGCTTGCTCACAAGAAGTGGAGCGATTTGTCCAAAAACACCGTAGATAGCGTTTTCACAAAGGAGGCTGCCACCTCAATCTGGGGCACAGATGTGCTGAAACGGAGGAGCCCCACTGGAACCTTGTCAAACAAAGCAAGGAGTCTGGGAAAAACAGAGGCCTTCCCTCCCCTGACGCCAGAAAAGGTGCAGGTGCTACGCAGTGAGTAAAGTTGCATACAGGTCCTAGGAATGCTCCAAAGATTTATTTCACCAGCTGCTCTATGCTATAATTAACAGTATTTGGCACAGATAGTGTTCCAGGCTTTGAGGAGGCTATGGACGTTTCTACTGTAAAATCTGTGGAAAAAAATGTGAATATGGTCTTCCAAGATTTAAAACCACAATCGTATAAAAAAATTGGCATAAACATGTACGGGCACCCTCCATGAGCTCGCAATACACTAACGGGTATTGCAGATGGCAAACTCATGTTCCATGGTGCTGTGTCTTGACTATCAGAACATTGCGATTGATTTCACCAGTTCATTCAGAGAGTTACTTTATCGACCTTTATACTTGCGTTAATAGTGCTCGCACTATTAACTATTAAATTAATAAAAGGAAAAGGATAATATGCCGCCAGTGCACAAGCAAATGCACGTATGCATCGAGCACCAGCAGGGCACGTACGTGCAAGCACGGCCTTGGATTTCTGGTGAGCGAACCTTCATCTGGCTGGCAAATGTGCTGTGGCGACGACACTATTTCTTTGGGTTTTCGTATACTATTCTAAGCTCCCTAGTGTCGTGACTAGAGGGAGTCCCACCATACATTCCATGAATTTGACGGGGTGGGCAACTTCACGGCAAGTTTACCCCACATACCGTATTTACTCGAGAAAACCTAAAGGTTCGCTTTTCCGCGGAGCAATCAGCTTGCCAATCATCGCGATCGGCAGCATGATTCCAGCGGTTTACAGGACAGAGATAACGTCTTCGCACGAATATACCGTCTGTGAAGATTGCATTTTTATGGTGAATCCGTGCTCTCGATCTAGCTTTTCGCTATGTTATTTTTGTGCAACGCTGTGATTGGCTGTATATTGTCACGAAGGACAAGTGATGAGGCGACGAATAACTGAAGAAACTAAATGTTTAATGGGGCGAACTTGTGCCCAAAAATAAAAAGGAAACAGAAGATAACAGCAGAGCGTCGCGGGCATCGTGAAGTCGGCAAAAGAGCAGAGTCAAATCGAACGCTGGTTTGAAACTGACTCGGCTCGCCTTGCCGAATTCCTTATGTAGCCCCGTGGGTTTCTGGATCGTTCGGCGTAGGAACTTTCGGTGCGTAGAACATTCGGAACTCGACAAGGCGAGAATGTTCTCGAACTTACTAGAAGGCCAAGTTGAAAGAATAAATAAAATGACAGTTTGCAAACTGGAATCGAACATACACCTTCCGCGCGACAGTCAAGCGCGGTAACCACTCAGCCACGCACGCGCTTGCTCGCCAACGCGCGTGGCAATATGTGCATTGCGGTAACGCAGACGGAAGGGGCCTGTTCTTTGCGGCTATTACTCGAGTAAATATGGTATATCAAGTCCGAAAAATTAGGCCGGTGTTCATTTTAATCTTTTTTTATTTCTAATATTCTCTGCTTTGGATTTGATTAGTTCCCCCTAGCACAAGTGGCACTTAAAACTGCAACTTCATGAAATTTAATTATACTGCAATCTGCAGATAAAGTAATGAGGGAATGGGAATCATACATTGCCACACCTGCTTTGAAGATATTACTTATTGAAAAATAAGTGCTAACTTATTCTCTGTGTATTTCTTCCAGCGTTCTTCATTACCCGCCTCATTAATCAAAAGGTGCCAGAGCCGCAAGCTGTGGAACGTGCAAAACAAATCCGCAGGTTTCCGAGTGAAAAGTGCACCGATGCCAGGAGGTAAGAGAACACCAGTGCTTATGTTGTGTACTTTTCACCTAAAGATATAAGAATTTAAACAATTACAACCATAAAAGTGAAATTTATGTCTACGTGCCATTATGAAATCTGTTTGCATTATCTCATTTTGAGTTCAAATGTAAAGGTTTGGCAGTACTTTGCCTGGTTAGAGGAATATGTTTAGTGCAAACATAACAGAACTCTAATAAAATATCTTTCATTACAAATCTCGACGTTCCGATGCCAGCTCTGTCCCTTGATTAATGAGGTCAGACAGACGTTTTCAAGCCCGATTCTGCTGCGTGCCCAACCAATATGGTGTTGCGGCGGGGAAGTTGCAGCGCGGCGCGGGTCAAAGGGTGTCCCCACCCTGCAAGGTGTTGCTGGCATCGAGACATCCTAGTCAGTGCAACGTTCTTAGCCACCATGACTGCTGACTAGTCAGGTTGATACAGACCCCATACTTAAATAACATATGAAACATACCATAAAGGTGACGATGTGTCCTGTTCTCCGGTCAATCATGGAGCTTCTCCTCAAGATTATCCTTGATCCATATTGTTCTGTCAGGGGCACCCAAGCAAACAATGTGCAGCCCGCAAGGTATCGAAAGCCTGGCAACACTGATAGTATAATCTTGTGTTGCTTCCTTAAACCCAGCTTAAAATGCCGTGATCATGACATTCAGCAATCGGACTGCACCACTCTCATGATAATGAACGATTTATAAACAAAAATCTTTGTGTGGTTCGCACGGGTATATAGTCCACACAGTGTAAAATATCAATGTTTAAACATGTTACAGCGGAGCTTTAAGGGCTATTTCCCCCATGGATCGTGTCCGCCAGCAAATAAATGTTGACACAGCACTCTGGACAGCTACCTCCATCTATGAGCGACGGCGGCAAGCAGACAGCCGGTTTACTGTTTGTCGCCGTTGCTCATAGACAGCTCAACATTTCCAGCCTTTCCACTCTGTCTTGTCGACTTGCGGCTGGCCACTACTTCATTACCACCATAGGACAGCTTCGCTGGCCTTCCTTCTTCACCAGAGTAGAAAGGCTGAAAGATTTTTAGTTTGAAAAATATTATACTATTGTACTCCTCCATTAGCCCTGCATTACATTAGAGGTTTTATTTTTTTCTATTGGCCAATGTGCCTGTCGCAGTTGCCTGTCGCACTAGAGTTGAGTAAATATAATAGTTAAGAGTTGGCAGGAATGCAGTACCCTCGCCACTTAAGGTCCATACGCACATTCGCGTTTGAGTGCGTTGCGGAGTCCTTGCGGCCAGGCGCGGTCGCTCGCGGTGCGACGCGCGCCTTCCCGCAACGCTCGGTAGCGCGACGCAAGCAAGTAGAGACTCGCTCAACTTTCCGAAGCGTTCGGGTGCGTTAGACCAATCAGAAGCCGAAAGAGGAGAGGGGGTGACGTGTCCGCTCGCTCACCCGGCCGACTCGGCGAGACGTATCCGGTTCGCCGGTCGCAGTGCTTGCTTTTTCTGTTTGGGGAGCGGTGTCGACTGGTTTTTCCAAGACTGCCATGTTCAAGTTCGACAAAATGTCGGGGAAGCCAGCGGGATTGTCCCGAGATCGAACACTTTGGCGCTGTCACTGGGCGCCGCCATGTTGCCGTGGATTTCGCTTACTATTGGTGAGCCGCTAGCTACGATAGCACATTAGGGAGTTTTCGTAGATCGTTTTCGCCGTCCCGCAAGGCCCTCCGCAACCCGCTACGATAGCGGGAACTCCACAGTCAAGGCTATCGGCGCGCAGGCGCAGTAGCAACTTCTTCGCTGCGTAACGCTTAGCGGAGGGGGCAACGCGGTCTACGAAAACTCCCTATTCTTATTGGCTCTTGACTGCGGTTGACTGCGTGTTAGCGCAACTGTGTGTACAGACTTGGCGCAAGCGCTCTTCGCAACGCAACGCGTCCGCTTGCTGCTATGGAACGCACCGCGCTCAAACGCAGATGTGCGTGTGGACCTTTAAACTTTGCAGTTAAGGAAAACATCAACTGCAGCATGTCTGAAATTTCATTTAGTCTTCAAAGAATGTCATAACTCTCATTTTTTTGTGTATACTTTCAGGCAGGAAGGCCGTCGTGAACGACCCGATGAGGAGGCTCATTAAGCCTCGCCACAAGTAGGATGGGCCTGCATGCGGACTCTTGTTTTCTTTTTTTTGTCTTTTTTTAATGTGTGAAAACTTTTATGGGAAAGATCACCCATGCTATTGCAGGGTCCAATCGAGAAAGGTACGTCTCATTTTACGTCCCGCAGAAACAAACTATGCATCACAGAACACTGAAAGTCCGCCAGAATGTAACTCTAGCAATCTGAGCAAGGTCACAACGTAGCGTCATCTAATTAAAGATGTTATGAGTAATTATCAAATATTGTTAGTGTCAAAACGGCGGCAGACAGAGCTCGCAAACAGATAGAGATGAATAGGAGACGCTTATAAATAGTTATACGCTGGAATGGCTTATAACTTTCGTGTTTGGTGACTCTACATTCTGAAACTTTGGCATCTTGCTTGGACCGCTAGGGTCACATTTTGGCGGAGTTTTAGTGTTCTGTGATGCATAGTTTTTTTCATGCAGTCAAAAAAGTCGGGTTTATTTTTCTTGATCGGACCCTGTACTATCTCTTTTGGAAGCTTGGAAACAGTATGGTTAAAAATAATTTCAGTAACATGTTTGCATAATTTATTGTGCCCTAGCTGCCTGGTTGCCTCGTGGAAGGAAGTTTCATACGCACTATCTGTGTGTTGGTATCTACAGGAAGTGGTGTACGCTACAAGTTTTCAGTGGTCTTGGCTCAGTCTTTTTTTTTCACAAAGTATGCACATTCATTAATTATTCTACAAGCATTTAGTCATTTTAAATAGTCTAATATAATCCACTGTTTTATATTGAACAAGACCGTTGAGAGTATTCCAGTTCCTTAAACAGCTGCTTCACATTCGGAGGCTGTTCCATATAGTTCTAACGTCATTTTCCCTCAATGACACCTTCTAAATGCATCGTATGTTTAGTTAGTTAAAGGATGCACCCCGAAAATACACTTTTTTGAATGGCGCTGAGCTGAAACTGACAATCTCCGGATATAATTAGTGTTAATGGCACTGAAATGAAGTGTGTAACTGACTGCAGAACAGCGTTAGTTTTAATGTAGACTTAATTTCAATTGTGAAATGCTTGTGAACAGTACTAATGATTATTGTTTCATCTGGTGTGAAGCGTACGTGACATAATATTCTTGTACCTCCTATAGCTGCTGCCTGCAGCACCAGGCCACTTGCTTAGTGGCTGTTAGTGCCCCTGCAGACGAGCCAGTTTACGAGGGCGAGAAGCGACAGGCCCCTCCTGCTGGTGCGTGTTGGGGATCAGGCCCAAAGCAGTTGTAATTTAATTGCATAAAACTGTTCAAGGTGTGTTTATTTTTAGTTCAGGCAATGAGTGCAATACTTTGGTCATACAGTCCTAAATAAAGTTGTTTTTACTCGTACACTTGAATCTTGTTTTCGCCAATGGCTTGGACATTTTGGTCTGTCGTGGCTTTCCGGAAAGCTGCATTTCTGGCTTGAAAGGTATGTGGGCTATGCGGTTAGTAGACTGAAGGTGTGAAGTCTGAAGTTCTAAAGTTTGAAGTTTTGAAACCTGAAGTTTTGAAGTCTGAAGTTTTGAAGTCTGAAGTTTTGAAGTCGGAAGTTCTGAAGTCTTGAAGTTCTGAAGTCTTGAAGGTCTAGTAGGGTCCCATAACACATCAGGGCTGAAAGGTCTCATTTTCAATAGGGAATTCAGCACATACAACACAAAATTTGGAATAACTGATAGTGTGCATTCCTGGAGCTTTCTTTACATATTAGGGGCGAAGGGCTTGCATCAGTAAACGTTTGTTCGCACCAAACATGATTGCTCATCTTTTTAACGCCAGAAGCCCTGGAAGCTTGTTTATTTTCGGTAAACGGGGGAACCCACATGATAGTTAATGGTGGAAACTCCTTTAAAGTTCTTATAAATGTCTGTACGATAGCCACCCCAGGCTCTTAATACACACGCGCGTGAAACCAGTTACTCGAAGGAGGCGGATGATTTTGGGAGTTCTGGTGAAGTGGACGGGTCCGAGCTGTCCGAGTGACAGGTACCTTACGGTGATACGCGTCGCTCTCCCGATTGCAACACATGTCCTCAGTTATGAAATGTTGACAGCTAGAAGCATCCTGGCAGCAAAAGTCCCAGCGTGACGAGCAACGGTAGCTTTAGTAGCAGCGGCAGCCGCCTGTTGTCGCCTTTCGGATCAGGCGTTCAAGCCACGACCGAGCAGCTGCCGCGCCGTTGCCGTTCGTTGTCGCACATCCCGGTGGTATGCACTCGATTACGGAGAGATGGCCGCTTCTCTCGGCGAGTACCCGTCCCCGAAGGCAACGCCAGAATTACAGGAGACATATATTCAACGCGGCGATCTCGTATGCGACATCACATCGGCAAGCCGTCCTGTTGAAATGGCTACGAAGTCACGTTGAAGGTAGGTCCACCCAATCTTAAAATTCGGGCCACTTCAAGTTCGCTTCGAGTTCAGTTCAAGAGCGCTTCAAGTTAAAGTGGATTTATGAAGAGCGCTTGCTTGTCTCAAGACGGACTTCAGCAAGTTGAAGTTCGTCTTCAGAGCAAATCAGATCTATGAATTCGGGGGTAAAGAACATGTCTCGGAGACGAACTTATCCTCCTCACCTACTTGTACCCTTTGTCGCCTCTCTTTCCACACTTTTAACCTCAATCCCGTTCCTCCCGTGGCTCACTTCGCCACTCGACCTTCAGAGGAGGCCTTGGTGGCCACAGATCGTTCCCACAGTTCCCGTCCCTCAATGGCTTGTGGTGCTCTTGGCTTGCTCGTTGGTGGTCGTGTTGCAAAAGGCAATTTGCTGTGGTTTGTTTTGCCCGCGAAAACCACCCAAGCAGCACGGATTTTGGACAAGCAATGGCCAATATCTGGCGATGGTCTTTTGGCCAGTGGCCAGAGAGTGGCCATTCATTGGCCAATGCTTGGCCGATGGCTGATCGCCAGTGGCCGTTGGCCAATGGCCAGATAAAAGCCAGTCACCGGCCAGTCTCTGGCCACTATCTGGCCACTTGGCCAAGGACCATTGCCAGCCATTGGCCGATGACTGGCCAACTCTGTGTTGCTTGGGCAAGTGCACGAGGTGGTGCTTCAAGACGCCAAGGTCTGCGGCCCCGCATCAGGATGTATACACCGACGTTTGAGGACTGACCCAAGCAAGAGCGCTCACCGCGAAGTTTGACACGACGATCCGACAAGCCATACCAGCAGGGAAGAGACTTTCCATCACGTTTTGCGATAGTCAGGCAGCGGTATGTCATCCGCCCCCCCTCCCCCGCCCCCAAGTCGCCTGACCTCTATCATTTGGATATTAACATCCACGATATCGGCGTGAAATTTCATGGCACTCACCTCGCGTGCCTCGAACACCCACACAAAGAACGATATGGGAATTCGAATTCAATTTCGGAAAACCTTTGGTGTCAATTGTCACGACGGTTTGGGGAAAGTCACCAACGCTGAATGAAGACTAGAGGAAGTTCTAATTAAGGAAATAAGTAATCGTCTAAACTTTCACCAGGATTATTTGTGCGTTTTCTGCCCAAAGAGCGGAACACAAAAACCGCATCACCCGACTCTGTCTGCGTATTTTACAGTGTTTTGATGATCACTTCAGTCTCACTAGGAAACAAGTTTCATTGTTTTCGTGTTCTGCGTCGTGTCCGCCAGGTGAGACGGCGGACTCCGACAAAGACGCTGCCTGTCGGTGTCATTTTCGTTCGTTGCTGTCTGTCGCGGTCGTTTGTTGCTGTATGTCGCGGTTGTTTGTTGCTGTATGTCACTGTAGTGGGACGCGGCTATTACTGAAAAAAATTGCGCTCACCTAGCTTATTATCAGCAGCACTTTCGGAAGTAGACATAATAAGAATGATTTCTCCAGCTTGGAAAAGAAAGAAGCAGTGTAGATGTGTGCCATATTTTCTCAAATCAGGGTTCCCATTTCTGTGAACATCCGTGTTTTGTTTTTGTTTCTTTTATGCGCCGGTGTTTTATGTAAGGTACTTTGCTTAATTTCTAGCATTTTCATAAGTTGTCTTCTTATTAGTGGCGTTTGGTTTTGTGCTGATTCCCACCATTCTCTTTGCTCTTCTTCTTTTTTGTCGCGCTTTTTATATGTTAGTTCAATATTTGCCCATATGTTTTCAGAATTTAGCATTCATTGCAATGAAACGAATTCGCTGCCAGAGTTGCATCGCTTTGTAACATGCGCACAATGAGTAAAAGGAGATCAGCTTTATCTCATCATCTCTATCGGTACATGGGAACAAAAGAAAAAGGCAAGCGCCAAGTAGCCGCCGAATCTATAAATAGGTTTCTACCCGTTGGCCAGGACGCGGTTGTTGTGTATTGTGTGAATTCATTGAACATTGTCCAGTTTCGGTTTCAGGTCGTCGGTTGTCAACTTGGTGTGCTTGTGTGTGTATATAAAGATGGCGTCCTGAATAAAAGCGTTACGTTCTGTCCGGCATTCCGTCGGCTG
Organism: Ixodes scapularis; assembly: GCF_016920785.2. Lineage (NCBI taxonomy): Eukaryota > Metazoa > Arthropoda > Arachnida > Ixodida > Ixodidae > Ixodes > Ixodes scapularis. The sequence goes on along the minus strand of NW_024609880.1, from coordinate 44,077,333 downwards.
CTGGGCTCGTCATTACATTGCGACGAGGATGTCCTCCTCTTCTTCGATATGTAGCGCGTAAATGCCACCGTCCCTAACGAGCCTCGCCATGGCCTTCGCCGGTCTCGCCCCTCCGGAACCGTTCCTGTCGACACCGGGACGCCCGTCTGTGCCCTAGCCGCAGTTGCATGGCATGTTCAGCGTCTACCTGCTTGCGTGTGGTGCTGCCGAATTTCCTCCGGAGCGACGCAAAGCCCTTCTGCTGCACTGTCTGGGACCCGAATGCCAGCGAATTTTCAACACACTACCTGGCACGAAGCCTCCAAGCACCGCCCAGGACACGAGCAAAGAGGCAACGAGCAAGCTGGGCGAGTACGACATCGCCGTCGTTTCCTTGGCCCAACACTTCGCTACAACCAGCAAACTGGTCATCGAGCGACACCGCTTCCACCGGCGTTTCTAATTTCCAGGCGAGTGTATTCATGACTTTGTTGCCGGGCTACGTGAGCTCGCAACGCCGTGTTGGTTCGCGTCACAAGAAGAGGCATTACGAGACCAATTCGTGACCGGCGTGTCTTCTAACCGCGTTCGTATATAAACGTCTGTTGCTGGAAGGTTTGTCGCTACCATTTTCCACCGCAGTCCAGATAGCCCTTCAACAAGAAAAAGCGGCCGAACAAACGAAAGAATTTTCTGCGTCCGTACAACCAGTGTCGACTCGTCCTAGCAAATATTCCGAGCCGCCTTCACAGTCTTCACGTTCACGGCACGCTACATGAAGTCACCAGCAGCATGTTCCCATAAGCGCTACCAGGTCATGCGCTGCTCAAGGGAACCGCCTCTCATCTCGTGACCGCCGTCGCTCGCCTTTAGCACCACGCGCACATTTGCCGCACTGCTTCCGTTGTGGCTCTCGTTGGCACCGCGCGTCATGGACTCGTTGTCCAGCACAGGAACCACGCTGTTTATTTTGTGGTCGCATTGGTCGTTTCAAGAAAGTGTGCAACCAGAAGCGCTCGCAGTCGACCGTTCATGAGGTATTGACCGACAAGTCGTCAGAGGGTGACGACGTTCAGGTCCTTGTGCTTGAGCCTCCTACAACATGCGGAATTCACATCGATGTTCAAGTCGGGCAAATTAACCTGATACTTCTACACTCCCTATTGAAAATATTTCTAAAGGGCCCGTCAGCCTTGAAGGATTATGGGACCTCACAGGCCTTCAAAACCCTTCAAAAATACCCTACAGAAAAACCCTTCAGGGATGCCCCATAGAAAAACCCTTTAGCCCCACAGCCCTTCAACCCGTCAGACCCTTTAGCCCATCGCCCCTTTAGACGCGCAAATGACTGTGAACCATAGACAAAATGCAGTTCAAAACATTATTCAAAATTTATTGCAGACATTTAGTTTTACATGCATATTATAACTCAAAAAGGTGATAAAAAGCAACGTTTGTTGAAACCCGGCGCAAGGAGCGGTAGACGAAAGAGATCACATCAAACAGGGACAACTGACTTCATTATCACAAAGAAAAATATATTTCGAAGTACTCACAATGCCGCTGGGTATATTCCTGATGTGCGGTAGTTCAGCTAATAAAACCGAGCAGGTGCACCTCACGTACACATACACAGTCTTAGTAAGCGCGTTTAGCGAAAACCACGAAGTCGCAAGCGCTAACACCCGCCGCCGTTGAGAAATCCCGAGCACAGTCACGGTTTCGTCCATGATGACAATACGCCGGCGTCTTCGGCGTATTTTTCGCTCGCTGGATGCTTCTGAAGTCGGACGGACGAAGAGGCGCAAAAACCAAGTCCGGACAGCGACCGTCATCCACCGTCTCAGGGCCCGCAGCGCCATAATCCCGGTGCGCAGGCACAACATGCGGTGGGACGCTGACCCCGACTGCCAGGCTTTGCAGCGAGTAAGCCGACACCGGCCACCATCTCCTTGAATGCGCTGAACACGACGGCGCTCGAACGGTGCTGAAGGCGGCCAGCGCCGAACTATGGTGCACCTGCGGAACCAAGGAAGAATCAAAAGAGACCAAGGGGCGAGCCCTGAAAGGCATGCATGCTCACCTTGCTGGAGGAAATTGGTCCGCTCCAAAAATCCGCTGTGTGGGCTAACCGGAACTGTCCACGAGCAGAGAGAAAATGGCTATACTGGCGGCTGGCCTCCCCCGCTTGCACACACCACCCTCTCCCGCCGACCGCTGGGCTGGCAGCCCTGCACCCTCTCCCCATCGCCGGGCGGAGAGAGGGGCAGTGTGACTTGCTTTTGGGGACCGTCTCCCGTGGAAGAACCGGTTCCCGGAACGAGTCGCTCCCGCGTGGGTCCCTCTTTCTGGAAAGCGCGCAGCTTGTTTATTTTTGTTTTATTTATGGTTCCACGGATTTCGCCTCCAGCGGACAGGATTGCGTTCGCCTCAAAACGCCGCTCGGTCACCACCACTCGGCCAGCGGCTCGTTGATTCTCTACGTGGGGCGGTCGCCCTCAGTGGCCTCCTTGGCGACCGAACCCCCGGGCAGTGACAGACGGCCCACTCGTATTTGATAGAAGAGCAGTACTACAAATCTGACCGTACATACATACGATCGGCATTCTCCAAATACTTTTTTTCCCCGTAGCGTACAATAAGGCTATATTCTAATTCTGCGAAATGTGTTTTCTCGACCTAAGCCGTGGCCCGCCGACATCTCAAGAAGCCTGAAGGTTTTCCCGACCCCATTAGAAAAGTTCTTGTCAGGCTTCCAGACATTTCAAGGCATTGTAAAGGGGACTTCAGACATTTCAGGAGAGCCTCTGACGGGGCCAACGAACCCACCAGGAAATATCGGTGCACCTTTCAAACATCACAAGAATTCCTGAAGTCCCTTTCACACCCTTTAAAAAAATCCTGAAGTCCCATCAGAGCGATTTTCAATAGGGCTGTAAAAAATAACCGTCAAATTTACGGCGCTATACGCTAATAAAAACTGCAAGAACGCCGTGAAGAGGAATTACCTAAAGTGCACTGTAAACGAGCAAAAAAGAGCGAGAGGGAAACGCAAAACTTTATGGAGCAAGAAAACAGAAAGAAAAGACGCACACCGCTAATTGGTCACCACGCTTGACCTTCGGAAGCTGCGGGAACACAGAGAGAGTCCTCTCGCCCCTTCACCTCCTTTCTTTGTCCGCGCCAGTCGCGCCAACGCAGAACGTAACTGCCTTAACTGAAAAAAAGAAAAAAAGAGAACTAAGAGCAAACAGTAGAGCAACAATGCGACGAGCTAGAAGCGTCGACAAAAGAAAGCAACGTTGGTTGGGACAACGCGGGAAGTAGAAGAAGCGAACGTTCGGTTCATTTTCCCGCCTTCCCGCCCGTCTCCGCGCCGTTTTGTCCTCGTTCGTTCGTGGAATTCCCGGATTTTTGTGCACCTGAAAATTTGGAGCGGAATGCAACTGGATACTCGAGACAGGTATTTCATTATGAATCTGCTGCTTGCTTGGCAAGGATAGTGTAACGGTGGCATAAATATAACACCCTAAATTATGTTTACTTGCAGAATTTGTAGTTTCTGTTCAAGCACGCTTGCTGGTTGCGCAATTCGGTGAGCACGTTTTCAGCTCTCGAATTCTTCCGTGTGTGGACGAAGGATGCTGTCGCCAGTTTGCTACGTATGATGCTCTCAGGTGTCATATTTTGAGAAGACATAGGCATTTGAACGCCTAGGGTAAGTACGGTTTGCTTCGAAGAGTTTGGAAAGCTTTCAATGAACTTTGCCAGCATGCTTAAAGGAGTGCCACACAAGGGAGGCTTTGCTAAAGCATCCAAAAGGCCACATTACCGACGGTATTTTGGTTTCGTGTTCGTGCTCCAACTGTCAGAAGGTGTGAAATCATAGTTCACGACACATTTGAACTGGGCGCATTTACGAGCGACGGGTTTCTTGGGCGACAGCGCATCGCCTGTAGACCCGCTTCAGGTTGAGGACTCTTCGACTCAGTCGACTAGTGCGGATTCTAATGACGGTTCTGTTAACGTGATGCAATCCCCTGATGATAACTACGACGTGTTAATGTCTCTGTCGGCAGAAGAAAACAGAACGGCCGTAAAATACGACCTTGTTTTGTTTTTTTTTTTGTTTTTTTTTTGTGCCTGAAGTTTAACGGAAAGCTTCTTATGCCGGTATCAACAGTTCAAAAAACCATTTATGAATTTCAACGTCGGCATTTCTTGTACAAAACAATACCTGTTCGGCAAACTTGCTGAAAGCCTTCAAAACGTGCTTGGTTCAGTCGAGGTTCATAACATCATTGAGTTCATAACATCATTATACAATGATGTTACGAACCTGAAATCTACCACCTTTCTTCCAGAACACATGAAATCTGCATATTTGAGAAAGCACTTTCCTTCTGTGGAAACGGTGAGTATGTACATAGGACGTAGTTGTCGTCAAAAGGACCGGTTTGCTCCGTATGTCCCCGTTAAAGAGGCAATAAATTACCCCCTAGAAAACAAATCTATGGGCCAGGTATTTACCGAGCCTCGCAGCGAGTCCCACTTACCCGGTGTTTTGGAGGAATTTTGTGATTTTGCCTGTCAGTAAGGCCAGTCTGTAACTGAGATGATTCAAGATGCACCACCCATCTCCCCATGCATTCTAGTTCATGGTGAGCATTCACTGATCACTTTCCGAACCCCAAGTAATCAATATTGCCTATATTTTTATAATGATTTTAAACTACAATTATAGTTCTGCAATTTCCTACATTTTATATCTGCCTTCACGCCCTTTGTTTTATCCTTTCTTTTCTAGGGAAAAGCATCTACTCAGCCAGCATGTACTCGATCTCAATTGATGGAATAACTGTGATGGACGAAATTCACATGTTCGACCACGCACTGGCTGTACTATTCACCGTGTACTACGTTTTCAACATTGCGTACACAGAAGAGATTTGCATCACCTTGGAGTTTATTCAAAGGTACTGAGCTCATTTGTGCTTCTTGGCATCATTCGGTGTGTTTTTTTGTTTGTTCCTTTGTATACTTCATCTGATCTAACATATATTTCAGCACTGGCTCCAGACTGAGCTCCTTGTTTTAGAATGTCTATTGCTTGCATGAAAACTTGTGCAGCGAGAGTTCTTATCAATGCTAGAGGCATGCTATGGTGAGATATTGTAGAATAAAAAGCAAGTCTGATTATTTTATTTCGTGTTCCCTGTCCTTCGCTTACTCAAATATATTTTGTAGTGTGCGAATGCATGCTACCAAACGATATTTTAATGAGTGGTACTTTTCGTTTAAAAAATTCAAATATAATTTTTTCTTCATAGCATTGTCTCTGTTATAACTTAGGATGAGCTATATACTCTAAGAAATGACTGTACCTGCCTCACGACGCCACTGGCGACTAGTCTTCATTCAAAAAGACTTAAAATGTTTATTCAAAATAACGAGGCTTTTATTTCCACTTTTAATTTTTACAGAACAAAAATATAAATCAGTTCCAAGGGCTGCTGTTGCAGCTTTGGATCCAGTAGAGATATATATTCTGAACTTAAACATTTTCAATATCCCGAAGATGTAAAGGTCTTGTTAAAAGTGGCTCGATTGAACATTGTTGTTACATAATAATACCAGTGTGTATATTCCAAGATAGGCAAGTTGCTTAACATAAAGACAACTAATTTGAGAGTAATTTATTAGCGCAGAACGAGGAAAAAAAGCAATGATCTATTATACAGTTTTGAATGCGGTTCCCTATATAGCAACCTTAGTTACTATTGTAAAAGGTTATAATGTGTTGCTTTATAAACGACTATAGTTGAGAACTGGCAGATATTCCCTTTCGTTCTTTATTTGCATTTTACAAGTCAACAAAATATGTAATTCGGTGAATGGCTGTTCGGTCCTTAGCCTGGTATGAGTTTGGTAAAAAAGTGTCTATGTGAATTTAGAAGTTCATATGGGGGAGTTTTATTAACTTGCAAGATTAAGTGCCAGGCTACTTAGGCATATTCAAAATATCTGTGTTTCAAAAGCTTTAGTCACTGGCCAATTTAGGTATTTATTGTCTCATTATTTTTTAACGCGTATTGTAAGCGGAGATTGTAAAAAAAAAAATACTTCGTATATCTGTTCTTACAGATGTCGTTGGGATCAACCCTGATCGAGGAACCCGAATAAAAAACAAGGAAACATACGTAAACAAAAAGGTTCTTGAGTTAATTGACATGTCGGAATATAAATGGAAATGCAAATAGATATAACATCTCTTTACTTTTCTTTGACAGCACGGTCACGAATAATAATGCATCGGGTGCTGCAAGAGCAGCCGACCTCGCCGCAGACAAAATGATCAGTGCATAACTGCTTATTCACTTTAGATATGCGCGATTAAAGTCAGTTGAACAGTGCAACACAACAGCCCCAAAATACTCGGCCGACCTTTTTTTTTACGCTCTATGTTTTACTTTGTTCAAATGACTATAATGGCGTGGTCCAGTATCATAGTTTTCAACACTTTACGGTCGCATAAAAATGGACCGTAAAATTTACGGTCAAATACCAGGCAGCTGATGCTGCCAAAATTGTGCAGTAAAAATAACGGTGCACTGTAAATCTGGTTTACGATAAATTTAAACGGTGACCGTAGAAATCTACGGTCGCCGTTTAAATTGCACCGTAAAAATAACGGCGCGCTGTAAATCTTTTTACCGTAAATTTGAAGGCCGACCGTAGATTTCTACGGTCCCCGTTTAAATTTATCGTAAACCAGATTTACAGTGCACCGTTATTTTTACTGTACAAGTTTGGCAGCATCAGCTGCCTGGTATTTGACCGTAAATTTTACGGTCCATTTTTTACAGTGTAGTTGACTCTGGATCATCAGTGTACATTTTGTAGTAACGAGTATTCGGGTCCGGGTCTAGCTCTTCTGCATTTTCCGCGCGTTACCCTGCTAGACTTCTCGAAAAGGCTCGTTTCAGTTCGAGGTTGCTTCTTCTTCGAAGTCTCCTTTCAAGGGCGCAAGGCGGAACTTCTCTTCTACGTTGTGGAGCACGGAACTTCCCTCATTGGTATTGATGGTGTCAAGGCTTTAAACTTGCGCATTGAAGGGTCCACGATGCAATGCCTTCAGGCTTCCTCCGTCCCTGAGGAACAGACCTCCAATGCTGTCGCCCTTCCGCCACTGTCTTTGGTGCTTGTTCACTTGAAGCCTCTTTTCACTCCAGACATAGGCCTCGCCAAAGGCTTTGTTCACAAGGTCAAGACGCGCTCTTCGGTCCAGCCCGTAGCATCAAAGCTTCGTCGCCAGCCGTTATTTTTGCGACCTCGGGTGTCAGCTGAGCTTGAGCGATTGGAAAGCCTTGGCATCATCGAACGCATCGAAGCGTCGGAGTGGGTTCCTCCCTTTGTCGTCATTCATAAGAGAGATGCGAGCATTAGACTGTGTGTAGACCTTCGCGAACCCAACAAGGCCATCGTTCCCGACATGTTCCCCCTGCCACAAATTGAAGAGCTGCTTCAAGCACTGGTGGGAGCCACCCACTTTTCAAAACTTGACCTAGCTTCAGCCTACCACCAGGTCCTCCTAAAGAAAGACAGTAGAGACTTAAGAGCCTTCATCCGCCACGACGGGTTGTTCCGTTGCAAATGTGTTTTGTTTTGGATTGGCCTCAGCGCCAGCAGTGTTCTAACGCCTGATGTCGCAGACTCTTCATGGCTTTCCGGGCGTCCTGTTCTATATTGACGACGTTATTGTCTTCGGCAAGTCATTGGAGGAACATTTGTAGAAGCTGGCCAAAGTCCTGCAAGGCATCAAGGATGCAGCCCTTCAACTGAATCCCAAATGTGTTTTCAATGTCACAGAGTTGACATTCCTAGGTAACAAGGAGACTGCCCAAGGCATTTCGCCTCTCCCAGAAAAGGTAGGTTCAAATGTGGACACGCCTGTTCCAACCAAGGCTGCAGAACTCTGCTACTTTCTGGGTCTCGTAGACTATTATTCAAAGTTCGGTTCTCACCTAGCTCAAGTCGTGGAGCCAATGAGAGCTATTCTTCGCGAGGACCAACCATTTGTGTGGTCCTCACAGGTTGATGGCAGCTTTTCCAAGGTCAAGCTCTTGCTTTCTTTGGACCTGGTGCTTCATATGTTTGACCCCGTTCTTCTAATTGTAGTCTCAACGGATGCATCTGAATTCGGACTAGGAGCCGTTCTCAAGCAGCGACATGGCCAGACACTTCGCACCGTTGCTTTTGCTTTGCGCACCCTTTCACCTGCTGAAAGGAAATATGCTGTTGGCGAAAAAGAAGCACTGGCCTGCATTTGGGCCTGTGAGCACTGACATGCGTTCCTCTAGGGATGCCATTTACTCTGCGAACAGACGACTAAGCCCTGGTTTCGTTTCTGTCTTCCCGTGGTTCGAGACGACGTCCGCTTAGGGCCGCACGCTGGTGTGCAAGACTGCTGTGCTACAATTTCACAGTAGAGTACCCGAAAGGTGCACAGAACAGTGTAGCGGACGGTCTATCTCGTCTGCCCGCCCCGACCAGGGACCCCGAGCTGATTTTTGAGGAAGACGCTGTCGGCCTCCTTGAGCTACGTGTGTGACCATGAAACATTTCCAACAAGCAGTTGTGAGTGACGCTGTTCTGACCCAAGTGAAGTCCTATGTCACCAGTCCCTGGCCTCTGCACAGAAGCCTTCCTGAAAATCTGTTTCCGTTTTTCAGAATTCATGAAGAACTGTCAGTGGTAGAGGAACTCCTACTACGAGCAGAGAGCCTGGTTGTTCCCGCGTCTCTATCGGCCCAGCTCGTTGCTACGGCGCATGAAAGCCACCCAGGAATTGTTCGCACTAAGGCAAGGCTTCGCGAACAATTCTGGCGGCCGGGAATGGACAACCAAGTTGAGATGGCAATCAAGAGGTGCAGTACTTGCCAAGACATCAACTGCTCCAACGCAACCGGTTGAGTTCCCCGAACGACCATGGCAGAAGGTTGCAGTGGATAGAGCCACTGTATATGGCTCCCGTAGGGAGCCAGAGTAGCGCCATTGATTGATGCTCGAGTCTGCCGACACTCCGCGCTCCCTATTGGCTCACGGCGATCACGTGGGCAAACTTTTCCCACGCTTTCGCAAAAGGTTCCAGTCTTCACGGCGGGAGCATTGTTGTTGTATAGGCAGTCGTTTTTTTGCAGCATTTTGAGCGGCTGAAAGGGACCCAGATGCCTGGGTGCTGCGCTTTTGGGTGCAGTAACCGGCATGAGGCTGGCAAACAGCTCTTTCGTATCCCGGAGGGCGAGAGAAATCACAAACGACGACTTTTGTGGGTGACACCGGATCCGCAGGACGGTATTAACTCCCACTTCTTGTACGCGGCTGTGCGAGGTGAGTTATATTATTGCGATAATTCATGCTACAGTTTGAAGAACTGAATGAACACAAACTGCGATTTTCGTAGGATCATTTTGTCGAGGACCAGTTTTCTGGGCGCCGGAACGACGGCAAACGTAAGCTAGCATGAGATTGCGTACCTTCGATCTTTGCCCATAAGCCGAGGAAGCCGCCGCGGAGAGCTCCTCTTTCACGAGGAGCCGAGGAATGTCGTATGCGTGATATTTGAAACGTGCGCGTGGCTACTGTACAGGCTTGCCGCTAACTCGCAGTGAAATTCTCTCGTCAGATTACTGCATCATGTTTCCTACGCGCACATACAATACCGCATTGCTTGTCACGCATTGACTACACTCTAAGAAAAAATGGAGGAGAAAAGTAGCAACGGCGCGTCTTCCTTTCTTCTACTGACGCGCCCCCAAGCGGACACGAGAAAAGCGGAGGAACGAAACGTTTTTCTCCTTCTCCAGGCAGACGGGAGAAAGCTTTCGCCCTCCAGACTCATCTTCTTTCGGTTTCGTTTTTCGAGCAGGTCGCGCACGTTGTTTAATAAATAGCTGTTGAGTTGATTGAGCTTCAGCGGAAGCGAAGGCCGCCTGTAATTCCGTCTTCTAGTCTAAACGTGGAGAAAAGTTCGGTTGCAATGACGTTTTTATCACTAATTTTATCAAACGAGCAAACGAAGCCGCTAGAAACAGCGAAGTTCCGGAGCAATTCCAGCAGCGCCACGTACACTGGGGGATGGCCGTCTCCGGATTGCGGGACTTGCGCGGCACGGAACCGCCGGACCGACGGAACTACAGTCACTGCAGTAGCGAAACCACGCGGAACTGTGTCGACGTTTTCGATGTTATGGAAACCGCAGGAACTGCGTCCAAGACAGGCAGGTTTTGCTGCCGGCTGCCTGGGTGCCTTCCGTCCTGAGTTTGGTTCTGTTTTCCGATGCCGAGTGCAACCGGCCTTCAACGTGGTTCTGTATTTGAGCGTGTCAGCAACATAGCTGCAACATCCTGATGGCAGTGTTGTGGGTTGTGAACAGAAGACTGGAATTATCGCCGATGTGACCGTGTGTTCGCGTATCAGTGGCGTAACAACAAGATGAGATCGTAAACTGTCTGGCATTGATGCCGTTGGTCGGGCCGTGATCGGAGGGGCCGGGGGTGTCGCAGGTTGACATTCCGCTTTACATTAAACAGTTTAATACCACTTGAGGGATTACGTGCAATCGATCAACGTGCGAATAGTCATGTTGGAACGCTGGTCTGAACAGTAAAAGCTCCTATCGCTATCGTACAGTGGCCAATGTGACTGTCAGAATTGTATTGTCCCCGAAAGCGATTGCGCTCTGGGGCAAGGACTGAACGGTACGAAATCGTGACATAAAGTACGTATGTTTACAGTATGTAATTTCGGCATTAAAAAACAATAGTAGGTAAAATCGAAAAGAAAAAAAAAAAGAAAGCTACACTTTATTTTGATGTTTAAATATACTACGGTTTCTGGAGAAACTGCCCTCCAAGTGGCGCGCTGGGACGAGCGCTAGAAGTTTTCGGGCTCGCCACGGCGTAGCTCCGTACACTTAACACCTGCCGCAAGTCGCGGCTTTGACTGCATTCAAGTTGATCGAAAAGTGATTTCTCAGCCCGTGAAGCATCACTTCCAGCTGAGTGAATATCCGCTTGTGGGGGGCCGCGAGGCCCTGCCACGTTATTTAAAGTGAGGACATAGAACGAGACAAGCGAACGACGTGTCTGCCTGTGATGGCGGCTTCAGAGCATTCTCTTGCACGCGCTCTCCGAGGCGCGTCTTCTCTTGCACGCGCTCTCCGAGGCGCGTGCGCGTGCTGCGCCTCGAGCCATCTCTTTTATTTTCATGAGAAGAATGGATCTGTGGGTGCGTTGCACCCTACAGATATGCCCCCCCTTAGCGAGGAGCCCCAACGAGCGATTAAAGAAAACGAAAAGAACAATGACAACACAAAATTAGGGCGCTAGCTCTGGCCATGAGTTTGTCCAATGAACTTGAGCAGACTTCCTGCGAGACTTCGGACTTTCCTCGCGCGTCTCACATGTGATGAGGTTCACGGGTGCGTGCTCGAGATGGGCTGGCTTTAGACGCTCGAGAGCGATGGTGTCTCGTCGTCCATTGATCTGTACAACGAAGCCACTTGGCTTCTTTTCCAGAACCGGGAACGGTCCCATATAGTGTGGTTGGAGCGGTTTCCGTCTGGCTGTTTGGCGCACGAACACATGCGTTGCACTGTACAAGTCCTGAGAGACGTAAGGAGTCTTGGCAGATACCGCGCGCGTAGGAACTGGTCGTAGGTCTGCAAAAACCTCCTTCAGCTTTGTGGCGTAGTCTTCTGGCCTCGTGTTTGGAGACGGGTCGACCTCGAAAAAGTCCGATGGTAATCGGAGGGTCGTCCCATAGACGAGTTCAGAGGTTGCACAGCCGAGGTCCTGCTTCAACGCCGTTCGAACTCCGAGTAAGACGAGTGGAAGCTGTTGTACCCATTCCTTGGAGTTCGCGTGGGCCATGAGCGCGGACTTGAGGTGTCGGTGGAAACGTTCCACCAGGCCGTTAGACTGCGGATGGTATGCAGTTGTCCGAGATCTCGTCATGCCTAGGATTCGGGACAACTCGGTGAACAAGTTGGATTCGAATTGACGCCCTCTGTCGGTGACGATTTCAGATGGGCATCCGAAGCGCGCCACCCAGGACGAGACGAATGCCTCGGCGACGGTGGCTGCAGTCATGTCGGGCAATGGTATAGCTTCCGGCCACCTTGTGAAGCGGTCGATACAGGTCAGGATGTATCGTTGCCCTTGAGATGTCGGAAGGGGCCCGACCAGGTCGATGTGGACCTTGTCGAAACGGGCATCTGGTGGCAGGAAGTTCGTGGATGAAGGCACGGTATGACGGTGAACCTTGGCTCGTTGACATGCCAAGCAGGTTCGCACCCAGTCACGCACGTCGGACTTCAGCCGAGGCCAAACGTAGCGATTGGCCACTAGCTTCTGTGTTGCCTTCACGCCGGGATGCGACAACGAATGAATGGCATCAAAAAGCGGCCTTCGTAGCGCCATCGGAACGAATGGGCGATGCGTTCCTGTGGACGTGTCGCAGACGATGGTGATGCCTCCTGGGAACTCAACATCTTCTAGCTGGAGAGAGTTGTTTGATGTGCGGAGCTGCTGTAGCTCCTCGTCGGATGCCTGATGACGAGCCAGCAACGTGATGTCGAGTTGCGGAGCAGGCGAAGGTACGGCGTCAATTCGGCTCAGTACATCAGCGGGGACGTTTGATTTCCCTTTGATATGCCGGATGTCCGTCGTAAACTCCGACAAGAAGGCCAGCTGGCGGATCTCTCGAGGGGTATAGACAGAGCTTGAGTTGCGGATGGCGTAGGTGAGTGGTTTATGGTCCGTCCAGATGACGAAGGGACGCCCTTCGACAAAGTGTCGAAAGTGCCGGACGGCCAAGTACGCTGCGAGCAGTTCTCTTCCAAAGACGCTGTAGCGGGTCTGGGCGGGCTTTAACTTCTTGGAAAAGAAAGCTAGGGGCTGCCATTCACCGTCCACCTGTTGTTGTAGGACCGCCCCAACAGCCGTAGCTGAAGCATCTGTCATGATCGAGGTTCTGGCATCGTGTTGTGGATGTCGCAGAAGTACAGCGTCTGCAAGTACAGTCTTTACTTCGCAGAAGGCTTGCTCCGCGTCTTCACTCCAAGGCAGGTTGGTAGTGGCACGTGCAGTCTTGGCTAGTAGAAAATCAAGAGGCTGGAGTAGCCTCGCGCAGTTCGGAATGAACCGGCGGTAAAAATTTACCAGGCCGAGGAACTGGCGAAGCTTTGTGATCGAGCTAGGTCTTGGAAAGTCCCTGATCACTTGCACTTTCGACGGCAAAGGTCTGATGCCGTGTCGGTCCAGTCGATGTCCCAGAAACTCGAGTTCTGATCTCCCAAACTCACTTTTTGCGGCGTTGATGATGATGCCGTGGTCTGAGAGTCTTTGGAAAAGAAGACGGAGGTGGTTGGTGTGCTCCTCCTTTGTCGAGCTAGCGACCAACAAGTCGTCAACGTAGGCAAATACGAAGGGAAGCCCGCGCGTGACAGCGTCGATGAATCTCTGGAATGTTTGAGCCGCATTACTGAGGCCAAAGGGCATGCGGAGAAACTCAAACAGACCAAACGGAGTTGTAATAGCTGTCTTTGGGATGTCTTCGTCAGCGACGGGGATCTGGTGGTACGCGCGGGTAAGGTCGACCTTCGAAAAAATGGTCGTGCCTTGGAGGTTGACAGTAAAGTCCTGAATGTTTGGGAGGGGGTATCTATCGGGCACTGTGCTCTTGTTCAGTGCGCGATAGTCGCCACACGGTCTCCAATCTCCGTTCTTCTTGGACACCATGTGTAGGGGAGACGCCCAGCTGCTTGACGAAGGTCGGATAATTCCAAGCTCGAGCATGTGCTCAAATTCTTCGCGAGCGATACGGAGTTTCTCTGGAGCCAGACGACGGGGTCGGAAGTGAACCGGTGCGCCCGTTGTTTCGATGTGATGGTGGACATCGTGCGAAACCGGTCTGGTCCAGTCAGGAGCTCGCGTGAGGCTTGGAAAATCCTGGAGAGGAGGTCGGAATGGCCCGTCGATGTTAGAGCAGACTGACGCGAATCCTGCGGTGTCAGTTGTTGAGACGCCTTGCACGGAGAGTCGCGTTGTGGAGTCGAGCAGACGTCTCTCCTTGACGTCTACAAGGAGGCTGTGGTGTTGTAGGAAGTCAGCGCCGATGATCGCGTTGCCTATGTCTGCGACCAGGAATACCCATCGGTAGACTCGTCTGAGGCCAAGATTTATGGTGATGGACCGTTCCTTGTAGACGGGGATCGACGAGTTGTTCACAGCCCGAAGGTAGTAGATGGGCGTCTGTGATCGATCCGCGCGTTTTGCAGGAACAGCGCTTACCTCGGCCCCGGTATCGACGAGATAACGGGTTCCCGTAGTCCTGTCGGCGATGTAAAATAGGCGACTTCCTGGTAGGTTCTGACTACTCGTTGCCTCTATCGGTTTGCTCCAGGAGCAGGGACGAAGGCAGTGCCGGGCGTCGGAGCCAAAGCGACGATGGTATACGCAGACGTCCGCTGAACTTGCGGAGCGGGAACGGTCAGCATTTCTGCAACGAGATGTTGAACGTCCACGTTGTTGTTGAGTGCGTGGACGATCTCGCTGGCGAGTTGCCGCGGTAACACTCTCTTCCAACCGCTGGCAAAGCCGCTCGAGGTTGCCGTCAAACGATGGAGTGAGTGGCGGGGCAGGCATAGCTTCACTTCCGTCTTCTGCCGCCGATGTAACGCTAGCGACGGGTGGAGTGGCAACTTCAATAACGGCGTCTGCCAGGGCTGCGAGGCCTGTGAGGTCGAGAGCCGTAGCGGTGGCCAACACCATCTGGACGTTGGTTGGGAGGCGCTGAATAAATAGCTCCCGCAGCAGAGCGTCGCCGATCGTGTTGGCGCGATCTCCAAGGAGCTGAGTCATCCGCCTTAGCAGCTGAGACGGACGTCGATCGCCGAGTTCTTCCGCCGAAAGAAGTTCTTGAAGACGGGAGCGATCTGATGCCTCGGTTCTCTGCAGGAGAGCCGACTTCAGCTGGTCGTAGGAAGCTGTGGCCGACGGTTGCGCAAGGATGTCGTATACTTCGTTGGCTGCTGCCAGCGACAGCGCCGAGACGACATGATGATACTTGCTCTCCTGGCTCGTCACACCGCTGAGATGAAACTGGGACTCAGCCTGCAGGAACCAGACCCTCGGGTTTCTGTCATAGCACGGCGGAAGTCGGACTGCAACCGATGAGATGGAAGCCGGGGATCCGGCCGCTGCTCTTTGGGGTTCGCCGTTGTCCATGGTCCTCGACCGGGTCACCAAATATGTGGGGGGCCGCGAGGCCCTGCCACGTTATTTAAAGTGAGGACATAGAACGAGACAAGCGAACGACGTGTCTGCCTGTGATGGCGGCTTCAGAGCATTCTCTTGCACGCGCTCTCCGAGGCGCGTCTTCTCTTGCACGCGCTCTCCGAGGCGCGTGCGCGTGCTGCGCCTCGAGCCATCTCTTTTATTTTCATGAGAAGAATGGATCTGTGGGTGCGTTGCACCCTACACGCTCTACAGAGATTAATTCAAGACGGCAATTGCAGCTTTGCGCGAACAGCACAAATAGAAAAACCAATAGAAATACAGGCTACGACGTGCCGTGTGGGGAAACAAACTCATGGCTTGAACCGCATTGGAACGGCTCGATTTAATTGGCTTCCAAATATATAATCACGGCATGATCTAGCGTTTACTTTTTAATAAGAGATTCATCCCATGAGCCATTCAAAATACTCTCAGAGGTATGACATTGCTGGGAAAAATCAACATGCTGGGAATATTTTTTATTGCTTAGGGAGTCACCGAAAAGTTCCGTACGTTCAAAACGACCAGTATAAAAGACGGAAACGCAGAGCACGGGTGTAGGGTTCGGGTTAGTGTGGTGTTCCGTTGTATTGCTATTTGTGTGCCGTGTGTGTATGTGTGTGCCGTATATGTGCTCAATGTATGTTTGGTACGTTCACCTGAAGCTTGTAACAAGCGTAATATGTGTATCGTAGAGGATACCCAAGCGCAGTGGTGGCCTGAAAAAAGCAAATTATTTTTTGTAGAACATGAATTGGGTGGTACCTAACGCCACCTATCCTAGCTAATTGCAATTACTCTGCTTGACCCCGCCATCTGGTGGCTAGCGATTTAACCTTTCACGCTACGCGATAAACAGCGGCCAGCGACTTCGAGTTTGTTCTTTCGAGAGCGGCTTTTGGTTTTGCGGATTGAGTTTGCCCTTCTCCGTGATGTGCGGTTGACGAAGGAATTGTGACTCGAGGAACATCAAAGGTAAGACGCAAAGTGCGCCAAGTAACTGGGTATCGGTTGTCTCCGTTTAACATCGCAGTGCTGTCGACGAGAAGACTGAGTAACTGCTTTCGAAACGCATGTTTCTGTACCTGTGGAGGGAATCTGGCTTCGGAAATAAACAGTTTGCGGAAAGCTCGTGTTACGCTTTTATTTGCTGTTGCTCTCGTCCCGTACAAGAGACGTAGCGTCCTCGTCAAGCCTGATTGGGCTCGATTTGCTCGAGTCGGGGCCGCCATATTGAGATGACAGCGACGGAGGAACGTTGCTCCCCTGCTTCAGGGACGAAAGTTTCTCCCTTTCTAAAGGAACATAGGTTACAAGACCGTTCCTCCCCTAAGGGAGGACTATCCATACCCTTTTTTCTAAGAGTGTATACGCTAGTGTTATTCTGCATCTGTGACTTCATTAGCGCGTCCTAGCTTGGAGCACATGGAACGAAAGTTCGCGCAGCAGAAGCAATCGTGCACCTCTGCTTGTTTTGATCTGGATGAACATCGTACCGGCACGCTTTCGTGTATCACTACTGCGTGATGCACGTTACAGACCCCTGGCTAGCAGTCATGTTGCACTGGCCATATTGTTCATCGAATGCGGAGACCCTTCACTTCATTTCAGTGATTGTCTAAATACTGAATATGCACACACACCAATTATTATCTGCGACTTGAAATTCTAGTGTTGACATTGTTAAAAATCTATGTAATTTCATTTAGCATCTCATGGGGGCGACGGCAAGTTCCTCAGTCTTCCCATCAGTGGACTCACAGGTAATTTATTAATTAATGGAAGTTAATTTCACTGAATAAGACTCGGTATTCAGCGATATGCTGCGAGTTGGTGGGTAATTAATACAACTAACACACACATGACATATATCTTTTCAGGAGCCTATGGA
Source organism: Ixodes scapularis (assembly GCF_016920785.2). NCBI lineage: Eukaryota > Metazoa > Arthropoda > Arachnida > Ixodida > Ixodidae > Ixodes > Ixodes scapularis. The sequence continues at coordinate 44,060,122 of NW_024609880.1, read as the reverse complement.
ACTGGTTCAAGAGATGTCGTCAAGCAGCAAGCAAGAAGTTTTGTACAATCCCTCCCGTCGAAATTCGGCGAGAACACGATCGTAATTACCGTTATGACCAATGTCGACGATGTTACAACGTTATTTTTGCCAGCTTCTCACTTCGGATTTCAAGTAAAATAGAACTATAGTCTATTGTAGAAACACCTTGAAATACTGGTAGCGGTAGCAAGCAAGGTGCCTTGACAATTTGTGCTATCAACACGACATGCACTTCCACAATAAACGAATCCGCTCGACAGCACCTAACGATTCTATTAGAAATGAAGAGTAAAAAAACGCTCTAATAAAAAGGATCGTCGAGATTCCGAATAAACCCGCTTTTGTACTGACACGGTTTCCTTTGAAAACTCGGGAAACTCCTCGGAAATTTGGCGATAGAACCGCAGAACTGCCGCCTACTCTCCGCAGAGCCATCTGCGTCGTCTGCTACTGTAAGGTGATTTGGGCTCAAAACAAGACTTCTTCGCTCGCTCAGATCATAGCAAGTGCTGCAAATGCTTTTAGAGTGCTTACCTATGATATTAAAAATAGTTTTCAAACGATAAAAGGCCCCGCTATTACAAAACACCCGCTTTCTTCTATACCCGATACGTCCACAATGCAAGAGTTGGAACCTTTTTGGCATTCGCCGCTAGTCGCCGAGTGGGGGCGCTACGGTTGGCGTTACTCTGCTCCCTACGGGGGCATATACAGGGTGTCACAAAAGAAAATTTACACGGTCTTTTTAACCGCATAAATAAACCAGGCATCGCCGAACGCTAATTCTCCGCCCAAAGGTAGAGCTAGAGGTCACAACCAGATGCCAAAGTTTCAGCCCGATCCGATAACTTAATCAAAAGTTATAAGTGATTTTCTGAAAGTTTCAATGGGAAGATGGCGGCCGACGGACTTTTCGAACACACGGGGCTCTATGGCACTAGAAACCGAAAACGGGCAAAAATGGGCTCCATTTTCCCATTGAAATTTTCAGAAAATCACTTATAACTTTTGATTTAGTTATCGGATCGGGCTGAAACTTTGGCATCTGGTTGTGACCTCTAGCTCTACCTTTGGGCGAAGAATTAGCGTTCGGCGATGCCTAGTTTATTTTTGCGGTAAAAAAGACCGTGTAAATTTTCTTTTGTGACACCCTGTACAGTGGCGCTAGCAGTAGACATAGTTGGTCCCCTAGAGAGAGCCCCTCAGAACTGCCGGTTCGTGATTACTCTGATCGACAACTACTCCAAATGGCCAGAAGTCTATTTCTTCTCGGATGTAACATCAAGGACTGTGACGGAGTTCTTGCTCAATGTGTTCGCGAGAGAAGGCTACCCTGACGAGATAGTATGTTATAACGGACCTCAAATCACGTCCCGAGAGTTTGTCCACTTTCTGCAAGAACGGTCCATTCGGTTGTCGCATTCATGGGTTTACTATATCCAGGCCAATGGCCAAATAGAACGGTTCAATCGCACTTTCAAGACATTTGTTCAGCTGGCTGTGTTGGAACGTCGACCGCTGCGACTGGCTATCACCGAGTACCTCGGTATCTACAGATGCACCCCGCACCCTACTACAGGGATTGCCCTTGCTGTTCCCCTTCATGGGAGATTGCCAAGAACGCGGGTGAACGTCTTTGGCTTCCCATCACCGCTACTCGAGGAGGAAACAGCAAGAGAGCTGTCGAAGTTGAGGCAGCGAGTGAAGCGTCACCAGCTCTACAGCTAACAGTACACAGAAAAAAGGAGAGCAGCAAAGAACACAAAGGTTGCTGTAGGAGACCACGTCAGAGTTAAGAAGCCATCCGTTTCCTTCAAGGGGGATCCTGTTTTCAGTCGTCCAAAAAAGGTCGTCAAGCAGCGTGGCCCGTCGTCTTTCCTTCTCGACGACGAACGAACTTGGAACGCCTCTAAGTTGTGCAAGGTGCCTGCACTTGCGGCTGACCAGGACTGCATTCAGCCAATGACACATTGGTGTCCCGCAGTGATTCTTCTCAGGTGCAAGTACTAACTATGCCGCCTGAGGAGAGTGTGCCGTCCGAGGAACCTGTGCCGTCCCAGGAACCTGTGCCGCCCGAGGGGCCTGTGCCGTCCCCGGAACCTGTGCCGTCCGAGGAGCCTGTGCCGTGTCAGCAAACTACACCGCCTGAAGAAACTGGGCCGCAACGTCGAGTGCAACCCCGCAGGGACAGGCGTCTACCTGTTAGGTTCTGGGACGATGTCTAGCGTTCCCTTCGGTTTTTTTATACTGTTTTCTGTTGAAATTGTGAGCTGTAGGTAAGTCAGATGCAGTTCTGTAAAAATTGTATAATGTTGTTTGTACAAAATGTATGATGTATATATGTACATATATTGGTTGTATATATCTGATGGGCAAGTCGTTGCTAACAATACACTAACCAAATAACCTACTAACCAATGCTCACCCGAATAAATTCAAGGAAGGGAATATGTTGTCTATTGTGTGAGTTACTGAACATTGTCCAGTTTTGGTTTCAGATGCTCGGTTGGCAACATGGTGTCCTTGTGTGTGTATCTAAAGTATGGCGTCCCTAATAAACTCGTTCTGTTCTGTCTGGCATTTCGTCGGCTGCTGGGCTAGTCATTACAGCAATTCAATGCAAAACGTTTGCTCACGCACGTACTCACACAGAAAGCACTCTCTCAATCGAATTTTGTTTCTTTATGAGCAGTGCAGAAACACTGGCTTCATAAAAAGAAGTAAGCATAAATATACCAAATAAATAGGCTTTAACGACGCCATCGGGAGTTCGTAGAGTTTGGCATGTTTTTGTTCCACAAGAAAGGGGTGGTTTCAATATGGGCTCGAGTCATACGGGAAACGGGTTGTCGTTACTGAAAATACGCCCGATTCAGTGACTCACAGAGCGCTGCGCAAAGAACACTTTCCAGGATTTTTCACCAAACCTAAATAATTTTGAAAATGTATATTCTTGTAGAATGTTCTCGGTTATTCATTTTCTTTTGTTATGTTTGAGCTTACTTTTTAGAGGACAGACGAGCCCCTCACATTTTTGTGGTATTTTTGCTTCAAGACGAATGTAGAAAGACAGAGATAATAAACTTGACTCCAGATTTCTAGCTCAATGAATAACGATAAAAACTCTTGCATTTGTGAAGGGGAAGTTAGTAATAAAGGACTTGACGCATGACCGCTCCCATTATTCATTCATTCATTCTTCCATTTGCTTTATTTTTAGTACCACATAAACCAATGTACGCCTTTTTCGTGGGGTACTACGTTAAAATAATAAGAATTCACACCTCAAGAGCAAATGTTGACATGTCCGAAAAAAAAAAGACGTCAATGAACTTTCTGAATCTGTGCTCGCATTAAACAAAAATGAACATAAATTGTCTATGTTTGATTCGAATTTCTTCGACTCCAGTTTCACACGGGTAATGATATCAGTGTTGTGTAAAACAGAAGGATAAAACAATGAGCGTACACGACTATACCTTCAAGGAACACGTGATTATACACAGTTCAGCAATGGTGCGCAATAAACAACCCAAGTAACAACCTTAGCAAGAACATGAAATCACGCATCTATATTGGAGAAAGTAAGCGGGAACGAACAAGCACCTTATCCTCCTAAGACTCCAAAAATTATTAGGCTGGATATTATTTATTCTCTGCGTTAGGTTCGAATAAAGAAGATGTAACTTAAGATAACCTTTTTGTGTTCAACTTTTTTTAACAAAAACAGTGCAATTTTCACACTAAACTTCAATGCTGTGGCAACTACTTTTTTTTTTTACTAGAGTGGGGCCACGTTAAACTTCGGAAGATACTTTTTTACCACTTATGGAATTCGACAAAACAGTTTCTTTGAGCGACCAAACACAAGAAAAAACATTGCAGGTTGTGCAGCGATTTCTGCAACGTGCATTGCCGTCGGGGTTTCTGCAACGTGGGCACAGCTTAGGATCAATATCCACTACTTCGGGCACGTGGTCCGCATTCTTCACGCGAAGCTCGATTCGAGGAAGTGGGACCTTGTTTTGTTTTGTGGACAGAACCGATGACTCCCCAAGAGAACTTCCCACATTTAAATAATTCCTGGTGTTGCAAGCGCCTTCCAGCAGTCTTTTCCCGATTTGGAACTTGCAATGAAAAAGACTGAAGGATGTCTTTCTTCGAAATCTCAGTCTGGGTGGGCTCTTCACGATATTGAAACCAGGCTTTCACAATGGCGAGGTCGACCAAATAAACAAGAACTCCACTGTCTACTTCTTGGTTCGAGTTCTAAGAGGGAAATAACTGAGAAAGCGATCGCAGAGGTCCACTCCACCCATGTTGTCGTTGTAAGATTTGATCAAAGCTGGCTGAGGGACACTAATGTAAGCCTTATCGGCCTTCGACCAGTGCTTGCAACCTTCAATGGGCTCCAGAGAATCCACCGTGTACAGTAAAATCACCCCTTTTTTGTCGAGCCACTTCATCAGCGAGAGGGAATCATCTTCCCTTACGAACTTGACATGAGTGCCTCTTCCTGCCTCAGGCATCTGTTTGTCCGAAGGCAACTTGCGCTTTAACTCTGCGGGAATACTGTTCAGCATGACCGTGCCTGTAGCACCAAAACCCCTACACTTGTACTCGTCCAGTAAGGATGAGCTAATGAAAAAGCGGTCAAAGTAAAGAACATGGCCAGTTTCTATTCCTTCCTGGAGTTTCAGCACAGCTTGAGTGCCAACACCACATTTTGCCTGAGAGTCATTCTCCTCAAACGTCGTCCTCCCCTAATAAACGTGAAAATTTATCACGTTCCCGGAAGGGCGTGCGAGGACGAACAACTTGATCCCAACAGGACTCAGTTTGCTAGAAAGATACGGACGGAAATGAACTCTACCGCTGAACGGCCCCATTTGCTCATCCAGACTCAGTGTTTCTGTCCTTGGTTGCACCATGCAGGCATCTCGAACCACGTCAATTACAGGTCTACCTTTCCAAAGCTGGTGCTTCTTTTTTTCTTAAAAACTGACTTTGAGTGGGTAAACAAACCTCAGCCGCGAGCGAAGGAACGAAAACGGTCTCTTGATTTAACTTTACAGATGCAGCGAACTTTGGTCTCTGCACTCCAATACATACGTATTCGAGGGTACTTCAGACACAACTTAACAAGGCACACACCTAAGAATTTCCTCTTTTGCTCGAGCGTGGCATTTGCGGAATCGATACCTACACTGTACTGCACAACTCTTAGATTGGTGTAGAAGGCGAGCTTGTCAAAAAGTCCTCACTAAAATATTGAGTGAAGTAACTAATGGGAGTCCAGCCGACATGGTTGTCAGGAAGTAAGTCATCCTCTCGAAGGGTCACCCAGGTAGGATGAAAGCTGAAAGAGGAATTAGAAGTTATATCGAATTCCAGGGAACGTTCATTGAATTGTTTTTTCGTGCAATGTTTCTTTTCTTTTCTTTTTGCCATCTAGCTTGCTGAGGACACCACGATGTTTTTGGCGCCTTTCTTGAGATCTCAACATCGGGTTCCTCTGAGTTCGAGGAGCTTGATTCACTGCTTTCTTGTACAGTTGTGCCGTTAGGACCCGTGTAATTTTCATCACGGTCTGGCAAATCCTCGATATCAGACGACTGAGCAAGCAGATCCATAATTTCATCCGGAGTTAGATAACAGACCCTTGTCCGTTTTCCCGCTGAAATATAGATGACAGCAAAGTTGAAATATTTTTACAAACAGTTTTTTCAGAGAGCTTGCAAAAATTGTTTTTTTCTTTATACAAAATTAATGAAGAGAGGCCTGGCGTACAGCTGGCTGTACATTGAAACATCGGCACCTTTTGAAAGGTTTCTGTCGGGGTCAAAGATGTGAAAGCCATGTTCACAGTGGTCTAGGCAACTTAACTCTGTACAACACAAATTATAACGTCAAAGAAAATAGAAGCATTGAGAAAAAAGGTACTTACAGGACGTGCCTGGTGAAGCTCCGGGGCATCGGTTTCCCGCCATTTTTGTTTTTCAGAACGGTGCACAGCTTGCACCATCTCTTGGACGGAGCGGAAAGCACAAGTGTACAGCTGGCTGTACACGCGGCATTAGCCCTCATTAAAGGAACACGAGTTTTTAAACACTAAATATACCTGCGTCCAAGGGTCTCAGGAGGTCGTATACTTCTATCAAGATCCATCATGTAATCTCATGGAAACAAATGCAACCATCACGGTTTTTGTATATTGCCGTCATGCTTATAATCGCTCGTCACGTAGCCAACATGATTCCTGATTTTTCGGTCATGCTAAGAAAATGTAACCATCAAGATTACCACTACGGCTCATACTTACAACTGTTATGAATGTAGCCATTATGATTCCACCAACATGCCACCATCACCTCCCCACCGCGAATAAATAATATGTTTACAACTAGAGAAGCGCCGGTATTTTTTGGTTGGATGTTAGCGTTCTATTCCTGCGTCAGACGTTTCCTGTAACTAGCACTCCTTTAGCCGAAAAACACAGGTCAGCTTTGCAAATTGTCGCGTTGTGGATAGTACGGTGTCCCCCACATCCACGATCGTTCTTTGGCGATGAACGTGTTTCAGCCACTTTAACCACAATTGTCGGCATGAATCGTGGCTTAGTTGAACTTTAATAGTCATTTTGAAATTCAGAGCAGGAGAAGAGTGAACCTGTTCTTTTTCTACGCCACCGAGGTACCTCGAGCAAAGGAGCGCCTTTCGCCCCAGCCACCGCCGCCGGCGTCGACGAGGTGCGATGCTTCCGCCACAGTGGCGTCCGCTTCCGCGGCTTCCGTGCTCGCATAGGAGCTAGCGGGTCGGCGCCTCGAGTGTAATTCCACGGTATACGGGAAAGATGCTTGGTGGTCCGGTTCTTCCCCGACTCTATATTTCACACGACGGCGTTTCTCGAAGTTCTACCAATTCAACTAGGCCTGGTCAGCCTGGGTAGCGCGGTGAAAGGCTGGCCGTACCTTCGACGTTAGGCCTAGGATCATCACCAAACTGAAGGCGTCTTTCCGTGAAGCGCTAAGTGAATCTCGTCCCCTTTTCGTTCCTCTTTCAAATTACGTTTAGCGCGCTTCAATATAAGCATGTGTGAAAGTGCTACTGACAATTTTGAACTAAAACAATTGCGATTGAACACTGTTATTTACCCAACGAAGTTCTAAAGCGAGCTGCTTGACAAGGGAAGTTCATTTTAGGAACGTTGTGCGATGTTGACTTCTACCTGTGCTGCGTTAGAAAAGAAAACTATGAATATGTCTGAATGCAAAACTCCTCCCAATGAAGTAGTAAGCAGCTAGAACCCCTCTAAATTAAACGACTCACCGACGACATAGCTGAAACAATCGACCGATTGTCCATGTAACTCTTGGTGGTGTCGGCTTCAAGAACATATCTGATAATAACGCGAGCATTCCTTTGGCCTGCTGATACCAGCGTTTGTTTCCACACTGTCGATTACATTTGTGCAAAACGGGTCCGAAAATTGCGACTTGCTAAAATACGATTCAGTTTAACATGAACCAGCTTACCATTACAATGGTTCATCATTTAAACCACCTAGCCATATGTGTATTTGATTAAAACACATAGCTGACTTATAAAAATACCCATGCTCTTAGCCTAGAGTTTATGTTATAGGAGTCTATCTGTTCTGAAACATTTTTAATTTGTGCTTTTAGCTCCTGCACTGCCAGATAAAACATCTGGCATGAAGCAATGCTTTGAAGATGCGCCCCAAGTCTAACCCCCGAATTCATAGATGTGACTTCAACTGAAGCCGAACTTCGACTTGCTCAAGTCTGCCTCAACACCAAGTTCGACTTGAAAACGCTCAAGCTGGCTTTTACGTTTCATAGACGCTCCCGCGAACTTCCTTCGTCAAGTCCCGTTCAAGTCGCGAGCGCTCGCGCTGCTTCCCGCCTGGGAGCGAGATTAGGTTGCAATTTTTCTCTTAAAAAGGGTTTCAAACGTCAAAAAGAAGTTGCTTCTTAAAATTTTCTTCATAGCATGTCTTTACGAAACGCAAATCGTGAAAGATGCTGTTTAGCAGGTTTCGAAACTAACGTTGTACGCGTTTTCTAGACAAATGTGCTTTTCCGTCTAGCAACGTTGGCTCATTCGAGCGATGGCTCCTGGCCTGTTTCTTTTCGTTTTGCTCGTTGGCGTCCCTCGCTTGTGGACATATTTGGCGTCAAGTGAGTTTCGACGTCTCCTTCATTATGAAAACTCGGGAAAAGCTTGAACTAGGATTCACTGAAGACGAGAAACAAATGCTTATCTGGGTTCAACAAGCATGAAAAGGTATTCGAGTGAGTGCCTGACTCCGGTGCCGCGTCCACACGCCTCAACGAGAAAGTTTAAAATCCTCATAGGATCTTCCTACGGGGCTCTAGTAACGAAAAAGCGCTTGGAACTCCCGATGCGGAAGGTAAAGGACTGTGAATTGAAGTGGTGCTCAAAGTAGGTAAGTGTTCTACAACATTTCCTTACTGCAAACTATGCGGCGTAGTACTCTCGGATATGTAAACTGTAAACTACTCGGCTTGGCCTAAGCGCTCTTTCGGCTGTTTTAAACGTTATTTTGTGTTGCCTACATGTTTCTACGAAGGCTTGTGTTAATGGGCGCCACTACATAAAGCGCTGGGCGCGGTGCCTGTGCTTTCGGTGATCGAAACCAGGAAGTAGCTACCGGGCATCATAGTTTTCGCAGCTATGTTTACCTCGTCGGGCTTTCGCGGGAAAAAACTCTGGCCCAGAACATGTTGTGCATGAGGCAGTGGAACTGTCACTGATGTTTGGTGCGCAGAGGCAGGGTTGTTAACCTTCTGTAATCAAAAAGCTCTCTTTAAAATTTTAGTTTTTTTCTAATTTCTATTTGATTATTTCGGCTGTTAATAGTCTCGACGCTGCCACTCTCTCATTTGTGACAGCCGTGGATTGAAGTCAAACCATTTTATACGGTTTGCAGAAGTCTCTTCCCTAAAGATGAAGTCCAAGAGCAGGAGTAGCACCTTAGGAAATAATAGCTTTGTGGTTACATCTTGTATATTTCATGTAAGTGCCTTACATAAACTTTTCTTTTTTTTTTAGGAAGGGAACTGCTTTTTCAGCCAGTGAATGCGGTCTGGGCTGGACCTAATTTCCAGGCAAGTAAATGAGCATGGTCATGTTGTGCCCCCTTTGCACAGTGAGTGCCCCCTGTCCACAACGAGTCAGTGTGCTGCTGCAGCCAATGGTGCACTGGTAGGAAGGGGAACCGTCTGTTGAGCAGGAGAACGATGAAGTAACGAGGACATGAGTAAAGCGCTCAAGCTGTTGAATGCAGCTGCATGCTGTGGTTTCGTAAAAGGGCACTTTAGGGCTTTGGCGACTTCCTGTTAGTTGTCTATCAAGCACTACAGGTCGGTACCCATTGTCTTCTCATAAATGAGTGACTATGATGCCTGGGAGCACCACATCAATGTCAGCAATGCTGCAAACGAGTGGACGAACAGCAGAAAGCATCTCTTCCCGCTGACGTGACTGCAGAAATTTGCTTTTATGGCCTACCGTCATCTGGATGTGAAAGGCCGCTCATCGCTCTTCCGCTTGTGCGACCATGTCTCAGAGCTGCAGTTGCTTCACTGATTGAAAAGTTGTGGCTGCCCAATTCTGCATGCGACACACTGTTCCAGAGATTGGTATGACATGTTTCAGTACGGCCAGACATTCTACTTGTTCATAAAAACATATGCCGGACTGTTTCAAGACAACTGTGACACCCTGATCGTTTATCGAGTTCAGTGACAACCATCAGTTCGTCGTTGTACTCTTCAGTGCCGTGTTTATTTGGCTGCTTGAACATCTTTGGCTACGGCAGTAAATGCTCGCACCACTCTAATTGTTTAACAGGAAGTCATTTAGGACCCGAGCCGTTTTTGTTACTCTTCTCGTGTCCTCGTCACATTGTTTTTCTTCTGCGCCACACAACCATGAAGCTTGTGACACACTAGTTTGCATTCACAAGCTTACGACTCGCACAACGTCTAAGCTTGGAAATATATAAGCAACCTCAGAAGGCTGTTTAGTGACTATGAAAATTTGCATAAACTAGAAAACCTGATGACTGAATTAAGGTGGTTAGTTGGGCGAGTTGGTAATGATAGAACATGGTTAAAATTGTGCACAAATAGAAAGGAACAGAGGAGAGAGAAGAGACAAGCACAAACTCACAATTCAATGTATTGAAGGAAGAAAAAAGAACAGCCTGTAGTAACAGCTCGAGCCGAGGCCGGTGTGGCCTCGGCTCGAGCTGTTGCCACAGGCTGTTCTTTTTTCTTCCTTCAATACATTGAATTGTGAGTTTGTGCTTGTCTCTTCTCTCTCCTCTGTTCCTTTCTATTTGTGCACAATTTTAAACTGATGACTGAAATGCACTCATTGTGGACCACCGGGAGATAAATTGTTCACCAGCACAGTTGTTTCCTAGATATAAGCACAAGCTTGCACTCCTTCTATTTTCCTCAACTGCCAAATGTATGTGCAGCATTTGGTGTAGGCTATACGAGGTTGGTCAGAATGATTTTTTTTTCTATAATTTAGCATCTCAGCTATCTGTAAACAAAACTTGGAGTCTTTCAGGGCCTCTAGATGTGCAGGGCCGCCTCCAGAAAATTATTTTGTGTTTGCCTGTCAGAGCCGCATGTTGGGATATGTATCTAAATAAGCAGCTCTGGTCTGTCTGTTTGTTTGTCAACAGCTTGAGCCATTCCCTTTTTGCAGGTTTTATGTCGGTAGTGTTTCATGATTACAAGGCAAACAAGGAGTCTAATGCACAGGTTGCAGCCATTAAAATTCTTTTATTTCGGAAGTGGGACAGCAATATTGAGGCTCATACATTTCTAAGTGTGCAGCAAGTAATGAAACGTAAACAAAGGAAGCAATACGTTCCACCATATCTTAGCACAGGGTTCACATTAGTTCTAAACACAATCAAGAAAAGAAAACGGGTATTTTCACTGGGGAAAGAAACATGCAGGACACAGCATTCACAAGGCATGCCACTTAGAGATGCAAGAATCAAAGAGAAAATAACTTGTAAAATAACGAAAAAAGCATGATCCCATAATAAATGAGAAGATCACAAAAATGCAAACAAGACAAGGATGGAGGGAGGTGCGCATATGAAATGGATGGTCGCTTTGCATACCTTCCTTCATCTTTACCTTATTTCGACTGTTCTAGGTTTAGGTAATTATGCCCAAGCAAAGCATAAATCACATCATATTTGTGATAAACATCATATACATAAACGTCAGTTAAACAAAGCATTTCAGTTAGGGATTATATGAATGATTGTGATTAATGAACTGTGGCTCACTATGTGCTCAAAAGTTTGAAAATGTGCACACCGTGCAACATACGTATTATCCCCATTTCATTGGTGCCACGAGGAAGGGGGGTCCTATACAGTACCACTCTGAATTTAGCCTGCTTGTTTTTCCACCCCTTTCAGGTGGCAGTTGCACTGATCTTCCCAACATTGCCCCCTGGCTGGCATGACTGGCAGAGCAGCAAGGATGGCTCATTCTCCCTAGGTTACGTGATGCTGTGCACGGAGTGACCATTTCAACTACCCGACGAGTATGGTGCCTGGAGCGAGTCTTCGACTGGTGTGTTTAGCCTCCTTTACTGCCCATACATCAAAAGTGGTCACGAAGAGGCAACGAATGACGTCACAGAAGTCGAAGTGTCACGCTATTGCATGTTGCGATCTTGGCGGTTGGCCATTGAAAAGTTAAAGAGCAGCTGCGAGTACCACGAGGCGAACACGAGTGTCGCTGTTGTCACGGCGTCCCAACCACCGGCTGCTGGAGCTTCAGTGGACTGTCGAACTGGAGAGTGACCTGCAGCAGAACAGGCGTCTGCCACATCAACCACCGCCGCTGGGAGGATTGCGACCGGCGACAGTATGACACTTGTATGACGCACCGGGCAGAAATTGAGGGACCACTTCTTTGGGCACTCTAGACACACAAGTCGGAATTGCATTCCAGGCACCATACCTATACAGTACCACTCTGGCTTCAGACTGCTTGTTTTTCTACCCCTTTCAGCTAGCAGTCGCACTGATCTTCTCAGCATTGTCCCCTGGCTAGTATGACTGGCAGAGCAGCAACGATGGCTCGTTTACCCTAGGTTACGTGATGCTGCGCACATAGTGACGATTTCAACTACCCAACGAGGCATAGGGATTGTCTTTTTCTTTCAGCAGTGTTGTGAGTCTTTATTTGGGCGGTGTTGTACCTGAATGAGTTAATAAATGTTACGAGTCAGAGAGACAATATATGATGTTTTCAAGAATTTGACAAATTATCATACCAACATCTTCATTATGGAGGTTGCATGCAGATAATATGTGCATGGGTGTGAAGTTTAGTGCGAGTGAACAATCATAAAAAAGGTCAACTCACTTTGTCTCGCCTTTATTGCAGTGGAAAAATTGTGATGTATTTTTTTCTTCACGAGGCAATAATATTTTGATTGTGGAGTGGGCACAAAAGTGTTGTGCCCGCGAATCGAGCTTGGTGCAAACCTGTGCATAGTAATAAATCTTTTAGAGCAAAAAAATAAATAAACCGGTGGCTATTGTTTCATTAGATATTGTTTCGGGGAAAGTTGGTAAACACTCCTCAGCATAGTACTAAACAATGCTTTCGACACATCCACTTGTCAAATGTTGCAGAAATCTTAAGAAAAGAAGATCTGCCTTCTTTTAGCAAAGCCTTTCGACTAACTTTAAGCGAGATGTAATTCGAGAAGTATAATGTTTTGTGGTGAACAGCTACTGAACAAATACAGTAGCGAAAAAACACATCAAAACTTGTTAAAAAACATTTGTTCAAATGTGTCGCATCTGTAAATGGATTCGAGTGAGTTTTCAGCAGCTATATGACCAATTTTGCTCTAAGCAGCCATTTGACCCTTCAGAGATCACTTGAGAAGTTGAAATGCATGGCAACACCAAACTAGAAAGCATTCCTGATTTTTCATATTTATTTAACTGACGCAGGAGGCAAGTACATACTACACGTCATTTTTTTAAAACAAGTAATCCAGCACAAACAACATAGAAGTGGGAATAACTGCTGCAATAAAGTGGATATTTGGGGCAGTTGGTTCATTGCAAACAAAAAGCGCCGAATAAATGCAGGGACACAGACGAAAGGAAACGGGACAAGGCGCCTTGTCCTGTTTCTCTTTTTCTGTGTCCTTGTATTTTTTCGGCGCTTTTTGTTTTTAACAACTGCTAGCATGCATACAGGGAACGTTACATATTAGGGGTCAAGAGCTTGCATCAGCAAACGTGTGTGCGCACCACACATGCTTGCTCAGGCCCTTCGCGCCAGAAGCTCTGGAGACTTGTTTATTTTCGGTAAGCGGGGGAACCCACTTGATAGTTTATGCAGGCAACTGCTTTGAAGTTCTCATAAATGTCCGCATAATCGCCACCGGGGCCCGGGCTCTTGATACACGCGTGCGTGAACCCGGTTACTCGAAGGAGGCGGATGATTTCGGGAGCGCCGGGGAAGTGGACGAGTCCGAGCAGTCCGAGCAACAGATGCCTTACGGTGAGACGCGTCACTCTCCCGATTGCGCCGCACGCCGTCTGTTGTGAAATGTTGACAGCTAGAAACATCTTGCCAGCAAAAGTCGCAGCGTGACGAGCAACTGTAGCTTGGGTATCAGCGACAGCCGCCTGTTGTCGCCGTTCGGATCAGGCCGTCAAGTCATGGCCGAGCAGCTCCCGCGCCGTTGCCGTTCGTCGTGGCATATCCCGGTGGGATGCATTCAATCACGGAGGAATGGCCGCTTCTCTCGGCGAAAAATACCCGTCACCGAGGGCAACACCGCCATTACAGGACACAAATATTGAACGCGGCGATCCCATATGCGACATCACATCACCAAGCCGCCATGTTGAAATGACTACGAAGTCGCGTTCAAGATAGGTCCAACCCAGTCTTGATTTTGGGCACTTCAAGTTCGCTTCAAGCTCCGTTCAAGATCGGTTCAAGTTAAGGTGCGTTTATGAAGCGCGCTTGCTCGTCGCAAGACGGACTTGAGCAAGTTGAAGCTCGACTTCAGAGCAAGTCACATCTATGAATTCGGGGGTAAGACTTGGGGCGCATCTTGGTCATTCGATCCAGGAATCAGCAGTGTTTCATGGGTGTCTTGCTGATGCTTCTCAAGGAGTGCCGCAATCGAGAGACAAGTGCTCAGGCTTTTGGTGGTCGAGGGTGGAAGTCGAGGCAGAGGACACGTGAAAGGCGGTCGGGGGAGAAGACACGAGCTGGCGCGAGACAGTGCGAGCTGAGCGAGGCTGGAGCTGGGCAGGAACGACGGAGCCGGGCTGCCTGATCTGGCCCATGGCGAACCCCGGAGCGGTTCACCAGCGTGGTTTAGAGCAATACCGATGGAAACGACGAACCCTGGCCATACTGACCTGGGCCATGACGATCCCGGGGTGGTTCCCCAACCAGACTCAGACTATCATAGCCTGGGACAGCCAGCCTACGCAGCGCTGGCGTGGGAAGGGCGATCCGCAGGCCTGGACACGGACTCCGACTGCGAGGTCTGATCGACGGGCGGCAACAAGGGTCGGCGGGCCCGGGCTGCCGGCTCTCGACGACAGGCAAGCGGGAGGTACAGTAAACCCATTCGCTGTCTTCTCGTTGTGTTATATCACTCCCTGGGTGACGAACGAAGTACATACCGATCGGCTGGCGGCGATTATTAGTAGAGCGACCTCCATAAAGAGCCCCACACGCCTCAGAACGTTAAGTAAGGCCTCCGTAAGTAAACATATTGTTCTTACCTTAGCTCGAATCCACTTCAAGTTAGGAATGCACTGTTTGGATTTGCGTATCCCTCGATGCTTGTGTATTCGGCATCAGCTATATTGTACTATGCTGACAAGGTTTGAGCAGGTTCTTCAGTGCTAGAACTTTTTTAAAGCTTGTTTCTTTAGATTATGCAAATTAGATGGAGCACTGAACATTATTCTTTCGCAACAGTGCGGGTCTGAAGCACTATGGAAGCTACTCTAGCCTTGACAATGCTGTACAAAATAGTTGACGCCGATTATAGCAGGGTTTGAGACTCCGTAAAACCTTTGCCAAAACAGATCTGCCATCTTATACGTAGTGTGCAGGGGTCTCGCTTGCCTAACCTTGTGAATGGCGGTTCCTTCTATAAACCAATTGTTTTTTAAAACTTTACGTTCAGTCTCTTTGAGATGTTAACATCAGATGACACACGGAAGTGGATTGAAGAAAGGAAGAGAAAGTCGCTTTTGGTCGCATGCAAGGGTAAAACCAATAATAGTCGTGGTGTTGTCACTTTGTTAGCCTATTTGTGTCTATTGAATGGTATGAATTTTATTTTATTTCATTAAACATTTTCTCCTGTACGGTGTTGGCTGTCGTCTTCTACGCTAACAGTGTTATTCCTCTGAAGCGGGCAGCATGAACTCGTGCCGCAGCAGAAGAGTTCGTTTGCAGGTCGTACCGCAGTCCTGCGAAGGGTTCGTATTATATGGAAAAATTACGATCACAACCCAGTGGTCTACCTCAGGCCTGACCGAGATTCGCTAAATCTGATAATTCTTGGCTAGAAATCCTGGAACTGCGACGAATGTACCCAAAAAGCACGGTCGAAAGGGCCAGAAAAGCCTTTTGAGCACTTTGTTTTCTAGCTTCTAAGGCCTGAACCCACTCGCTCACCCACATGTGTAGGTGTCCGTATACAGGCGGGATCACTTACATGAAAAATGGTGGATGCCAATACACATACGACGGTATTATATGTGTCAGAAGTTCGTATTATTACAAAAGGGGGACTGCACATTTGGCATGCTTTTTTTGCACTTAAAATATTTCATACTACAAATATGCAGCTGCCGTCAATGACAAAATGAGAATTGTCGGGTGTCTCCACTGATCTGTATGTCTGTTTGCTGGATCGCGTTTGACCAGCTCCGCCTGTGGACGGAAATGCGGCCAGGGTCGGCCATCTTTTTGGTAGGGTTATATTATCTCTACCCATCATAGTAATATGACGGACAGTGCAATGGCGACAGGCTGCCATAAAATAGCCGTGGCTCTAGTACACTGTACCGTAGGTGATAGTTCGTGGATGATTGAAGTTATTCGACCAAGCATATTTTTTGAAACCTGGCGTGAACGGTAGCCTCATCTTTGAGGACCCGGCGAAAGTTCTACGAAAGCGCAGCACCGGGGGAAAGCAGCGCGACTCGCATCGAAAGCAGACTCCACACCGACGTCTGCTTCGACGCTTTTTTCGATACGACTTTCGATGCCGTTCTGTGCTGCTTTCCCCGGTGCTACAATTTCGTGAAACGTTCACCGGCTCCTCAAAAATCAGGCTACCGTTCACGTCAAGTTTCAGAAATATGTTTCGTCAAACAATTTCAATCAAGCACATAATATCACCCACGCTATTTTGATGGCAGCCTGCCTCCACACCTGCCACAACGCTGTCCGCCATGGATGGATGATAGTGGCTGCAACAGCTGTACCTTGGCTGGAAGTAATATAACTCTACCAAAAAGATGGCCGCCAGTGGCCGCATTCGCGGAGCGAGCAAACGCGATCCAGCAATTGTCATAGAAATCAGTGGGTGTCTCTTTCGAACGCCCGGCCTCGAGCACGCGCTTGTTACTTTTCACCCTACTTTGGCTGCAAATGCAGGCTGGAGTGTCGCGAGACGCCGAAACCTCATCGAAGGTAGCAGGCGTGCTGGATGCGGAGCAACTCAGACTTTTCCCTGCCGTTCTTATTCTGTAAGAGAGCGCCTAACCTCTGTACTCTACCCCAGCTTAACGCGAAGAGAGGCTCAGGAGGCTAGGCTTGGCGAGCCTCCTCATTGCGTATGCATTTTTGCACCTGCGGCACCTTCTAAATCAAGTACCTTGTGCATCTAGCCTGCAAAAAGACATCTTTTGGGGGATGAAAAAGGAATTTTTAGTGTTTGTATTGCCCTATTCTGCATTGACTCTTTCGACTAATTGGGGAGTCAATACAGCCTGTTGAAAAAACAGAATTCGTGTGAAAACAATTTATTTGATTTTAATCGGTATATCAGTATTCAGTTAGGTACCCCAGATAATTAATAGTTGAGATGCAGTCTCGCTGCAATTCAGTCATCTTTTTAGTATTCGTAAAGTTGATTGTCAAATACAGTGAACTTGTGATCATTTAAACTTGGATATTTTGTACTCCTAGTTGATTCAAACGAATTTCAGATGACAAGAGGTTATTTGCATACAACAAACAGTGTTCCAAATACCCTCGAAGGATAGCGGAATATTTAGTTTGATCAGGTAGCTCGAACTAATGATGGACTACCTTTTTAGTAGTTAAAATATATACTGTGTGCCACTGTAAGTGGCGAGTCGAGATCAGCGCTTTTTTGTTATTTGCTCACAAACGTACCAATTTTTATCGCTTAGCTTCTTGATGCGCGAACTGAAATCTTCTTATGCAGACTCCTGCCTTCTGCGGTACAATCTACCCTCACGTTGAATAAGTCTAAACATGGGTTGTATCCACAGTCAACAGTCTTTGAGCATTCGGGTCGAAAAATCTGTGTATTATAGTAGTAGCTTTTTTTGATAGCCTTTACATTTCAATGTGCGCATTTGACAGAAATATCTCCAGTTGGGGTTGAAACAGGATTAAACGACCATGTCAGAACAATTCACTTAGTTAGAGAAATGACATTTCGAGGCCTACATAGCCTTATCCTCGGGGGTGACTATGACTGAGGCTGTGGAGGAGCAGTATTTATGTAAGTAAAAGTATAAAAGAGGAGCCATGTGCTGATTACGAAATAATATGCTAGCCATTGTAGTGTATCTCTGCCGAGAAATTGAGTGCGAATTGTTTGCTGTTTTAGCTCGCTTAGGTAAAGAATGGAGATATAAAAATCGGCCTTTTTCCATTATAAGTTTCGAAAGGAGACAGTGTGCGCGTTTCGTCTCATTTCAGAAAATCTCTCCAGCTTCATATAGAAAAGCGATCTTAAGCATTGGAATGATAACAAGCAATAACAAGCTATAACAATGACGACCCCGTGAAGGCTATTGTCTTTTATTGCTCATGGAGAAAAATTCATGTTTTGCACAACGCGAATTGGTTAATAACACATCTTTAATGTGGGAGTAAAGGCTCCCAGCAGCAGTAACCAGAGATTTCACGTACATGCAGTTGACTTACCCCGGAACTCTAAGAGAGTGACTCTGTATATTGATCTGACACTTAGGAATATCAATATCAAGATGGGAGAGAAAGATGCCTAGTGACAAAACCGTAGAGCGCTTTCGAAGTTTCGAGTTAGCGGAACGCCAACCGCAGCAGTAGAATGGTAATAGGAAATACAACTCTGTCAGCTGCTCGGCCAATGAGCAAAACAAAAAAAAACAAACAAATATGTCATTACAGCGCTGTGTAAATGCAAATGGGCAAAGGAATGCATCAGAACACTTCACGTTTTTGTAAGCCCCGCTTTTAAAACGAATTTTGTGTCCCCTTCTACATATCACTTTATCTCCATCTCATGTTTTATCTTTCTCTTACGCTGTTCTAAGACCCTTCCTTTTCGCGTGAATCTTTAAGCATAGATTTTAGATGGAATCGTTTCTTTACCTACGCGTATAGATTCCATCCTTGCGCCACACGTACAGCGTTTTTGATGCGGGGGAAGCATTCAAACGTATTCGTTCAAGCCGGTGTTTGGGAGACTCAAATCCTTGCGTGCAAATCAAGGCGAACTAATAAAATTTGAGTTTTTTAATGTTCGAACGTACGCGAAATAGAATAAATAAAACATCGAAATAGAATGCGGCAGCTGCGCCCACTTAAGCAAAACGAAACGGAACTGCGCTGATAGGGCACAAAAACAAAAGCATGGCTTTTCTTTCAAGCCGCTCGTCACTTCTCATTTGAAAATGGAGCACCGGAAACGCGATCAAATTTGGTTTTCCTACAAACAAGCGTTTAGAAAGCAATCTCTTAAAATTTGAGAGAAGGCATCTTAAAATATTGCGAGCGGCTAAGATAAAAAATAAACCACGGTAGGGCACGCAATTCCCAAGTGGACATGTAAACGATGAGGCAATTGGAGATCGAATCTGCTGGGCGAACGAGGGGCCAAAAAGACAGAGATTTGATACCCAAGATTGATCGCAAAATGTCGTATAAAAATGGCTTTACCATTGGTGCTCGAACTGAAACAAAAATAAGTAAAAGGTGTTAAGTCATTTTCAAATTACCTCCTAAAACGTTGGGAAGACAACGTCTCGTACCGTGACCACAACAAGGAAGGTAACAAATGATATCCAACACTTATACATTCGAGAAAAACGAAAGGTTTTAACAAGTTGAAATATTTTACAGAAATTAAAACAAATAAAAATAAAACGGCGTCTTTTTTGTTTGAACTTAATTAAGTAACATGTCGACTTCTAAGTCGAGCGAGTTATTAACCATGAACTTAGAGTCAAATCACGGAGTCACTTCCGACCGTCTTAGAGACTTACCTCTCTGTTGTGCCGAAGACAGAGCCCTGTAGTTTTCTAACCTTTTGCATCGGGTCACCAACATCGAATGGCCCGCGTTAGTTTGTGGACACCATCCCCCGTAGATCCCATTTAATTTTGGTTATAATGATACTGGAAGATGAAGTGAACGCACCATCATGTTGGTTCGCCACATTTCTCTCTCCTCAACCCCCCCCCCCCTCCCCGCCCCACACTTCCCAGGAGGGAGGAAGAGGGTAGATATATAATGTTATGTTAGGATGCTGTTAGCTTGCAGTGCATAGGGCTACAAAAAACAACAAAACATTTTTGCAGTCGCTGTGAAGTGGTTTGCGTTGGGAACCAGGTGGGTGTTTATTGTCCAGGAGAGAGCAATCCAAGCGGAATACATTTCATGAGGTTGTTCGCATGAATAAGGTCTTCATGCCAAAGGTGACCAAATACTTTTTTTGCACGACCTGGGAATAGCTCCCAATCATAAACTTGGCCATATGATTTAAAAACCATGTCCGTGCAACGTCCGTAAAACAGCCTTAGGGTAAAATGAAGCTGGATGGACGGGGGTACTGGAATGGTGGTGGTTCCGCAGCTCTACCAATATCTGTGCCGAAAACAAGCGACGGTGATATACTAACCATTTACTTCGGAGCTCCAACATCAAATCACCCGCGTTAGCGCACGAGCACATTACCCCCTGGGCCCCTTTCAATCTCGGTGATTATAAAGCAAGAAGTCAAAGTGGACGAACACTCATGTTGCTTTGAGGCAATGATATGGAGTCACTTCACGTTAAACTAAGTCATATCATGTAGTCGTTCGGCACCACCTCACGAACTCAGACCTATAATCGGGGGCCAATCAAAACATTTTGCAAACTAGGAATTGTTTCACGGGGTTACTCATGTTCATTCAAAACTATGCGGAAAGTGTGGGTAAGTCTGAGTGTATGAGCTTATGGACGAGCCGCCAAGGTATGCGCGTACTCATGTACAAAAGCCTCCGATCACCCCTGGTACGGATACTAGAAAAGGGAATGTTTGTTTTCCCTACTCTGAGCTATTGGGTACGAGTTTTATTTAAAGTTTCTCCACATTTTTATGGTATGGTACACAACTTAACTTGGGTCCATTTCCTACCTTCAGTACCCACGTCCCTGGAAGGCAAAAATAATGTTAATATTCTTAGCTCTTCATCATATGCGCCGGAATACCTCAATTCACATCTTTTTTGTACTCATTCGTCTGAATGTGAAAAACACTAATTTAATCAATCTGCTAACTTTTACAATGTCAAGGTATCCAGGAAGTATTACTCCGTAATGCATTTCTACGATTTACATATTTTTCAAAAGCGCACGTTTAAACATATACGCGCATTTTGGCAGCCCAGATTCTACCTTGGACACTTCAAATGTTTCGCGGTTTTATATACAACAAATAGCAAACTCTTCTTCAGCAAAATTTCAAATTGCTAAGCCAGAAAATAGTGAAGGGCAGGCGCGAGCGTACCTGGTTGCTGGCCACGCGCCAGGGGTTTCCCTCCGGTTACGTTATGTTGAGATTGCAAGGAAAACTGGGGAAAACTAGGGAGAACAAAGTTTATGTTTCGGAAGCGAGCAAAATGTTACTTTTCCATTTAGCTAGAGTGAATTAGGGGGAACACGATAGAATTTGGGATCAGGAAGCAAATCTGCACTTAGATTATGCCTTTTTATTGGGTAGCTTAAAAAACCGACAGAGTTTTTTTAAAGCTCAATTTTTACAAATATTTAGCTTTAGCTTGCCATGCCCAAGTGTGAACGTAAGCCTTAAGCAATAAACGTTTATTCTATCCCTTCATTTAGCTTTGTAGTGGAGACAAAATAGATGAATTGTCTAAAAATGAAAGCCGTATACAAATCCCTGTAACGCCGAATTGGAGCGCAGCTCTTGAGGAGGAGTAGGGAAGGGTACTGAGGGGGGTCACGTCACCTGCGGGTAGTCACGTGACCTCGAAGGGGGGATCACGTCACCTTGGGGGGGGGGGGGGTCACGTGATCTCGGGGGGGGGGGGGGGGGTCACGTGACCTCGGGGGGGCGGGGGTCACGTGACCTCGGGGGGCGGGGGGGGTCACGTGACCCCCCCCCCCCCCCGGTTACGCCAACGCCGACGCCGACGGCTACGCCGACGCCGCTCAGGCTGGAAACGGGCCCCTAAGAGCTGCGCTCTAATATGCCAGTATTGTCCACTTTTATTTTCTAGAGATGGGGTTTCCAAACCCCGGCCCGCGGAGGCCCTCTCACCAGACCGCGGCTGGCCGCGGTCCTTGCAGTGACGCCCGGCCCGCGACCCGTTTCTTTGGCAAGCGCACTGCTTTTGTGGCGCAAAAATAAGAGCGTCTAAAGAGATGGCGCTACGAGCTCACTAAATGCTTCGTATCCGCTCGGTTTTTTTTTTATCCCGCTGAGAGTCTTCTGACACACTTTTTGCACATTCTTATTACTGACAGTTTTATTCTTAGTAACCTGATTTATATTTGAGTAATTGCTTTAAAATTATCTTCACTTTCGTTGTTTGAAAAGTTTAACGAATTCCTATAATCATTCCTACCACTTTCATTATTCTTCTGCCATTTGCAAAGTTGCCAACTTTTCTAAATGCCTCGATTTATGCCCGGCGAGGTTTCTGGGCTGCAATTATTAAATGTCATATTTAGTGGCATTTTAAATAATACTATATATTGAACTGCCTTAGTAGCAATTGACATGTTATTCGCATGTAGGTTTTCTATTATTATACCCTGGATTAACTTTTGTATTCAAATTTTAATATACTTATTTTTTGTTTTGAAATGCCGTTGTCGATCTTTTTATTTATGCATTTGTATTTAATTGTTTCTTTTCTGGCCTACGAGGCTGCGACAGAAACCTGATCCGGCCCCTCAGTCATAAGAGTTGCAGACCCCTGGTCTAGGCTAAACAGGTATACCTGATTATTTTACTACAACCTCACGTGTCTGCACACTTGTGGAAATGTATCTGTACCGTGCACGCATGGCTCTTTTTTGTTGCCAGCGTCAATCAACGACAGCATTGTTGAGCGGAAAGACGCGACTGTTCGAACCCCTTTTATGCCTTGCGTGCTATCTCGGCCCGCGACCCAGTTCTGTGATCCTCTTTTGCCTCGCATGCTATTTAATGATGTCGGGTGACGTGGAACTTAATCCTTAACCAAACACTGCTGAGTCTGCTAAAATGGATGCTATTATGCAGTCTGTCGATCTTTTGAGGAAATCACCTCGCGACTACCAAACTGATAACACTTCAAGATTAAAGTGAATTGAGGCAGGTGTTTTTCATATTCAACAGAGGGTGGATTCGCTTGAAAATAAGGTTACTGAACTCTCCAAGACTACCGAGGATATACCATCACTGAAATCGGACCTCATTTTTGTCAAAGCTGAACTTGGATCTGCCAAGGAACAAGAAAATCTTAATAAAGAATTAACCGCAACGGTTGAGGACCTTCATAACGGATTACGACGAAGCAATATCATCATTAAAGGGATCGCGGAGGAACCCACAGAAACCCATGGACAGCTGGAGGCAGCAGTCAGAGCATTCCTGCAAAATAATCTAAACGTAGCGCCTTACGTTTTTGAGCGCATCCACCATTTGGGGCAGAAGCGTGGAGATTTCCATCGACCAAATATTATAAAACTTTTAGCCTTTCGGGACAAGATTACTATGTTCGAAAACGCTCTCAAGCTCAAAATCTTTGACACTGAGGTATAAATAGACAATGACTATTCTCCGAAAATACGCATCACCCGTGGAAAGTTTTGGGAATATGTAGCTGCGTTTTGAGCAGACCTTGTCAGAACCAGACTGGCGCATAACATATTGTACGTAGGCTATAATGTGTTTGTTTACGACTTCCAGAGGGATGGTCAACGGATCGTACCTCCCGTACATGACTTTTCTTTTTAGAGCGCAGCTCTTAGGGGCCCGTTTCCAGCCTGAGCGGCGTCGGCGTCGGCGTCGGCGTAACCGGAGGGGGGTCTCGTGACCCCCCGAGGTCACGTGACCCCCCCCCCCCCGAGGTCACGTGACCCCCCTCCCGAGATCACGTGATCCACCCCGAGGTTACGTGACCCCCCCCCCGAGGTCACGTGACCCCCCTCCCCCGAGATCACGTGACCCCCCGGGGTCACGTGGCTACCCGCAGGTGACGTGACCCCCTCAGTACCCTTCCCTACTCCTCCTCAAGAGCTGCGCTCCAATTCGGCGTTACAGGGATTTGTAAACGGCTTTCATTTCTTCTAATCAATGTAAGAGGCGTTTATTTGTTAACAAAGTTTCGCAGCCTTTTTAATACACAAGACATTTTGCTTGAAAATGCGTGCATGTGCTATTCTCAAGTCATTGCAGGCACAGAGACATGGCTGAACAGTGACGTTCCAATTTAGCAGCTTCTTGGGTCAAAGTCTCTACAATATACCGTAAAAATCCAACTGATTGTTGAGGAGGAGGTGTTTTGAATGCTAATAAAAGTCTTGAGTCTTTTGCTTTGGAAGCTAGGACCTCTGTACCGCCGCCTTTTTTCCTCCGACGGATGCACACCTAAAATATACGGCCTACCTGAAGTGCACAAACCAGAATGTCCTCTGCGCCCGATTGTGTCCTTTATCGGTAGCCCCACGTACGACCTGTCAAAATATTTGGTAGAACTATTCGCGCCGGTGACAGGCAAAAATGGTCTTTGTGTGCAGAATTCGCAAGAATTCGTTCGGTTAGTCCGCGCCCAGACCCTCCTTCCGAATGAAGGCATGTTTTCTTTTGATGTAGTTCCCCTTTTCACTAATGTTCCTAACGATGTTGCCCTTGATGTCGCACGCGAGCGTCTACTTAATGATCGAAGCCTAAAAGCACGCACGTCACTTCACGTTGATGATATAATTTTACTTTTGCGTTTTTGCTTAAGCCAATGTTTTTTCGCCTTCCGTGGGGAGACGTATCATCAGGTGAACGGGTGTCCGATGGGGAGCCCGGTAGCTGTCAGTGTTGCCAATCTCGTTATGGAGCATACTAAGGAGAAAGTGCTGAACAAAGTTCTGTTCCCCGTCAAATTTTACCGCCGATATGTGGATGACACTTTCGTCATTTTAAATAAAAGTCATGCTAATGATTTTCACCGGGAGTTAAACAGTTTTCAACCCGCGATAGAGTTTTCTTGCGAGGCAGAACAGCAGGGCAAATCGCCCTTCCTAGATGTATCTGTAATGAGGACAGGCAAATCTAACCACAGGATTGAAACGGGTGTGTACCGCAA